>NW_027555625.1:410116684-410434184 GCF_003287225.1 Phascolarctos cinereus | reverse complement strand
TTGTTATAATAATTGTAACTGTTTCTGTCATTTATATATCACTTTACAATTTAGAAAGCACTTTATATGTATGATAATTTTTTAATTCTTATCAACCCATATTTGATGGTTTTAGGTCTCTAGTCTTCTCATCCCCATTTTATTTGAGGAAACTGAGGTTTAGAGTGGGTAAAGTACTTTGCTGAAGATCGCTCTATTAGTAAGTTATATAGCATCATAGGATTGTAGATTCAGAATCGAAAGGGACCTCAGAAACCCTCTCATTCAACCCCCTTCTTGGGAAGATGAAAACAACTGAGTCCCAGAGAGCTTGTGACTTGCCAAGGGCACACAGGAAGTAATAGAGCAAGGCTTTGAACCCAGGTTCTTTGACTCCAGATCCAAAACCCTTCCCAGTGTCCATCACACTGTCTCAGAGTTAGGACCTAGTTTTTGTGAACTGAAATCATTATTCTGTCTACCTTTTCTAGCCCCATGGTTATTTTCTATTATACTTATTTTAGATGATAGAAAACCCTCATCTGAGTCAACTTATATTCACGAACTCAGCTATTCTGGGCACTGTTAAATTGAATCATGGGAGACTGACTTCTAATCATGGGACAGTACATAGATGGAAGTTTCTTATCCTTTCAATGGCTATGGCAGGTGCATATTTCTTTGTTACTGTGGTTTGTTCTAGTTCTGAATTTCTCCTTCACTACATAATGATGCTGCTGTTAACTCCCTTTCCTATAGTGTTTTTAGATTTACACATTGCTTTCCTCATAAAAATCCTTGAGTTGTAATTGGTATAAGAATTATGATCCCCATTTAACAGATGGGGAAATTGAGACCCAGAGGAATGAACTGTCTTGCCCATGATCACAAAGCTACCAGGTATCAGAATCAAGATTCTAACCAACATTTCCTTACTCTGAGTGTACCCCTCTTTCCATTATATCTTGCTGTCTTTCCATCAATGAAACTCAAATGCTACCTAGCAAACGAATGCCTAAAAGACTTTGTTGAACAGTATGTGACCTTAAGTAAGTCAGGAGGTTTAGATCAGAATGGTGGCTCTTTTATTTCCTAGGTCTATGATCTTTATTAGTGTCCTTATCTCCCTGGGCTACATCATCTACAAAAGGGTCTTCTCATCAATGGGGATGGGCTAGGTGATCTAGTCTAGTATTCCAAGATTCTATATAATGAAAAGAGCACTGGCCCGGGAGTAACATGACCTGAGTTCAAATTGCAGGTCTGTCATGTATTAGAAATGCAGCCTTAGAAAAGGCAGTTCTCTCTGGGCCTCAGTTTCCTTCTCTGTAAAGTGAGGCAGTTTTACAAGATGACCTCCAAGTTTTCTCCCAGCTCTGACATGATAAGACTCCATGAGCAACTTGGTTTATATGCCTTTCAGCGATGACATTCACTTCAACCATTGCCGGGAACACTCTGCTGAGTCACAGCCAAAGTCAACAATTACAAAAATCCCAGTGCTAATTCAATGGACTTGGGCATACAGGGCTTTATAATTAAAAACAAATCAAATGTGACATTTTGGAATGCTTTACATTGTCCATACACAATTAACAGGGCCACATCATGGAACAGTCCACAGGGGCCAAGTCAGAGCAGCCTTCCCAGGAGATTCCGAATTAATGCCCTTCTTAAAGCCTTGTATGAAGAGAATCCAGTATATTCTTACTTTCTTTTACCCTGGTCATCCTGTCAGAATGCATACAGATGGGCTGATCATGTAAGAGCCCCTTTGGCTAGAAATATAGGAGTAGAGGGAAGAGCAGTGTCAGGGGGAAGGGAAAGGATGTGCACTAGGCCATCTCCTTGCACCTTGCCCCCCAAGGGAACCCATAGAGATTCAAAAAGTGATTCAGCTAAAAGGCTCCTCCCATTTCACAGATGAGGGCTCTGGTGCCCAGAGAGTATCCCATGTGCCCCAGGGCACACACAACATTGCAGAGCTTAGACTTAAACTGAAATCCTCTGACTTCTAGTCCATTGCCTTTGTTGTTGCTCAGTCTTGTCCAATGATTGTTTTCCCCATGGGGAGGTTTTTGGCAAAGATACTGGAGTGGCTTGCCATTTTTTTCTCCAGCTTATTTTTATAGATGAAGAAACTGAGTCCAACAGTTAAGTGACTTGCTAAGGGTGACACAGCTACTAAGTGTCTGAGGCCAGATTAGAACTCAGGTCTTCCTGACTCCAGGACCAGTGCTCTATCCCCTGAGCCACCTAGTAGTGTTTCACTCAGCGTCTATTAGTTATTAAGTCCTGTTGATTCTCCTTTTCTAATAGGTCTCCTAGGATGCCCTCTTCTCTCCTCTGTTGCTGCCATAACTGGTGCAGGCCTCAGCACTTCATACTTGGACCATCACTGAGGTCAGCTGGTTGGTCTTCTTGCCTCAAATCTCTCCTTCCAGTCCATTCCCCACTCAGCTGTCAAACTACTCTTCCCAGGGTGTAAATCTGACCATGTGTCTCTCTCTGTTCAGTAAACTGTCGCCTTCAGGATTGAATAGAAAATCTTCTGTTTGGCATTCAAAGCCCTTCCTACCTTTCTAGTCTTCCTATACCTTATGCTATCCTCCACAGACTGGGTGATACAGTGACACCTGCCTCCTTGCTATTCTCTCACAAACCACTCCGCTCTTGACTCTGTGTTTGCACTGACTGTCCTCCATGCCTGAAATTCCCTCTTGTGGCTTTCCTCAAGTCCTAGCTAAAATTCCATCTTGTACAAAAGCTTTTCCAGTCCTCCTTTCTCTTTTGGGGACCACTTGCAGTTTACTCTGCATTTACCTTGCGGGTGCTATAGTCATTTGCACAATCTCCTCTTCTGTCGGACTGTGAACTCTTCGGGGGCAGGGGCTATTATTTTGTTTTTTGGCCTTCCTTTCTATCCCCAGCACTGGCACACAGTAGGCACTTACCAAGTGCGTATTAACTTACCGCTGGTTGACCGACAGCTCTAGATTTTCTTACTCGTCTAAATTAGTCTGCACTGATTCATGTGTTTATATCATTGTCACGCAGTGGGAGCAGCATCGAGGTGCCTGTGAAATAAATATCTTTCTGATATGAATGTCCCTCTGTAGAAAAGTCATACTCTCTATTTTTTCTGAGCAGTCTCTTGCCTTTTTTTGCTTCTCCCAGATTTATGCTACTAAATTGCAGTGGACGGCTTAAGCAAGTCACCTGAATATTCTGTGCTTCTGTTTTCTCCTCTGCCCTGCCTCACCCAGCTGTTGTGAGGTTTGAAGGGTAGTATTAGATGCAAAAGTGCTTTGAAAAAATACACACACACACACATACACACCCACACCCAGACAGAGATGCACATACACATATAAATACACATACATGCATACATATATACATGTGTATACACATCATACACATATATGCACACATATATACACATCACACATACATAAATACATATACATGCACACATATATACATGCATGCATACATACCACACACATACATAAATGCACATACATGCACCCATACATACATGTGTATATATAACATATACATACATACACACACATATACATATATATATATGTATATATATAGCACATAAACCATTGTCACTTGCATTGTTCTATGTTAGAATTAAAGATTTAGAGAAGTGTAGAGTTGTAGTGTAGAAGGCTTGCTGTCTGCTGCTAATGATGAAACTAAGTTCCCTGAGGGTAGGGATGATTCCATTTCTGCCTTTACATTTCTAGTACTCAGCACAGTGCCTGGCACATAGTAAGCACTTAGTGAATTCTTGTCTCATGACTTTTTAATTAATTTAGTCAATATTTAATGGATAAGCTACATTTCTATAGCTTATGCTGTTGAGTCATTCCAGTCATGTCTAAGTCTCCATGACCCCATTTGGGGTTGTCTTGGCAAAGATCCTGGAGGGGTTTGCCGTTTCCTACTCTAGTTCATTTTACAGATGAGGAACTGAGGCAAACAGGGATAAGTGACTTGCCTAAGGTCACACAACTTGTAAGTGTCTGAGGCTGTATTTGAACTCATGAAGTTGAATCTCCCTGATTCCAAATCTAATGCTCTATCTGCTGCACCACCTACCTGCCCTTTTTAGCATATAAATGTTTGTAAATAATAATAGAAAATGTTTAGATTACCCTTCATAGCTTATAAAGTACTTCATATGTATTATCATATTTGATCTTCACAACAACCTTCAAGGACACAGGCAGTCTCAGTTTTATTATCCCCTTTTAAGGACTCCTGGCATTCTTATCTGGCCTGCTGCTTGAACCCTCCTATATAAACAGGAGGCAATGTCTCCTTTAGTTAGAATTTAAATACTTTTCTATTGCTATCCCCAGCACTTCGAACAGTATTTGGTAGACACTCTTTGATAAATATTTTTAATTAGCTAATTTTTAATTTGGTCTTAGTAATTGCTCACCAAGACTGCTGTTGGACATAGAACAGGATATCCCCAAAGTCTTATGAGATTTTTGGGACACTCTGTATTTCTCTTTTACATATTTGCTTCTTTAATTGGACTTAATTTGATTATTTCTAATAAACCAATTTTAAATTGATCATTTAATTATTTTTACTCTGGACTTTGTTTTCCTATTCCTTTTTGCTTCAGGAGTAAAGGGAAGCATCTCATAATTCTGTGTTCTCTGCACATTTCAAAAGCATAGTTCAAACTCTCTCCTAGGCCACTCAATGAAAGAGAATCAGAGACTCCCAGAGCTGTACAACACCTTAGGACATACGGTCCAGAATGTGGGAGCTGGGAGGGGCCTTAGATACAGAATGTTGTAGCCAGACAGGCCTTGGAACACAGAACCCTAGACTCCCTCGACTTCGTGTCAGACATGGTTTGTTTTGTTTTTTGCCAGGGCCCTTTCTCTCGTGGAGTGAATTCAATACCTACTAAAGAGGTAAGAAATACACCCAGATAATGTATTTCAGTGGTTCTCAAACTTTTCTGTCTCAGGGTGCTTTCATACTCTTAAAAACTGTTGAGCATTCCTTAAGTATCCTTTGTGTATGTGGATTATAGCTACCAATATTCAGTGTATTAGAAATTAAAAGATCTTAGTATTGTTATAAAAATAATTTTGATCTTGTTGATCCTTCCAAGAAAGGTCTCTGGGAGTTATCAGACCACTTTCAGAGAAACACTGATCTATATTATTACATGAGTGTATCAGAGCGGTCCTTAGTGCTTTGTTGTTGTCATTGTTGTCCATCCTTCCTTCTCAAAGAGAACCTATGACATCAGCAGGTGATGTCCTGACTTGCCTGTGAACTGGATTTAAGTGAGGCAGGGCTGTACAAAGTCATCAGCCTCACTTTCTCCTCCAGAGTCATCAGATTCCAGTGGCAAGACAGAGGTGAGGATGGCTGGCAATGGCCCCGATGCAGTGGGACACCGTGGCCTTTTTAAGCTAAGGTCTTTCCCAGGTCTCAGTTTGTCTGAGGCAGTGCCCATTCAGTATTTAAAGGCTAGGTAAGAATTGAGACAAAATGGTTGACCTTGTGTTCACAAGAGGATCAGTCTGGGTGGGGAAGACCTTCAGAGTTTCTGGCCAGAACAGTTGCTATTTACACTCACTCTGAGCCCATCAAAACCCAAACAGTGAGCAAGTAAGGCTTGGGCTGGGACTTCCTCCTCTTCCTCCAAAGTGTTATGTGGAGTTGAGGGGAAGGTCATTATCAACTTGGGGGGTAAGGGAAGACTCCCAGGAGGATGTAACATTTGAGTTATGCTTTAAAGGATGAATATAAGTTTAGTGGAGAAAGTGGATAAAGGGAGCATTCCAGACACAGAAAATGTCATAAATGAAGCCATGGAACCAGAAAAATATGGAACTAGTTGGGATGTAATGAGTATTCCTCTTTAGCTAGAGAAAGAGTATGCAGATGGGAGTAATTTTAGACGAATCTGGAAGGGTAGGTTGGTTCTACTTTTTGGAGAGTCTTGAGTATTATTAAGCAAATGTTATTCAATCCAGAAAACATTAATGAAGTGTCTACTGCCTTCAGCATACTAGTCTAGGAATGAAAATATTACATTACTTCAAACTTTATTTGTTAGATAATAGAAATCTACAAAAGATTTTTGAGCAGAGGAGCAACATGACCAAATCTAGGCAGAGGGAATACTCTAGATGAAAGGATCAATTGGAGTGGGGAGATAGTTGAGGCTGAAGACCTCTGAAAAAATTATTTTAATCGCCTGAGTGAGTAGGAGCAAGAGGGTGGTGGCCATGCAAATAGACAAGTGATGTCACATTAAAGAACTGTTACAGAGGTAATCAGTAGGACTTGGTATGGATAGAAACAGTAAAGCAGAAGGAAAAAAATTACAGATGATTCAATTGAATAACCACTTTGTTGTTCAGTCGTTTCTAACTCTTTGTGACACCATTTTGGGGGTTTTCTTGGCAAAGATACTGGAGTGATTTGCCATTTCCTTCTCTAGTTAATTTACAGATAAGAAAACTGAGGCAAAGAGTCAAGTGACTTGCCCACGGTCAAACAGTTATTAAGTGTCTAACACCAGATTTGAACACACAGAGATGTCTTTTTGACTCTAGGCCTAGCACTCTATCCATTGCATCACTTGCTACCTAGATACCAAATAAGCACTTACCTAAGCATCTATTATGTGTAAGGTTCTGTTATAGATTCTGGGATAACAAGACAAAAACAACAACTAAATAATCCCTGTCTTCAAGGGATTTACATTCTGAGGGGTAGGGAGGGGAATACAAAAGGTAAAATTAGTAAGTATACTTGTGATCATTTGGGGGAGGGTGAGCTCTATTTAATGAGGATATCAGGAAAAGCTTTCTATAGGAGATGGAGCATGAGCTGCACCTTCAAAGAAGCTCCTGATGCTAAGAGGTGGAGATGAGAAGGGGCATGCCCTTCAGGGATGAGGACAACCTGTAAAAAGAAACAGAGAGAGAAAATAGAATTTCCAATTTGGGAAGCCACAAGGTGTCCAATTCGATGAGAAGATAAGAATTCATAAAGGAGATTTTTGAACATGGGAGAGTGAATGAATATTGGTATCAATGATGTAAATAGCTTCTATATCATTGTTGTTATTATTCCTGGACTATCATTAACTTGTGAAACTGGTTCTGTAGTACCACTGACAGAAGAAGTCATCTTTCTGAGGTGATAATTGAGAGTGTGGGAGTGAATGAGATTGCAAAGAAGAGTATGAAGAGAACCAAGTATAGAGACTAGGGAAAGGCATACTTTAAAGAGTTTGGAAGAGGAGACATCAGATAGGGTGTCATGAGGAGAACAAAGAAATATGGTGTCACTAAAACAAAGGAAAAACTAAGTACACATAAGGAAAGAATTATTGGCAATATCAAATATTTGGCAGAGTTCAAGCATAATAAGCAATTAGAAGGGTCACTGAATTTGGCAATTAGCAGGTCATTGATTTCTTTGAGAAAACAGTTTCAGTAGCATGGTGGAGGGTGGAAGCCACTTTACTAGAGTTCAATGAAAAACTCAATAAAGATAATGCATTAACATCAAGTCTAAACAGCTTTTTCAAGAAGTTGCTCAGTAAAGGATGAAGGCAGAGCAATGCTTGGACAGGATAGAAGTATCAAAGAGGGGAATTTTAAAGCTGTTTTTTTTCTTTTCTTCAGAATTAGGGAGATCTGATTATGTGTATAGGTTGGTAGAAAGGAGCCAGTATAGCTGGAGAGCTGGGGAATGTATGAAAGAGAAAATGTTAGAGGAAGATAAAGGATTGAAGGCCACAACTCTTGGGAATAGTTTTTGGAAGAAGTAGGAATACCTCTTCCTCTTTGACCAGAGAGAAGTAGGAAAGAGTAGATAATGACTCTGGGAAATTTTGAGAGGTAGAAGGCAGATGATGGCCTCAGTTTTCTCAGTGAAAAAGGAGACCAAGGAGGACTTGGGGTATAGTCAAAAGAGCTCAACTTACAGTCAGAAGATTTCTCTTACTTATTATCTTATGGGACCTTGAAAAGTTTACTTAAACTTTTACGGTCATAGTTTCCTCATCTTTAAAATGAAGAGGGGATTGGATTAAATGACCTATAAGGTCCCTTCCAGCTTTAAATTCATGATGAATTATCTTGTGTAAGTATTAAGAGATGGGAATGCTGATGGGGACTTAAGGAAAGAGAAAAAGTGTTAGAATAGTGTCTGTAAATAATGAGGAAGCTTCTGTGGAGAATGATTGAAATAGGAAACCAGTAAAAGTCCACAGGAGCTTCCAAACTGCAAGGAGGGCCTAGTACCATAAATTTAGAGTGTTTGACCTCAGACAGATTTCATTATTTTCTCCAGAGGTGCTCAAGTACCCAGGAATAGAAGATGAGAAATCAGAGGATGACCATTAGCCAGAGATGAGGATTAGCAGGTTAAGGGTATTGGAAGCTTAAGGAGACAAGGAATCCTAGATTGGTGGTCAATGTTTCATTAATCTGGCAGATTATGAAGTCAAATTCTCTTCTGTAGCCAAGTAGTCTAGAGTTGAGGTGATAGACTGGTGAATAGGAATGGGTCCAGAAGTCATAATGAAAACAAAGATGTTTAATATGAACATGTGGGAGAAGCAAAAGAATAGGAGGCTATGATTACAGAGTGGAACCAAAAATATCGTATCCAGATTGACTAAGTGGGATGGAGAAGAATTTCACTGGAGTAAGGAACTGGGTGGTTAGGATGCTGGTGGTGGTGTTAACATAAAGTACTGAAATTCCGGAGGATAATGGCAGAGATCGGGAAAGGAGGGAGAGGAAATACCATAAGCCAGATGCCGAAGTCACAGAGCCAAATGAAGAGGGTTCCTAAATTGCATGAGAGCATTTACTGGGAGACAAAAACAAGAAAAGAGAATCTTTACAAACCTTTCCTATGGAGTTCAGAATTTTAACTATGCCATTTTCCTAAGTAGTTCTAAATGCTTGAAGTCTATCTCTAGGCAGTTTAAATAGAAAATAGCTATGCTTATTTTTTTTCTGAAAGGCTACTTATTTGAGCTAACGTAATTGGTTTTTAATTAATTCTTGTAGCTTGAAACTCAAAATTTCCCTTTACCACAGATATTTAAAGGAGTCATTATTTTAATAAATATATTTGAACTTCGCCATGCTGGGGAGAGAAATCCCCCAAATCAAAAAAACCTCAGCTGGCCCTGGCAGGAGTAGTCATAATGCAAATTGGGCTTTTAACATGGCAATGTTTTTATTGAATAAACTGTGAAATGAGACTAGGTGCCTTACACTGTTATTCTGGGACTTTGAGATTTCAATAGAATCAGGCAAGCAGTAAGTATTTTCAAGACCCTGCAATGTAGCAGGTACCAGGCTAGTGAGGAGAATGAAACAATCCCCACTCTCAAAAAATTTCCATTCTAATGGAGAGAAAACAAGCATATTTATGCATGCGTATATATACATATATATTTGCATGTTTATATGCAGCATAAATACATATATATATACATATATATGTATATACATATATATGTATATACCTTCCATTTAGCTACTATGTATGTATACATAAATATATACACATACATAGTAGCTAAATGGAAGGTAGTTTGGGAAGGAGGGCAGTTTTTTATTCTTATAGTTTATTTTATTTTTTGAAATTAGGGACACCTGATTATATGTGTAGATTGGTAGGAAGGAGTCAGTAGAGCAGGTGAGCTGGGGGATATATAAAAGAGGGAGAAATGAGTGCTGGAAGGGAATAGAATCAAGGCCACAACTCTTGGGATTAGTTTTCTGGAGAAGTAGGGAAACCAGTGGGGATCAGGAAAAGCTCTACCAGGAAGATGATTATTTGAGTTGCATCTTAAAGGGAGAGAGAGTCAAGAGGTGGATGTAAGGAGAGAATGTGTTCCAGGTATGTGGGATGGCCAGTGCAAAGGCAAATAGATGGGAAATGGAGTGTTGTATACGAGGAACAAAGAGAAGGCCAGTCTGGCTTAATTGAAGCATGTGGAGATTGAAATAATATCCAAGATAGGTGGGGGCTAGGTTATGAAGGTCTTTAAAAGATAGACAGAAGAGTGGATATTTTATCCTACAGTCAATAGGAAATTAGTGGAGTTGGTTGAAAAGGTACATATCATGGTCAGATTGGAACTTAAGGAAAATTCCTTTGGCAATGGCGTGTTCTATAAACTAGAGTAGGGGGAGACTTGAGGCAGTGAATCCAGTCAGGAAACAGTCTTAATAATCTAGGTGACAGATGATGAGAGCTTGAACGAAAGTGGCTTACGTGTGAGTGTAGAGAAGGGTGATAATGCAAGAGAGGCTGTGGAGGTATAAGTGGAAAGATCTGTTTACTGATTGGATATAGAGGGTGATGGAGGATGAAGGGTCAAGGATAATGCATCCAGGTGGCACAGTGGATAGAGCCCTCATTTGAAGTCAGGAAGACCTGAGTTCAAATATGGCAGCAAATGCTTACTATCTGTGTTACTAGGAAAGTCATGAAACCTCTGTTTGCCTCAGTTTCCTAAACTATAAAATAGGAATGATAATAGCACCAATTTCCCAGGGTTGTTGTAAGGATCAAATGAGATAATAATTGTAAAGAGCTTAGCACTGTGCCTCATAGCACATAGGAAGCATTATAAATTGTTCACTATTATTATGAGAGACTGGAAGAATGATGGTGCTTTTGATAGAAATAGAGAGGTTTGGAAGAGAGGAAAGTTTAGAGGGAAAGATAATTTTTTTTTTATAACTGGCCAATGAAAGTGAAGTAATAGGCCTTTGTAAAAGGCCTAGCTTATCTGTTATAAAAGAAGGTTCTTGACTGGAGATATCTGAGGGTGGGAAATGAGAAGGGGCACACCAGGGGAGGTACAAGGATGTCTCCATTTCCCAGTCACCAGAGAGACAGGGACATAATCAGCTCTCCGAAGCAACAGGCTATACCACCAACTTAGTAAAGGTGGGGTGGGGCAGTGTGTTCAGTCCATGAACCAACATTCATTAAATGCTAATGATATGCCAGGTTCTGGGAGGGAGAGTAAAGAGTCTAAAGCCAAGTTTGAGAATTTGGGAGACTACAAGGCAGTGCCCTTGATTGAAATATGGAAGTATAAAGCAGGAGTGGATTTTGAGGGAAAGATAATGAGTTCTGCTTGGGATTTGTTGAGTTGAACATGCCTGCAGTGCCTAATGTCACATGATCTTCAGGCCACAGCAGAGGAGACACATTGCCCTCCTTCTGACCTCTGACCCGACGCAAGCATACCTGAGATGCTCTATATAACACGATAGTTCTATTCTCCATTGATAAAAGGACCACTTGCCATGTAGGTTACAGCAGAGTCTCACCCAATGCATTTGATTCCCCCCCACCACCTCTGATGTCACAGAAGAGTAGGAGCTAATTAACATGAAACTTAGTGAAGTTTACAGAAAGAAAGATTCTGCACAGAGGGAGGGTAATGGACAAAGTAGTTGTCAGAGAAGGGATATCCAGACTTACCTGGAAGGAGGAAGGGGTAAATACAGGGCATAAGCAAGCTGCTGTAAGCAGGCCAGGTCCAGAGAATCTGTAGAAAGCCCGAGTGGTAACCGTAGAAGGAGACATTTAATGATGTAAAGAGAAACAGGAGCTAGAAGAGGTAGGAATTTTTTTCCCCCAAAGATAAATGTGAAGGATTAAGGAAGAAGATATTTTGGAGAGTGATTAGATCAGGCAACGACATAGAAGTATAAACGGTGGTGCAGGGAATAGCTATCAGATCATGGAAAAAGAGAGAGAGACTTCATCAGATGATGCAAAGAAGAGCAGGAGAATCCTATCTAGATGGAGTTCATGTGTCAGCGAATGCTCAGTTTGAGTTTGAAATCTAGGAAATCTCAGTGCCAGGCCCCAGATGTCCCACTCTGTGCTTCCTCGGTGGCCAAGAGAACCAAAAAGAAAACTTTGTTTTTTAATAATATGGATGGAAGTAAAATGCCTAGAATTCATTCTTTCTTCTCCTCCACCTCTAAGAAGTCCTAGTTTTCTTTGAAGCCCCCACCACCCAAACCTCTGCCTGCTGCATGAGACCTGTCTTGATTCTCCCATGCCTCCTTCCCCCAACTAATAGTGTCTCTGTCATCCCTCCATTTATTGTGTAAACAGCTAGGTCCCCATTAGTGCAAGTAATGAATCTTGTGGCCTCATGTATTCAAATTCACAATATTCAAAATTATGATTATGTAAAATACAATAACTGGTCCCAGCCCAGTGGATATATGCAGGGCTAAATGGAGTAATGTGACAAGAAAGATTCATTACTTGCCCAAATTGGGAGCTCACTGTGTATCTTTTTTTTGAGAGGCATCATGATGCAGCAGATAGCAAGCTGCCTTTAGATCCAGAAAGACCTAGGTTCAGGTCTCACCATTGACTAATCTTGGTTGTGTGACTCTGGACAAGCGACTTCACCTCTCCATTTTCAAACAAATTTCTCAAACTCTAAGTTTCTTTTTTTTTTTGGTTAGGCAATGGGGTTAAGTGACTTGCCCAGGGTCACTCAGCTGGTAAGTGTTATGTGTCTGAGGCTGGATTTGAACTCAGGTCCTCCTGACTCCAGGGCCAGAGCTCTATCCACTGTGCCACCTCGCTGCCCCTCAAACTCTAAGTTTCAGAGAAAGTGTCAGTATACATGAATAGAGGATGTCTGCTCCTCTGGGAGTTCCTTATGTCAGTGTAATCACAGGGGCAGTCTCTCTCTCTTGAGTTTCCATATACTTTGGATGCATGTCTCCTTGACAGAATGTGAGCTCCCAAGGGCAGGGATCGTTTCATCTTTGTCTTTATGTAGCTAGTCCCTAGTAGAGTGTCTGCCACATAGTAGGGGCTTAATACTTGATTGAAAAAAAAGAAAAGAAAGGGGAGACCTATGAAGTGGAGCCAAAGAGGCCTACCTGGTGATCACACTGAGTCTGTGGATAGACTTGAGAGTAACTATCTTCCCATCCTTTACCTTTCTCTATGCAGTGTGGGCTGTAATAGCCCTTTACATTAACCTAAGTCTCATTTCTTAGATCCCTTAGCTGTCTTTACAATTACTCTAGGCAAGTCCTTTTTTATTTGAATTGTATGATTGAGCATGCATTGCATAGAGTAGGGGTTCTTAGCCTTTTATTGTCATGGACCCCTTTAGCGATTTGGTGAATCCTATGGACCCCCTTCTCAGAATGATATGTTTTTAAATGCATAAAATAAAATACATAATATTATAGAGGAAGCAAAATTGAACAAAAATAAAGATATAATTTTTCCATTTAAGCTTACAAACCCCCTGAAATCTGTCTTTAATCACTAGGTTGAGAACCTCTGTTAGAGGAAAACTTGTGGGGTAAATTTTAATTATTTCTTTGATTTTTTTGATTTTACTGATTTTTTTTTGCCACCTTCATTTCCAAATAAATCCATCTTCCCTCCTCTGTACAGAGAACAATCCATTGTAACAAAGAATTCAAAAATAGGGGGCAAATCAGTTCAGCAAAACTAACCAACACACCGACTGAGCCTAATAGTATAGTTATAAACCTGTGCCCCCATTTTTGCAAAGAATGGTGGGAGACAAATTTTACCATGTCTTCATTGGGATCTAGCTTAATTATTATAATTACACATCCTTTACTTTGGTTGTGTGTGTGTGTTGTGTGTGTGTGTGTGTGTGTGTGTGTGTGTGTGTGTGCTTTCCATTTACATTTGTTGTAATCACACATTTTGCTTTCCTGGCTCTGCATACTTCACTTTTCACTAGTTCATATGTCTTCCCATGCTTTTCTGAATCCTTGATATTTGTGTTGTGGCATCTTATTACACAGTAGTATTCCATTAACCGATATACTCAAACTGGTTTCGGCGTTATCCAGCTGATAGATTCTTCCTTTGATTCTTCAGATTAAAAAATGGCACTTACTTCCTCTTCTAAAGAAACTGCTCCTCCGCTAAGGTCCTTCTCTGGTGTCTTATCATGATATGGAAATGGAACCACAGGTTTTGGAAGGTTATGCCAATGGAGCTTAATTTCTGGGAGGTGTTACCAAGATGAAGAGGCTTTGAATATCAACTCTGAATGATTGGCTATGTCCCTGATATCTCAGAAACAGGATAGTTAGGAGTATACAAGTTCTTTAACAGAAGTCTGACACCAAATGATAAAGTTTTTTTCAGTTATAGTATGAAAACAATCACAAAAACTATGAAAAGGCTCTGATATCTCTTAGTGGAGGGATGATACAGAAGGAAGCAATCTTGTCTTTGTGAAGAATTGAAGAGTAGTGTTTCTTTAGTTCTCCAATAAGCATATTGATCAGCACCCTAATCACCCTGAAATGTCATCTGGACTTGCAAATGTAATATATTTTCATATTTTTAAGCAATACCTCATTTTTTTCATTAGCTATTCTTGGAAGAGCTTTACTCTACCCATATTGCTCAAACACATTTTATTTTTATTTCCCTTCAAAAAGATAGATTTGTGAGATGATGAATTAGTCATCATCAATTGCATGCATTTACACACTTCTACCTTCTATTTATCTGGCCTGCTTCCCCGTTCTTGCTCCAGATGGTGCAGCAATGTACCCTCTGGAAACACTGAAGAGAGAAAACCCTTTCCTGCTGCCTCTCCATTTCCAGATTCCAACCCAACGGTGCCAAGTTTGAATAATGAATCACTCCCTGGCAAATGCAGTTCTTTATGCATTTGCATAGGAACTGCAGCCAGAAAGATTTATTTGACTATTAGAACAATTGTCATGGCCAAAATTTCTGAGTAGAAGTTGTCAACCAATTAAAAAAATCCCAACTATCTGGAGTTTGTATTCAACCAAGCTCTCCAATCCTTGGAGTAATTCTTCCAATTTTTTCTTCACTTATTTGTGTATGTTCAGAGAGAGATTGAGCTATTGTGAACAAATGGAGGGATGCTCTAATCCAAGAGTTCTTAACCTTTTTTTTTTTTTTGTATCATGGGCCTCTTTAGCAGTCTGGTGAAGCCAGATTCAGGATAGAGCCCTTCTTAGAATAATGTTTTCAAGCAATGGAAGGAAATGGTAAATTTCAGTTAGGGGTTAGTGAAAAGAAAGCTGTAATTATTCCCATCCAAGTTCATGGATCTCAAAAATTGATCATGGACCCCTGAAGAGTCTGGGAACCCGGGCTAAGAACACTTGCTCTTATCAATCAATCAGTGTTCATTAAGCACTTATTATGTGCTGGGCACTGTGCTAAATTCTGAAAATGCAGAGTCTTGTCCTCAAAGGACTTACATTTTAGTGGGAGAGACGACATGGACATAAATAGATGTTTGCAGTAAATTCCAGATAACCTCAGAAGGGAAGGCCCCAGCAGATGATGAGGAGGCCCAGAAAGACCTTCCTAGACAAAGTGGAGGAGAGTTGAACATTGAAGAAACCCAGCCCTAAAGGCTTACCTAAGAGGGATGAAGATTTCACTGAATGTAAATTAAGATTACAATAGAACATGAACGGGATGCATTGCTTTTGAGAAAGTGTGTAGTTTTTAATGATCCCAACCTACTCCCTGAAACAAAGATCCACCTTTTTAATATCAGTTCTCTCATTGATGCAATGTGGTTGTGCCTCACAGGATTTAACAATCTCCAAAAGGCTATGAGGTATAGGTCACCCAAGGGCAGCGGAGAGGCACATGGTGAGCCTAAGTATATAGTAATGCCTTCCCAATGAGGAGGAGCCGCTCAGGAGCAGCAGCACAAATGGCATAATAATAAGAAAGTATGAGCTAGAAAAATTGGTGGAGAAGTCACGCAATCAGAGCAAAGAATCATGAGAGGTCAGCCTTCGTGCTCCATTGCGATCTGCCCAACATTAAGAGAGCCAGAGCAAGGCATTGCAGCATGTTGGATAAACCTCTCGTGGAAGATTTATGAGAGAAAATGAATAGAAACTATAAATGCTCTGAACTGGTGAGGTGATATCCACAGAGAAGCATTCTCTCTAGCATTCCACTTTGTTCTGGGCTAGCAGGTTAGGTTTCTACTTCTCCCCCTTACAGTACTAGGGGTAACCTTGAAGGGCTGTGGCTTAGAATGTTGTCACTTGTGAATCCCCATATGCAATTCGTGACCTACAATAGAACTGCATTACCTTTTACAAAAGGAGGAAAATGGAAAAAAAAAATTACAAGAACAGTAGTTACAAAACAATCTGTACTTCCCGCCTTCATCAACCCAGAGAGTGCACTCTGCGCGCGCGCACACACACACAGTTTCTGGAGAACACGGGTTCAAACTTAAAGTGTAAAGGTAGTCATCTGTGTGTGCCTAGCACGTAGTAGGCACTTAATAAATGTTTATTAAATTAAATATGTAGAGACCACACGGCTCCAAGCAGTACTTTGAGATCTTTGACCCTAGGAATTTTCTCCTTTTGTTGCATCCCTGCCAGGTTCACTTTTGTCTCGTTTGGCTGAATTGACTCTTTGCTACACATGGTATCTTAGACGACCAGGCAATCCACCTCTGGTCTGGATCCAATAGGTTGCTTGGCTGCTACACTTGCTCCTCACTGGATTCAAATGATGTTGTTTATCTGCTCCACTTGCTGAGGAGACCTCTGTGAAAGCTTTGATGTATTTCCCAGTGTCACTGGTCACTTGCAATTCTGTTGGAAATACTCACTTGCCGAATATGATAGAAAAAAAACACAAAACAAACCGAGATACCATGCATTCATGAGCACATGGAAATCAAGCAGGAGAAATGTCAGCCTCTGCTCCTCTCCCCCAGTAGCTCATAGCAGTTCTTGCCTTGCTTACCTATAGGAAAGAAAAGCACAAAACATCCAAGATCCGCAGACCTCATCCCCCAAAGAGGTCCATGCTGTATTTGAGAGGGTCCACAAACTTGGATGGGAAAAATTACATCTTTATTTTCATTAACTTTTAGCTGAAATTTAGCATTTTGTCCTATTTCAAATAATTTCAAATTTTTCTAAGGGTTCTATTCTGGCTTCACTAAACTAATATGAGAAAGGTTAAGAGCCTCCCCATTTGTTTACAATAGCTCAAGCTCTCTCTGAACATGCACAAATCACTAAAAACAAGTTTTTGGAAGAATGGCTCCAGGGATGGAAGAACTTGGTTGAGTGCAAACTCCAGATATTTGCTGTTGTTGTTGTTTTTTAATTGATTGTCAACTTCTATTTCAAACCTTGGTCATGACCATTATTCTAACATTCAAATAAATCTTTCTGGATTTTAAAACATCCAAGTAAGGTGTGGTGGATGAATACTTCTGGTATGCAAACTCAGTTCCGTCTCTAACTCCATAACCCTCCTAGGTCACAAACTCCCAAATGTTCCAGCTTAAAAACCATAACCATAACCAGCTCAAAAGTTCCATAAGTTGTATTGACAGCAAGCAGAGAAGTCTGTACAGGTTTCATAAAATGGGCCCTTTTAGCCAGTTTCCCATTATAATAGTAGCATAGAAATACCCAAGCAAGAGAAATGTCATGATGTACTGGAAATGGCACCAGATTTTGAATTAGACTGGCTTGTTTAATATCTTGGTTCTGTTATTTACTAACTCTGTGACCCAGGACAAGCTGTTTTACCTTTCTTTAACTTAGTTTCCTCAACTGCAAAATGAATGGGTTAGACCATATCATCTCAAAGTTCCTTCTAGCTCTAAATCCTGTGATTAAGAAGAGCTCTATTAAATTCTCTAAAAGGAAGGATCTTGAGTGTCACATCTCCAACCCCTCCTTTATAAGGCCTTAGCTCAGTGACAGTAGATAATTAGGATAATTTGTGAGTATCTTATATCTTAAGTCAATGGCTGACCCTGACTTCCTGATAATTTTCTCAAAGACATCTTGAAAGGTAACTTCTCACTGTGACCTCCTGTGGATAAGGGTAGAAGAGATGATATTAAATACAATTGCCATGCAAGTTAACTTCCTAGGGTTTGAGTAAGTTTACCCTGCTAGGATGCAAACTGTCCTGAGGTTAGTTCATGTAATTTCTGTCACAAAATTTCATAATGCTGTAGTGGAGAGAGAGAACTAAGGATGCCGATCAATATCAGAAAAAACGTAAGATTACCCCAAGGCCTATCTTTCCAATAGCTAGCAAAAGGCTTCCTACATCTCTATGTGAGCTGACCCAATTCTGTGGACCACATAGAAATCATGTCAGATTGGCTTTATACTATGCAAAACAGTTACAAGTATATTTAGTATAATTTAGAACCACTCACCTCAGAGGAGAGGAAAAAGGAAAAAAAAAATTTGTGTACCCTTGACAAAACCTTAATGACTGCCAAATAATTCATCATTCCTTAAATGTGAGACAGAGATACAGCTCTGGATATGGGTTTGAATCCTAACTCTGCTGTGATCTTAGTACTTACTTTTAAAAATACTTTTCTGGGCTTCAGTTGCCTCAAAATTGCTGAAAAAACTGGAAGTAAGTTGGGCAGAAATTAGACTGAGAATAATATCTTATACATATACCACAATAAGCCCCAAATAGACACATGACCTAAATATTAAAGGTTGTACCATTAAAAAAATTCAGAAGAGAATCAAATCAGGTACCTTTCATAGAAATAGCTAAGGGATGAATTGTTAACTAAACAAGTAATAGGGACAATTAAAAATATAAAATGGATAATTTTGATTATATGAAATTGAAAAAAAAAACTTTTGCATAAGGTATCATTTCTGACTAACTCAGATATATAAGACCACTAACCATTTCCCAAGGAATAAGTTGCAAAAAAAAAAAAGAAAAAAAACCCCATGAGCAAGCAGTTCTCAGTCATTTGCAAATTGCGAAGGAAGAAAGGCTGTATGAAAAGAAGTTCCCCAAATCACTGATAATAAGAGAAACACAAATGAAAACCCTTCTGGGGTTATCTGAAACCCCCAGGAAATTGACAAAGATCACAAAAGATACTGGATGGGATGTGGAAAGGGTAGACTTTCTTGGTGGAGCAGAGACTCGGCCCAACAATTCGGGGAAACACTCTGGGATTGCGATGTGACTAAAGTGCTTGTAACTTTTGGTTCCTAGATCCTGCTGCTACACTTAGACTTGAAGGAGATCAATGATAAAAAGAAACATCTCACACACACACACACACACACACACACACGTATATATACATATATAAATTATTTTATTTTGGAAGTACCAAAAAACTGGAAAAAATTTTGGACCTTGTACACGAACATGATGAAATATTAATGCCCTTTAAGAAGTGATGAATAGGATAAATATGGAGAAGCATGAGAATACTTATATAGACTGATGAAAAGCAATGTAAACAATACATACAATGACTGAAGCAATGTAAATGGAAAGAGCAACCACCACGAAACAATCAAAACAGAATCCTCTGAAAGTGTCACAGCCGAGCTCGGCCCTAAAGAAGAAACATGAGAATGTGCGTCTTCCTTTTTTAGGGTGTGAGTTTTTATGCATGTGAAATATTCAATATACAAGGTTAGACTCGGTTCCACGTTTCATTGAATTTATTTCTTCCTTTTGAAGAATTATTTGTTACGAGGTGTGGCTCTCATGAAAGAGGGAGGTGGTAGAGAGGAGAGCTGTATTGGAAAATGTACACAATGTAAAAACAAATTATCTCAATTGATTTTTTTTAAACAGCAGAGTTTGATTTGATAATATCTAAGGCATCTTCCAATACATTGACTTAATCGCTCTAACTCTAAAGTTTACTATTCTGGGAATGTTTTCAAACAGGTGTGATGAGAAGCAAACCTCCCCAAGGACATGTGAGTCTTTTAAGCTCTAAAGGACGAGCAGCATTTCATCCCTTCAAGGGCAATTCATTTGAATCTAGGAACAATCCAAGGAACAGAGAATGTTCTACCGCCTCAAACCATTGGCTGAGTCTTATCAAAGCCTATTTGGTTGAATGCTCTGGGATTCGGCCCTGCCTGTTTCCAGGCACAGAGACAATCTGAGCAGCTGCCACTGAAAGGGCCTCCCACCCACCAGGACTCCAGTCGCTCAGCGATGCCAGGCTTCTTCACACGCCCACTCCTGAGCCCACTCACGTTGTCCCTATCCCAGCCATTACCATTAACTTAGTCTCCATGGGTATCTTAGGACTTAGAGGAACGTCAGGATTCAGAGGGCAGAAGTTTCTTCTTTCTTCGTTTATGCCATCAAAGCTGATATAACATAAATGCAGAGGAGGATACCACCTAAGGACAAAAAGCCAGGCCTCTCTGAATCAGGAGAATCTAATTCTAGGCATAAACAATGAAAGAAGCAGCAGCACCCAGAGGCCTGACCACAAACTCAGATCACAAATCCAGGGTTATTGACATGAAAGGAAAAAGTCTGGCCTGAACAAAACGAAATTTCCTTGGACTTAAAGAACCTTGGTAGTTTAAAGCTAGGAGGACACATAGGATGTCAGTACTGGAAAGGAATTTAGAACATAGAATGCCCAGAGCTAGAAGGGGCCTTAGAATCTAGAACATAGGACGTGAGACCTAGGAGGGTGCCCAGAAGGTAGAATGTCCAAGCTGGGACTTTCTGGAGATGGGACCATAGTTGACAGAACACTAAACACAGAATGGACCTTGGAAATCTTATTCTCATCCTCTTACTTTGCAGATGAGGAAACTAATGAGAAGGAATGTGCTCAAGGCCACTCAGTGAATAAATGGCATTCCCACGATTTGACCCCAAGTATTCTGAATCGAAGTCCCATGCTCTTTCCACTCTATTGGGTAGATGCTTCCCTGACTCAGTGCTAAACTTGGTCATCTTTGCTATAAATACTGCAATTGTGAATATCCCTTGACTTGGGTGAATTCTGGATAAGCAGTCATGTCTTATGAATTATGGGGTAAAAAGAGCAAAGCACTGGGAATTGGGAGACCTTGTTTTAAAACCCAGATCACTGTGTTACTGTAGGCAAGTCATTTTCCTTTTCTAGTTATCAATAAAATAAACAGGCTATGCTACATGATCTCTGAGGTTATTCTCAGGTCTGACTTGTATTCACAGAATTTCCTTAAACAATAAGTCTGGCCACTTACTCTTTTCTTTAATTAACCCCAGTGGCTTACTGTTAGTAACAGGATCCCCCCAACTACTAATGCCCAAACTACTTTGTATTTTACTATTTTGCATATATTTCTACTCATTAACTTTATACTCATGCTGTATATAGTTTTATATTTACTCATGGCCTGCCTTCATTAGAATGTAATCTCATAGAGGACAGGGATTATTTCATCATTTGTATTTATGTTCCTAGGAACTAGAGCCACAGCTCCGGTACTATGTGCCACTGGTCCATAGTAGGTGTTTAATAAAGGCTTGTTGATTGATTGATTAAAAAAAAATCTTCTGTTTCACTTTGAAAGCCCTTTACAACATGGCCCCTTCCTGCCTCTCCAGTCTTCTCACATTTTATTCCCCTTCCATATACTCTACAATTCAGTTATACTGGCCTATACACTGTTCTTCCTAGACAACACTCCATTTCCCATTTCTATGTAAGCTCCTCTGGGGCAGGGACTGTGTTTTTGCTTGCATTCATATCCCCAGTGCTCAGCACACAGTAAACACTTAATAATGCTTCTTGGTTTCCTGACTGATTGGTTTGGGATGTAATGTTCTGGAAGTTAGGGATGCAGCTTTGGAAGTCAAAAGAGCTACCAAAACTGGAGATCTTGCTTTAGGTATCAGCTGGAGAATGGTGAGAGAAGCCTTCACAACGAATATGATTGCCCAAGGAAAGCTCAGGAAGAAGCCACAAGGGGACAGAAAGAGTGGTTCCAGAGGGCCATGTTATACTCTAGGGATCTTCTGTTGAAAGGTGGGCAGCTGTGTGTGGAAAGTGAAAGCATGTGGCTCACAGCTGCCTGTAATTGTTAATTACTTCTATAAGAGATCAGCAGTCTCTAGAGGTTGCAGATCCTGTGTTTGTCACTTTATTGGGGGGATTGGCCCCTAGGTGTCTGTAATGGCATGGGTTGTGAGTTGAGTGCATCATAGATAGACAAGGGAATATGGACAGGGACTGTAGGGTGGTTATTGTAGTAAGAGTGAGTGAAATGATACCGAAAAGATGGAGGGTGAAGCAGAGGGTGAGAAAATGGCCTTTTTGGATTAGTGCAAATGAGTGAAGGTGAACTTGGGTGTGCATCTCTAGATGTTTGTGGGTGGACCTAAGAACACTGAAGCATGTATTACAAGGTGGCCGAGCTTGTCCATAAAGTGAATTTTGATTTCAGGAGCCCTAGGAGAATGAGCTTTAGGATAGCATAAGGAGGGAGGCCCCCAGCCTTTGTAGCCAGTGTAGGAGATTGTGTGTGTGTGTGTGTGTGTGTGTGTGTGTGTGTGTGTGTGTGTGTGCGTGTATGTGTGTGTGTGTGTGTGTGTGTGATGAGCAATAGGTTCTAATGCCCTTCTAACAAAATGGTTCCAGTTCAGATGAGCAATCATAAAGAATCCTAATAAATGCCTAGTAAGTTCCATACAAACAAAGAAGTAGGGATGGCAGCAGCCATGGTAGTAGGGGGAGGGGAAAGGTACTTGCATTCAGCATGAGGATTTTTGGGTCTATAACAGGTAGAAGAGGAATCAGAATCATGTGGCTTGTCTCTGAAGCTTATGGTGCCAAAAGGTACAGGAATATGAAAGACAATACAGACTGAATAAAGATCACATCCCCTAGTCTGGATTTTTGTTTTCATCTGTCTGTAGTGGCTTTTGGAGATAGGTCTCTGCAGGCCGAAGGAAATCTTCAGAGACTTGTGCTATGAGCCTCTGGGAGATGTAGTTCAAATGAATAATGTTGTTCTTCCCATGCTGGGAGGGAATGAGACCATGACAAATTCTTAGTGCATTGCAATGGCAGCTAGAGGAGGGAATAAGAATGAAGTGTGGAGTGTATATGTGTGTGTGTGTGTGTGTGTGTGTGTGTGTGTGTGTGTGTGTTAGACAGACAGACACAGAGAGAGAGAGAGAGAGAGAGAGAGAGAGAGAGAGAGAGAGAGAGAGACAGAGACAGAGAGACAGAGAGACAGAGAGACAGAGAGGAAAGAAAAGCTCAAATAGGCATTCTTGTGATGGAAGTCAAGTGACTGAGAATCAGAGCACTGGGGAGCCTGTGGGGCTGCTGCATGACTTCCTGCAGCTGAAGCTGCCTCTCCTTTCATCAGGCAAAAGATGATAGTTGAATGGCATGGAGAAGAAGGTTTCTGAGTGACCAGTCATTACTGACATTCCATTTGGGAAAACAGACATCAAACTGTGAAATAGTCTCACCTTTCCCTTCCTTTCTGTACAGCTGAGAAAGAAGCTTATGGAAGTTCTCTAAAGTTACCTGTGCAATTTTGGTTAACATAGTTGGAATTTACCAGCTAGATAAAGTCAGAATAATTCTAACTGTTCCTCGTCGTGTAACAGTAACAGGGAAGCAGAGAGAAAGGAGGCAGTGAATGGTTGGAGGTGTACAGAGATTTTACAAAGAGGGACAAAGATTTGAACATTGGTACAATGGGGTAGGCTTTCTCCTGGCTTTGGGCTTTCTTCAAATGAGAGAATTTTGTGGTTTTGATTTATTAGTATTGGATAAACTTCCTGAGGCAGAGTAAAGCTGCACAGGGAGAGAGGGGGGGATTCATCTACATTAGACTAAAGAGAACCACCATCACTGCTCTCTGGGAGGGTTGTTGGACCTAATTCCTTCTCATGGTATTCCCCTACCAGCCCACATGTACACACATTCTACAGGGGTGATTAGGGAATAGACACTGTTCAGTGGGAAGAGAAAAGCAGCACCTGAATGAGACTGGCAGCACCCACATTGCAAAGGTAAAGACCGAAGGAGAGAATAATTTACCTCTTCCTTTTGTTCATTTTTGCCTTCACTCTCCAAAATCCAGACGACAGAAGGCCAAATAAAAAACGAAAGGGATGGGCCAGACAGTCTCTAAGGGCTCCTCCTACTCTCAATCTAATTTGGTACAGTGGGGAAGAGCACTGAACTGGACCTCAATTCAAATCCTGCCTTTCACACTTCCTGAGTGATTCTCTTACACTCCCTGGGCCTCAGCTTCTTCTTCTGTAAAATGAGAGTTCGTTTGGATGTCCTCCGAGTCCCAGGATTTTATGATTTACCATCCAAAATACACCTCTCTGAACTGTTTTCCCCTTCTTTAAAGGGGGCAGGGGATGATAATAACACCGGCAAGGCCTAAATAGGGTTATTGTCAGGAATAAATGAGATATATGAATGGAGCTTTAACGCTACACTAAAGAAGGCTACTTTTTTTTTTTAGTGATTCTTATTATAAATCTGGTTAGCCTTATAGACAAGTGTTTTAAAGCTAGCTTTTATTCTGGCTTCTCAGTGGTCCATGATTGACATACCCTTTGCAGGGAGCTGGGTCACTCTGCAAAATTCACAGCCTCTGACCTTTAAAGACATTGCCGACATGGTGTTTTTCTTCCTGGGAGGCTATCCAACCTGAAGCTGGGAGCTCAAGTTAAGTAAGCTCTTATAAGTTACCAAGGTCAATCTTTCGCACTCTCTTCTACAGAACAACCCCTAGAGCAAACACAGGCTTTTCTGCCTCTACTAGCACTGAAATTGGAGTTAGAGGGATTAAGTTTGAGTTCTAGCTATGCTAGTCTATCCCTTCTGTTCTTGAATATGTGCCTTCACCTCTCCAGGACTTAGTTTCCATATAAGTAAAATTGGGAGATTAGACTTGTTTGTTCTATGTACTCTTTGGTACCCCTGGGGTCATGCCATGGCTCCTAAAGGCAGTAGCTGGGAGCTAACCATGAGATTTACTTATTTTTAAATGGCATTTTTTTCTAATTACGTGAAAAGACAAATTTTAACATTCCATTTTAAAAAAATCTGAGTTCCAAATTTTCTCCCTCCCTTGCCACCTCCCCCTCCCAAAGACAGTAACCAATTTGATATAGGTAATATACATGCAATTATGTAAAACATATTTTCAAATTGGTCGTGCTGAAAGAAGAAACAGACCAAAAGGAAAAAAAACCATGAAAAAACATAAAGAAAGTGAAAATGGTATGCTTCAATCTGCCTTTACACTCCACCAGTTCTTTCTCTGAATGCTCACATCCATAGTATTTTTCTTCATGAGTCCTTTGGAATTGTCTTGAATCACTGTCTTCCTGAGAATACCTAAGTCATTTACAGTTGATCATTGTACAGTGTTGTACAACGTTCCCCTGGTTCCGCTCACTTCACTCAGCATCAGTTCATGTAAGTCTTTCCAGGCTTTTCTGAAATCTGCCTGCTCATCACTTCTCATAGCACAATCATATTCCATTATATTCATATACCACAACTTGCAGCCATTCCTCAGTTGATGGGCATCCCCTCAATTTCCAATTCTTTGCAGCCGCAAAAAGAGCTGCTGTAAATATTTTTGTACAAGTAGGTCCTTTTCCTTTTAAAAAAAAATCTCTCTTAGAACGAAGGTAGAAAATTGGGAAAGAATTTTTACAACCAGTCTCTCTGATAAAGGCCTCATTTCTAAATATATAGAGAATTAAGATAAATTTATAAGAACACAAGCCATTCCCCAATTGATAAATGGTCAAAGGATATGAACAGACAGTTCTCAGATGAAGAAATTAAAGCCATCTATAGTCATATGAAAAAATGCTCTAAATCGTTATTGATTAGAGAAATGCAAATCAAAACAGCTCTTAGGTACCACATCACACCTATCAGATTGGCCAACATGACAAAACAGGAAAATGATAAATGTTGGAGAAGATGTGGGAAAATTGGAACACTAATACATTGTTGGTGGAGTTGTGAAATGATCTAACCATTTTAGAGAACAATTTGGAACTATGCCCAAAGGGCTACAAAAATGTGCATGCCCTTTGATCCAGCAATAGCACTTCTAGGGCTATATCCCAAAGAGATCAAACAAATGGGAAAAAGGACCCATCTGTACAAAAATATTCATAGCAGCTCTTTTTGTGGTGGCAAAGAATTGGAAATTGAGAGGATGCCCATCAATTCGGGAATGGCTGAGCAAGTTGTGATATATGAATGTAATGGAATACTATTGTGCTAACAGGCTGACTTCAGAAAAACCTGGAAAGACTTGTATGGTCTGATGCTGAATGAAGTGAGTAGAACCAAGACGACTTTGTACACAATAACAGCCACGTTATACGATGACTGATAAACTGAACCCTTCTCAGCATTACAAGGATCTAAGACATCTCCAGAGGCCTCAGGATGGAAAAGCTACCCACATCCAAAGAAAGAACTGGGAAAGTTGAATCGCTATCAGGTTATTTTTACCTTCTGTTGAGTTTTGTTTCATCTTTCTGATGCTTCCTCCTATTGGTTTTCATTTTTACTTGCAACTTCACTAATGTGAAAATATGTTTAATAGGAATGTAAATGTAAAGCCTGTATCAGATTGTGTGCTGTCTTGGGGAGGGTGGGGGGGAGGAAGGGGTAGAAAAATTTTCAACTCAAAAGCATATGGGAGTTATTGTTGATACATCAAAATAAATTAATAAAATTTTTTGAAAAAATAAAAAAAATTTAAAAAATTAATTAAAAATTTAAAAAGATCTCTCTAGGAGTAGTATTGCTGGATCAAAGGGTATGAACAGTTTGATTGCCTTTTGGGCATAGTTTCAAATCGTTCTCCAGAATTAACCATGAGATTTAGACGTGTAGCTGTAACTTATTTGTCATCTGACATTCATGATCACATTATCAATGTGCTAATGATTGAGTGTTTGAATGAAACACAGTGGATGGAGTGCTGGGCTTGAAATAGGGAAGACCTACATTCAAATGTGATTTCAGACACTCACTACCTATGTGATCCTAGGAAAGTCACTTACATCTGTCTGCCTCAATTTCCTCATCTGTAAAATGAAGATAATAATAGTATTTACCTCACAGGTTGTTTGTAAGGATCAAATAAGATAATATTTGCCAAGTGCTTTGCAAATCCAAAAGCCGTATATAAATGCTAACTATTATAAGTTATTATTATTAATAATACAGTGCCCTGAAATGGAGGAGTGAGCCCAATTTTGCAGCGCTCACACCTCGTTTCTAGGGAGTGAAGAATCCTAAAAGGGATCTAGAGGGGAAGGGGGAGACAAGGCCGGATAGCAGTTTGTCTGAAAATGGGTTTTAGCGGGCTAGCAGTCTGATGTTGGCCGTGTGACAGGACAGCCAGAAAGCCATTGCATTTGAAAGCTGAATTAAAAAAGGCATAGCGGCCAGGACTATAAAGGTGAGAGTCCTTGGTCAGACCACATAAAGACTATGGAGTTCAAGGCACTGCATTTGAGGAAGGACGTTGATCAAAGGAGAGGAAGCAGCGCGTTGAAGGGCCTTGGCATGTGACTCCAAAGAGCAGGGGATATCTGGCCTGGAGAAAAGGAGGCTCAACAGCAGTAGGAGAAGCACTTGCAGGCATCTGAAGAGATGTCACAGAGAAGATGTTGGACTTCCAGCACCCGGCACACAGTAGGCAATTCACAAATGTTTGCTGATTGGTTGTCCTGCCTGGCCCCAGAGAACAGGACTAGGGGAGAGAAGCAGAAGTTCCAAAGAGGTAAGCTGAGGCTAGGTAAGGACAGATTTCCTTCCCATTCAGGCCACCCAAAGAGAGCACAACTTGGAGTTAGAAGACTTGACTTCAAATCCGGTTAAGAGACTAAGAGAGGAGATAAGAGAGATTTCCTTGAACTTTATCAGGGCTATGTGAATTGAAGCAGAGGCTTCTGAAATCCAGGAAAGCTTCACCTACCTTAACCCAAGCTTTTATTTAGGACCATCAAAGAAGCTCTAGAGGACCTTGGGCAAAAGATTCAACCCTTCTGTGTTCTAGTTTCCCCCTTTGGAAGATGAGAAAGTTGGACGAGGCCATTCTAAGATTCTTCCCAATGATAAGTCCAGGAACCTATGAATGGGACCTTTTTATGTGTTCTGGAGGTCAAATAAAGACTGGACAGCCTCTTCTTACAGTGGTCTAGGTAGAGATGGATTCCTTTGTCCAGATTGCTGGAGGTAGCTGAGTCTCATGATGAAGTCATGTTCTCAACAGAAGGAGCTGAAGACTTTTAGCCCACTTTCTCATTAATATGCCCACCTCCTTATCAATTGTTCACCAGTAAGGGTTGGTTTTCACCTATCAGGGGCACCTCCTTTTCCAAAGATATTTAGACATTCAGGGATCTCCATAGTTTTGTCTTTGGTTTCTTAGAGAGACCACTCACCATCAATTTATTGATTATTTGCTAGCCTAATTAATAACATATTAATTACCCAGAAGCTCTGTCTCTCAGGCTTTTCATTTGTCTCAACCTCTGACTCCAAATCTACTTATTTCTCTACTGCACCTCACTACAAGGCCCAGGTCTCCTTCAGTGTTCACAAGCTATAAGGCTGCTTTACATCTGGTATGATTTGCTACCTTATTTGAGCTGTGTGTTAAACAGTGGTATCCAGGCACGATGGTGCCGTCTCCACCCTGAGGAACCAGCTGAGAGAATGAAGAGCAGCCACAACTCATGCATTAACTGCTAATGTCTTCAAATGGATTTGGTCACCTTCTCCAAATTAAACTTGGTTCTTAGGAATTCACCCAAGTCTAGGCCTTTTAAAGGAGTGGGCCAAACTCAAATAGAAATGGTGGCCATGTATAGTATAAGACTCCCTGAAGACTGCATATTGACTTAGTTCTAAAGTACAATACTATAAGGGGTTTTTTTTGTATTTTTATTTATTTTGTGAAATATTTCCCAAATACATATTAATCTGTTTTGAACAGCACTCAGACATGTTGTGGCACGCATCCCATCGGCAATGTGATTGACACCTTTTCTTTAAAGTAACTCCTGATTAAACTAGATTGGATTTTCCTTCCTCTCCCATCCCTCAACATGCTTTTACTTATCAGAAAGTTGAGAAAAACCTGACCATCTGGGCCAGCGTTCCCTTATGGTATTCACAAAGCTGAAACCACTCAAAGTACAAAAAGAATTTTCATAAACCCTACATAGATAAACAGGTTATCTTTTTGCTTGACACTTTTGCAGATTAACTTTACATAAGAAACTAATGACAACAGCCAAAGAGTTCTTATTGAAACAGTAAGACTTTTTTATTTGGAAGGTCTCTTTCTAGAAGAAGGAAGGATGTGAACTTAGAAGTCCCATAAGAGAAATGAAGAATGCTTTATCTGTGTGCTACTTTTCAAAATATAAGCCTTCAGGGTTTATATTATTATATTATATTATATTATATTATATTATATTATATTATATTATATTATATTATATTATATTATATTATATTATATTATATTATATTATATTATATTATATCATATCATATCATATCATATCATATCATATTATATTTGTTATATTGCATTGCATTGCACTATATTATGTATTATATTACATTACATTACATTACATTATATTATATTATGTTATGTTATGTTATGTTATGTTATGTTATGTCATGTCATGTCATGTCATGTCATGTCATATCATATCATATCATATCATATCATATCATATATATCATTTATTATATTATATTATATTATATTATATTATATTATATTATATCATATCATATCATATATATTACATTTGTTATATTATATTGCATTGCATTGCATTATATTATGTATTATATTACATTATATTATATTATATTACATTACATTACATCACATTATATTATATTATATTATATTATATTATATTATATTATATTATATTATATTATATTATATTATATTATATTATATTATATTATATTATATTATATTATATCATATCATATCATATCATATCATATTATATCATATCATATCATATTATATTACATTTGTTATATTATATTGCATTGCATTGCATTATATCATGTATTATATTACATTATATTATATTATATTATATTATATTTGTTATATTATATTGCATTGCATTGCATTATATATGTATTATATTTATTATATTATATTATATTATATTATATTATATATTATATTATATTATATTATATTATATTATATTAATGGTTTGAAATGGACTATATAATTCAATATCTTCATTTTACAGAGGAAGAAACTGGGGGGGGAGGATTTATGTATAGTCACACAAGCATACATGCACTTACTATGCTTCTGGTGTGTTCCCTTGACAATTTGTTTTTCACGTAATTTACAAATGGTGTATCTAAAGTACAGGTATGACCTTGACACTACACTACTAAAAAATCTTCAGTCACTCCCTCTTGCCTGTAGAATAAAAGACACAAATTCTGGTACTTAAAGTAATCTGACTCCCACCCCATTTCCCCTCTTAGTTCTCATTACTTCCCTTCACACATCCTACATTCCAGTCAAATTGGCTGGCTGCTAGCTTCTCACACATGACATTCTATTTTTTACCTCCACCTCTTTGTATAGGTAGTCTTTCACGTATATCTTGTTTCCCCCTCCCCCACATCTACTCTGGCTTCCTTCAAAGCATAGCTCGGGTACTAAATTCTTCAACAGGTTTTTCCTGGTCCCTTCCTCTCTGCACTCTTTTCCTTTAGAAATTATATTATATATAGTTTCTAGTACTTCATGTGCATATTGAATATACCCAGAAGAATGCAACTTCCTTGAGCACAAGGATTGCTCCATTTTTGTCTCTGTAACCCTATTGCCCAGCCCAGTATCTTGCTTAGTTGATATTTAATAAATATTCATTGACTTAAATTTATCCTTACAATAACCCTGTAAAATAGGAACAATATGTGTTAAGTTTCCTTTGGAAAGATGAGGAAGAAATGGCACAGGAACATTTTATGACTTGCCCATGGTTATAGGACAAATGGAAACTAAGCTAGGACAGCACTTGGTTGAGTCAGATCCTTTGATTTCCAGTATGGTAATCTTTCTGTTCTATCATGATACCTTCCTTGGCTATTTAGAAATCATACAGAAGAGTTCATAGGGTCCAAAAGCCTCTTTGATAGGTGAGTGAATGGACAGCCAGAAAAAGGAAGTGACTGTCCAAGGACGTTGTTTGAGTTGGAGGCTCAGACTAGAACCTGAATCCTCCCCCTAGTCCAGCGCTTTGTCTAATGTCATGCTGAAACAGCATGTTACCTAGTAGAATAAATTTTTTATTATTTTCTAGAAATACTGGCAATACTGACAAGTCAGAGATAATGACTTCTTTTGAGAGCAAATCAGAAACACCCTTCTGAGTAGCTGTTATTGAATATAGTTGGTGCTTAATAATGGCAATCGGTTTATTGGTTGCAACCAAGTCCTACAAGAATTGATTAAAGGACTTGTGGTTGTTCAGCTTGGAGAAAAGGAGACTGGAGGAAGAGGTGGACAATGTCTTCAAGTGTTACACGTCTTACAGAAAAGGAATTAAATTAGTTTGGCTTGTCTCCAGAGCTAAGAACAATGAGCATGAGCTGTAGAGAAATAGATTTTGGCTCCAGATGAGAAAAAATGACCTTATAATTAGAGCTGTCTAAAAGCAGAATGGAGTGCCTCAGGAACTGTTGGGCTCTCGCTCATTGGAAGTCTTCCAGCAAAGTACTGGGGATCACTTACTAGGGATGTTATAGAGGAGATTCTGCTGAGATAAAGGTTGACTGGGTCACTTCTGAGCTTCTCTGCAGCTCTGACAGTCTAGGAAATATATAACTGGATTTAATACAAGTTCACAGGATTTAATACAAATTCAAATTTTGAGATCCCATTAGCCCTAGACATATTCTTCCTCCTCCTAAAACTTCCATAGCACCAGTGCTTTGTTACTGGCTTTTGTCCAAATCTGAAAACCAACTGCACACCCTAGAATAAAAGGCTTGAGAGGGACCACCTTGTAGAGCAAGAGATGCATCCTGGAATGATGGATAGACTGCTAGAACTGGAGTCAGGAAGGCCTGGGTTGCCTCTGATACTTAAAAGCTTTGTTGTCCTGTGCAAATCGCACCAGCTCTCAGTATTTCAATTTCCTAACCTGAACTAGATTCTCCACCTTTGGCTTCCTTGGCTGTCTTCAAGTCTTAAGTCTTATCTTTTGAAAGCAGCCCTTTCCAGTCCCCCTTAATTCTAAGCCTTCCTTCTGAGACTACTTCCCATTTATTCCATCTATATTTTGTGTATACATAATTATTTACATGTTGTCTCCACCACCATCACCCCTGCCTCCTTAGACTGTGAGGTCCTTAGGAGCAGGGGCAGGTTTTTGCCTTTACTGGTATCCCTACTGCTTAGCACAGTGCCTGGCACATAGTAAATACTTAATAAATATTAGTTGATTGGCTGTAAAATGAATGGATTGGACTTGGTAGACTGTAAGGTCCCTTCCAGCTCCAAATCTGTGATCCTAAGATAAATGCTCCAGGAGGTATAATGGAATCCATTGATAGCAATACATTCAGGTTATAAAAATACAGCAAGAAGGAAATAAGTGTGTCAAGTGTGAAGTCCTCCCAACTCAACAGTCCTGGCGTTAGCAAGGCAACAGGATTAGCAAACAGCTGGAGAGGAAACCACAGATGCTCAGCATGTCTCATCCCTCACCTGGCAAAGTGAGTGGAAGGGCTGGTGCCAACACACCCTGAGCCTCGTAACCCAGAACACTATTAACACACCGAAGAACAAAGCCTATCTACCCATCCAGACACCTGCTCTTCTCCCCACTGCACTATTAGGGACTGGATCCAAAAGGCAGCGAGTGGATCTTGGGGCTTTCACCTGCATACACTTCACTCCTACAATCCCCTTGTCCTAACTGCTCTCCTTCCATCCATTCCCCTATCTTTGTTCTTTGCATAAATGCAACTGAAGTTCAACTCAGCTCATTTAACCGAAACATTCATTCCTGGCGGTGGGGTGAGGTCGTTGAGAGAGCTTTGTATTTGGAGTCAAATGACTGGAATTCAAATCCTGTTGCCATGATTTAATGATAACATGACCTTAGGCAAGCCATTTAATTTCTGTGGGTCCAAGTGAAAGGTGGTGCTGTTGTGGAAAACACCTCTTGCCATGTGGCCGACCCTGATTGAGCGACTCTTCACCTCTCAGATCTACAAGGTTGGCAACAGGGAGGGTTCTGCCTACTTCTCAAAATCACTAGTTTGTGCTTCAAGGAACAAATCAAGAGGGCAAAGAAGGTAGCCAAGAATTCAGGCTCACCTAGGCAGCCACAGGTTCTTGTTACTGGGTGCTTATAGCGGTTATTGCTCCAGGGGGGATGGCAGGAGATGGGGATCATGAATAAATCTCCTCTCTCACTATGCTAGAAGACCTAAGTATAGGAAGTGCTGGAAGAATCCCATAAAAAAAGAAAGAGGGAGAGCTGGCTGACTTTTCTCACCTTCTCTGATAGACCACCAAGAGTCTGGTGGGCCCTTCCTAACTTTAACCAATTATTTTCAATTCACTCTCTAATCACCGGTGAGGAATCACAAGTTGCTACATCATTGTAGCAAGGGGCATGATAGTCAGCAAAGAGGCACAGTGCATGTCCCATCCCATGTATCACCCCTATTACACATCAAAAGGAAGGGTGAAGTAGATGGCCTTTAAGGTCCCTTCTAGCTCTAAATCCTATGTTTCTATGATCTGGAAATTAGCAAACACCCTGATTTTTTTTTTAAAGAAAGCTCCTTGACTCTGGTTTCTCCAAAATTTTAGGATATATTCTAAAATAGTTTGTAAAATTTAGAAAAGTAAAAAGTGATTAGTCAGAGCTCTTATAGCTTGTGAAGAACAAAGCAATCTCAGTTCTTTTTCTGCTAGTGACCAGACTGGTAGATCAAGGAGAAAACTATTGACAATTTACCAAAATTTCAAACAAATCATTTGATACAGCCTCTCATGCTATTATTGTAGGACAAAACAGAGAAAAATGGACTAGATGAGAGTAAAATTGGGTAAATACTAGAGTTATATTGAATGACTAGATCCAAAGGATATTCATTAATGGGTCAATGTGAATGTGGAAGGAGGTCTATATTCTTGACCCTACATTGCTCAACATTTTTGTAAATGACCTGGCTGAGGGCAAAGGTGGCATGCTTATCGCATTCACAGATGACACAACTCTGGGGACAGATGACACAGATTGATGGTTAGAACTTAGGCTCTCAAAAAGTCTTAACAGGTTAGAGTAATCAGTTGAATCTATTAAAGCTTGCATATAGTAGAGAAAAGCATAATGTTCTACATATAGTTTTTTAAAAAAAACTATTGCAAAACAGTGTGGGAAAGATATGTATAGTTCACATGAAAAGTGTTGAGTTTTTAGTAGACTGTATACTCAATCCAAGTCAACAATGTGAGAGGACAACGAAGAAAGGTCCTTCAAATTTAGGCTAAATGATGGGGTTCTATTAAGTTACCTGATGAAATACTCTGACCTGCTCATAGCACAACTGGGTACTGTATTCAAGTGTGAGTACTTATGTGAAGGAATACCACTGACAATGCTGCGGCATGTTAAGAGGAGAGTAAGGATGATGAGATGACTGCAGAGGAGTATTATGGTATAGTAGAAAGTGTGCTGATTTTCAGTCAGAGGCCCCAGGTTCAAATCTTCATTTTGCCACTTGCAATGCAATCTTAGGAAGTCACAGGACCTCAGTTTCCTTATCTGTCAAATGAGAAGGGTGAACTAGATAGATGATCTCTAGGATTCATGTGGCATAAGAGGTTAAGTTGAAGGAAACAATGATCTTTGATTTAGAAAAGAGGAGATTTACTGGGAAAATGAAAGTCGCCTTCACATTTTTGAAAGGCTGTCAAGTGGAAGAATAATAAAACTTATTCTTTATAGCCCCAGAAAAAGAACAAGAAGCAGCGGGTAGATGGTCCAGAGATAGAGATTTCAGTTTGCTGCAAAACTTCTGAGTCAGTAATTCAATAAGCACTAAAAAGGAGATATAATACTATTTACTATATCAATAAACATCGTTTCTTAACCACCTTCTATGTGCCAGGCACTGGGCTAATTGCTGCCCCAGAGTGGAAGGATTACTTCAAGGAGGAAAGGGTTGCCCATCACTGCCCATTTTCCAGCAATGCCTGGATGAGCACTTGTTAGCGATGCTATTGAGAGGATTCTGGTTCAGGCATATTGATTGCCCACTGAGGTTTCTTCTGACTTACATTTTGTGATTTGATGATTTTGTAACGAGGGATGACACTTACAGGAAAGCACTGTGATACTAGGGAGGCAATTAGGTGTACAGTAAATAGAGTGTTGGGCTTAGAATAAGGAAGATATGAGTTCAAATCCTGCCTTAGACACTGGCTGTATCCTAGGCAGATCATTTGACCCCTGCTTCATCTGCAAAATAAGGATAATAATAGACCCTACCTCATAGGGTCACATAGCTAAGAAGTATTGAGGCCAGAGGTAAATTCCTAAGGATGTCTGCCTGATACTGTGCCCAATGCTCTACCCACTGTACCACCTCACTGCTGTGAATCAGGGCCCACTTGTGGTATGACTGGGTAGTCTAAAGGCTATATAATAAACTTTCAAGACTGAAGGTCCAAGAATCAGATGTGAAAGTTTCTTCAGCCCTGTACACTAGGGTCACCACAGTTAGGTTCAGTTCAGATAATCTCTTGATTTCCTGACGTGTTTTTTTTTTTTTGGCTAAGGGTCATACAGAACTGAGCTACTAAGCATGGAGACAGTACTGACAGCCTTTTAGGGGGTCAGAACTTTCTTACTTCTAATGAGTAGTTTTTAAATGCTTCCTCCTTTAAAGAAAAAGGGATAATAAGAATTTCAGCATCTTCTTTCTCGTTAAGGGCACGGGAATGAGAGGATTGTTTCACGTAAATAACTCTCTTTTTCCACTTTTAATGCTCTAAGATTTCTAATGCATCAGCCCCAGCGTGCATTCACTTTTAATCTGATAAACAAATGCTCCATCGGCAGCAGTCATGTGTAGGTCCCCAGGTAGACTATAACTCGAATAAAGGATCTGGGTAACTTGTCATGCCTGTTTAATGAGGAGATGAATTTGAGGTACAGTTAGCTTCTCAATTAAATTGGGGTTGATCTGGAATCTTATCAGGCTGCCTGCCAAACCAACATTTGCTGGGCACATTTCGGGCAGGGGAAGGGGGGGTGGGCATCTGCTTCTCTTTACCTGGCCAGTCTCAGTTGCCAGGAATCCAATAGGGGCAGAGCTGCTCAGTGCTAGGTTTTATTCATTGTCTGAGTGTCCCTGGACCTCCATGTGAAGTCATCCAAATGGAGAGAGACTGTCACGAATAGATTTCCTGCTGTCAGCGTACTAACAGGTCCAGATTAATGTGAATGAACAACGAATCCTGCGAAGTGGTTACACTGTTTGAATTTTCACTGTTTAGAAGTTATTTCTATATGAATTATGTTAACTGGTTCCAGCCCAATGGGAGCATGCAATAACATTTTGAAATATTTTATCTTTTTATTAACCTAATATAATAGCAAAGGGTAAGAAAATATACTTTAAGCTTATTACAAAGTAGTTATAGAAAGTAAATTTTAAAAATGAAAAAAATCATTGCATATTGTACCTAAAGATAATCCTACACTGATAATGTGATTAAAATGTTATTGTCTTTTAAAACATTTGAGCAGGATAGTGTCGGTAACTTTATCTGTATCTCAGTGAATTTGCCTGTTCACATTCTCAAGAAATAAACCAAATGTGGTTGGATGTCCTGGTGCATTATTTAAAATCAATAATGCTTCCAATGTAATATTGTTGTTTTTGTAATATTTTTCAGCAAGTGGGTTAAAATAACTTGAAGATTGGTTTTTGAAAATAGCTTTCATTACCCATGCTTTCTTCTGTGACTACCTAAGAACTGGAGGCAATCCATGGTTGTAGCCTCTCAGAGTGTGATTTCCAGACTGTTAACAGAACATTAGCTTTAATTTAAAGTCTCCTTTAGTGCCTCCAACAAAAGGGTTAGGTGAACTTTAGACACACGTGGAATTTTTTCTTTCTTTCGCTATTGTTCAATTGTGTCTGACTCTTCATGACCACATTTGGGGTTTTCTTGGCAAAGATACTGGATACTACCATTTCCTTCTTCAGCCCTTTTTTTTTTTTATAGATGAGGAAACTGAAGCAAACAGGGATAAGTGACTTGCTCAGGGTCACAGAGATAGTAAGTATCTGAGGCTGGTTTTGAATTCAGGTCCTCCTGACTCCAGGCCCAGCACTCTATCCACTGCATCCCCTAGTTGTCTCTTTCTCTCTTTTTTTTTTAGAAATGTAAGTTCTAGAAGATCTTTTCATAGAATAAGCTTGTTTCATCCACATTAAAAAATTTTTGATTAATTATTCACCTTCTTCATTTATTTTCTATAAAACACCAGGATATCCCTTCCTCTTTTTCTCTGGCTGCCTTTCCCGTAATTTTAATACTATGTAACTGAAGTTTATTTTTAAAGTGATAGAACCAACCAACACTTGTAAAAGTTTCTTCAGTATCCACTTCATTTCCATTTTCTTTCACTATTATAAATAAACTTGAAACTTCTGTCTGAATAGCTACTCTGCTAAGACCAAAGCATTTTTTTTTGCAATCTTCAATCCCAGTATCTGAAAGTCCCTCATTTTTATAATTAAAAGATTTCTATTACTTATAATTGTTTACAAATCTCAAACAAACCAAAAAAATCTGATTTAGTTTTTCCTTTTTCTTTTATTTCACCTGTGTTGTATTCTATACTGTATAAATTAGGCATTCTGACATCTCGTCCTATTGTAGAGTTACTATGACCAAATTCATGCCATTTAATTACATTGAATTTTTGTTTTAGTGTAATAAATCACTCAATAAACATTTATTAAGTGTCTACTATGTTCTAGGCACTGTGCTAAGCCCTGGGGATACAAAAAGGGACCAAAACACAGTCCTTGCCCTAATGTCATGACACGCCTCCTTTTTTTTTGTTCTGTCAGTGTTACCATCTGAAGTATTCTTCCTTTTGTCCATTTTATTAAGGCTCTTTAAAAAAAATTAACACAACTTTATAATGGTATGCAGCAGCATATCACATCCACAATGGCAGCATGTTACAAACCTCAGCTAGCTTGCATACATCACATTAATTGAATTTTGGCCTGCATTGTATGATATGGTATCATTTCATAATTTGCACCAAGTGGAATTTCACATTATACAAAATTGCATTAATCACAACCTAACTATTCAGGGATTTATTTCTAGTAGATGGTTCACTTACCTGGTACTGCTATTTAAAAAAAACAACTTTTTTTTAAAATCAAAATTTAATTACCATCAACAAAGCTAGACATGTTAATAGATTTTAAATGATTATATATAAAACTAGTCTCCAGGTTTTCAGTTTCCTTTTTAAAAATTCACATTAATTTTAGTAAGATATTTTAAAGTGCTGTTTATTTCTGTGATACCTTCCTGTTTCTTTTTCTTTGGGGATTAAAAAAAAATGTCATTTCTGTTCACTTTTTATCTAGTTACAGTCTCTATGCAGACATGTAAGCTTCAAGTAGTGTTTTTTGCCCTGTAAATGTTAGAATTTCAAAGTTGCAAGTAACTTTAGCAGCCATCTAGTTCAACCCACCTATCTTCCCCCACCAAAAACAAAAACAAAACAAAACTTCATGAAACCAGGATTTAAGCCTGGGTCATTTGCATAAGACTCTTCCCATTGGTCTAGAGGAAGATGAGTCAATGCTGCCATCGTGGTGAAGGAAAAGAACTGGCGGAGTTTATGAGAGCTTTGGAGAAGAGAGATCTTCCTTCCCTCTAGACCAATGGTGAGTCTTTCAGACCTCTTCTGGCAGAAACAAGAAAGAGAACAGCCTTTTGGAAGGTAGATGTGGAGGGGAAAATTGGTCCCCCAATAAGTTCCAGATTTCCAGCTTGCCTCCCTACAGCCTTTGGCAAGTTTCTCCTTGGGTGAAATGAGAGACTCACTCCCAGTAGGCAAGCTCATTCCCTCTGTTATTGTCTGGTGTATTCTAATCTGCTTAACTTCTCGGATTTCTATTAGATATCTGCCTGGAGGGGTTTTGTTGTTCATGTTGTTTTTGGTGGTTGTTTGATATTCACTATTCATGATGATCTTTCATACAACTAGCACTTGGTGGGAAGGGAATCGATTCTTCATATTTAGGCTTGGGAGATGTCTTCAAGTCCCTAAACATGGCAGATAGAGATAATTGTAGCCTAGTACAGAACAGAATGGCCCTTCTCCAACACCTCTCCTGGAGGGGAGTATTCCCTAGAGAGAGGTAGGCAAGATTCCAAAGATGCCTATGCATGCCTCCCCATGAGCTGTAGTTAGATAACCCATGTAAACATATGCATAATCTACACACACCCCAGCCCCCACACATACCCTTTTCATCTACAGTGTACTTGAGAGGTCTTGACTTTTTTTCAAGACATTACCCTCCTGATGTCACTGATTTTCAGGAATGAAGGACAAACAACTATCTGTGAGTAGCAGAAGCTGCCCCACTGGGAACCCAACCAGCCAGCTCCAATTGGGCAATGCTACTATGTTCTCCTCTTTCTCCTCCTCCTCTTTCTCCTCCTCCTTCTCTTCTCTCTCTGTCCACATGGGCAGTCATACCCTCACATGTGGGTGCTCTGTCCAAAGAAATATAAATTTTAATCACTTTACTAGGTATCTTAGAGTTTGGGGGATAATTTTTTTCCTTCCCTACTTATTTATTCTGTCATTTTATTTTTTGGAAAAACTAGGACAATTAACTCTTTTGTCTCATGTAGTTTTCATTTATGATTTCTTGAAATATAGCTCTGGAAAACAAGGATTTGATAAAGCCCATTGGGATTCAAATACTTGACTATGCCTTTAAATTCAAATCATTCTGGCTCTCAGTCATTGGCCAAAAAGGTCCCAGCCCAAGCCTCATTTGCTCATTATTTGGGTTTTGATGGCTCTGAGTGAGTGTAAATAGCAATTGTTTCTGTTTTGACTAGAAACTCTACTGGTCTTCCCCTCCCAGAGTGATTATTTTATGAAGGCAAACTAGGCCATCTTTTGCCTCAATTCTTAACCTAGCCTTTAACTACCGAATGGGTATCAGATCAGACAAACTGGGACCTGGGAAAGAGACCTTACCTTAAAAAGACTACCACCTCCCCCTGTATTTGGGGACACCTGAGTAGACCTGGCCCATGTCTTGCCGTTGGACTCCAGTGACTTTGGAGGAGGAAGTGAGTTTGATGATTTTGCACAGCTCTGCCTCAAACCCAACTCACTTGCAAGTCGTGACATTCTCCTCCTGATGTCATTCTCTTGAAGGTGGAACAGCAACAGCAACTTGAAAGATGGCCATTTGCTTGAAGACCAACACTGAGAAGGAACTTAATACCACCTAAGAAAGCCTATTCCATTTTGAGATTACTCACATTGTTAGGAAGTTTTAGGGAGTTGCTATTTGTTTTGTTTTCCTTAATTCAAGATGAAATTTGCCTTTGTATAGACAACCATTACTTCTGATTTTGCTCTTTGTGGACAAAAAGAGCAAGTTGAATTACTCTCCCAAGAGACAACCCTTCAAACAATTAAGACAAACTATCTGCTCTCTCTCTCTCTCCTGGCCCCCAACTCTTCTCTAGTCAAAATGTCTCCATTTTCTTCAACCGAATCTCAGAAGGCATAGACTCGATGCCCTTCACCATGTGGATTGCCCTTCTCCAGACACCAGCTCTTCAATTTTATTCCTAAATGAGTTGCCCGGAACTGGACCGACAAGTCCAGATATGGTCTGGACAGTACCATTATCTCCTTCTTCCTGAAAGTTATTCCTCTCTTCATGTAGCTCAATTCCATATTAGCTTTTTTGGCTTCCATATCACTTTGTATGTTTCTTCATATCTCTATAGTTTTTTTTTTTAATTTTTGTTATTTTCTATGGCCCAATAATATTTCTTTACACCAATATACCATATCATGTTCAGCCATTCCTCACCATCAAACAAATGAATTATTTCCTTTTTGATGTTACAAACATAACTGCTATGAATACTTTTGTATAGATAGGTTTCCACCTCTTTATTGTTGATCATAAAACCTTATATAAGAGCTATATCTAAGCATTAACATATTTGAAAATGTCTGCTTTGGTGGGTAAGATAGTTCAAATATCCCTGGGTATCAACGTCTAGGAACACTCATCTTAGGTTCTCACCACTCTGTTCTTCTGCCTGTACCAATGAGCTTCAACTTTTTTTTTCTAAGTTCTCCACTCCAGTAAGATCTGAAACACTCATCTTAGGTTCTCACCACTCTGTTCTTCTGCCTGTAACAATGAACTTCAACTTTTTTTTTCTAAGTTCTCCACTCCAGTGAGATCTGGAACACTCATCTTAGGTTCTCACCACTCTGTTCTTCTGCCTGTACCAATGAGCTTCAACTTTTTTTTTTCTAAGTTCTCCACTCCAGTGAGATCTGGAACACTCATCTTAGGTTCTCACCACTCTGTTCTTCTGCCTGTACCAATGAGCTTCAACTTTTTTTTTCTAAGTTCTCCACTCCAGTGAGATCTCTTTCACTAATGAATGCCCTTGCATTATTCATTCAATAAGTTTTACTGAGCAGCTAATGGTACAAAGAACTATCTTGAAGAGCGCCCAAGACATCAGGAGGGTGATGTCTTGACTTGCGAGGGAAAAGGATTGAAGTGAGGCATAGCTGTGCAAAGTCATCAGCCTCCTTCTCTCTCCAGAATCATTATAGTCCAGTGGCAAGACGTAGGTCAAGATGACTGGTGATGGCCCCAAATGCAGTGGGAGGCCTTGGCCTTTTTAAGCTAAGGTCTTCCCCAGGTCTCTGGATGTCTTGAAACAGAGGCTCGCTGTCCACTGTATGGTAGAGTCGTAGGCCACACTTCTTTTGGAAGTATGCAATAATATAAAATGGTTTCTCCCTCACTTGATCTTTGAAGGCCTTGCCTCAGCTCTCTAGCAGGCTAAAATTAAATCCCTTTCATTCATGACGTTCCCTGTGCCTAGAATTTCTGTCCTTCCCCTTTTCAGCTCATTACAAGTCAGTATTGATTTAACCTCCTTCTCCAGCCAGATTTTCATAGAAGCTCAGGCCTAAGAGAGAATGGCTACTTTGATAGCCTTAAATTCCATTTCTCACCCTAAAAGCTTTTGCTCTGTCATTTAATCAGCAGCCCTGGGACACCTATCATGCACAGCTGGTGCTAACAAAGGCTTTTAAAGATTATTATTATTATTAATTATTATTATTATTAGTTTTAAAGTAAGGCAGTTTCCCTTTACCTTAGTTTAAGCAGCAATTTTCTGTTCCTTAAATAACTTGTACAAGCTAATTAGAAGCTAGTAAAGGCAGCTGAAATAGTGTGAAATTAGGCAGAATGAATTATTCATGACATTTGTTTGCAATTGTCTTGGAGAGGGTTTTCCATTTTAGGGAAATACTTAATAAAGAGAGGATGAATTCCTCCCCTCCCCGCCCCCCAGTTGGTTTCCCTCAAGATCAGCACATTTACTCTAGTGAACTGAATTATGCTAGAGCAGAATGCAGAGACATTCCTTGGGATCCGAGGTCATTACAGGCAGAAGGAGCCTTACAACGTACAAAACATCAAATATTAGTCTAGGAACAGGCCTCAGAAATGGTCTGGTCCAGCCCCCTGTTTTATAGATGGATAAACTGCAATAGTGAAGCACAGTAAAAAGCAGGAGAGCTCACCTGTGGGATGGGAAGATCTGGTTTCAAATCCCCTGGGACACATCCCCTGAGGAACGCTGTAATGCCTCAGTGGATCCAGGCAATTCTCCACAACTTTAAATTACAGAGCACATGCTAACCTGCTTTCTTGGAAGGAGTTTCCTTACCGGAGTTCCCAGTGAAATCACAGTTCAGGTCCAAAGGAAACAAATAAAACAACTGAAGCCCAGAAAAGGAAAGGAACTTCTCCAAGGTCACACAGCCTAGTTTCCAAGACATCCACCTAAAGGAATACGATGCCATCTCTTTCTCTTATATGCATATATAACCATTCTTCAAGCATCTGTGATTTTATCACTGTGGGCATCCCTCAGCCCCTGAGAATGCAAGTAATAGCCCTTCCCATATGCTTTGGAAGCCTTAATAAATTCTCAGGAGGAGTTACTGTGGCCAAATGGAAACAAATTGTGAACCACTGATGACAAGTCTCTCTTAACTTTGTGTAATGTACGAAAAGCTGGTGACAGAGAATCTGCCCCAAACCTTTCCTGCTTGGTAAGCCCTGACATAGCTATACTCTTGTTGAAAATTATGCTGACTCAGTATCCCTTTTTCCCAGTCCAGCTTATCTATTTGTATTGAGGAGGGTCTGGTGAGGAAGGAGACACCAAGTCTGCAGCTTTTTTCATTACCTGCTTTTTTTTTTTTTTCACGTGCCCCTACCTGCAAATTTTCACATTCTTGCTATTTTGGGGAGTAACTGAAATACAAGGGCTCAATCTCTTCTGCTGAGGTGATCCTATCTGAATTGTCTTAAAGTTACTTATAAAAGCTGTCCCCACCTTAAAGGCATTGCTGAACTTTGGTAATCAGCCTGTCGACTGTTGTTACCTTGATCTACTTGTAATAATTTTTTATTTTAATATTTACTTTTAATTCTTTTGTCCTGATTTTTGCCTCACTAATCAGAATAAAAGCCCAAATGAAGAATTTTCCTTTCAATATTATGATGGAGTCAATATTATGACTCCAAGCATCACCTTGGAGTACTATGTCAATAGAGAATACATGTGTGATATATAATATATGTATGCATATATGTATACACACATGTAAACATAATACATATATATTGCATGCATATATGTGTAGGATTTGGCAGCTGATAAGTAATATATGGGTGTGTGTTACATATATACACATGGATGAGGAGAGGAAGACGGGAGGGAGAAAAAGGGGAGACTAAGGAAGAAAAGGGGAGAGGATGGGAGAAAACTTCAATTTTCACTAAGGTTTTGTGACTGAAGTCTGGAAGTGCATTGGAATTGTAATTTGTAGAAAGGAATGTTTCTAGAAATAAATTTGTACAAACATAAAATTGAAGATAATTATACATTTAAGTGTATGTACTATGCATGCACATAGAAATGTGTAGTATACACGCACATACATCAATATATGCACATATATATGTATATATACACACATTTTCACAACATATGTATGTGACTGGAATAGAAAAGAAAATTAATTCCTCCCATAGCTAGAGAAGAGTATAACCTATTTCTTCTTCTTTTTCTTTGTGATAGGATCACTGCTGGCATCTGCCTAGAAATTTGCTGAAATCAGGTAAGTTAAATCGGTTTACTGAATTCAAGAGAGAAAAATACATTTTTGAGTAAAAACTGCTAGGTCATCTCAAGAATATACACAAGCTCATTTATTTTAGATAGATGATTTCCTTTTGCTGCATAAAATGTTTCAAATACTCTAGAAAAATTAAAAATCAACTATCAAATTCATGCACTAAATGGTTAATTGAGCCCAAGGAAAGGAATTTTCCTAGGAAAGGTGGCTGGGATCCCAAGTCACGATGGAAGATATTAAACAGGAAGTCAGGTCAAGTTAGGTTAGAATTAACAAGATAATCCAATCCAAAGGACCAGTTTAGAGGCAGGAAAAAAAGTTTATAGCTTGGTCCAAAGCCAGAGTCAGCAAAGAGTGAGGGAAAATACCCTGTGAAAGGGAAGCAGTCGCCTTGGTGAAATAAGGATTTGTCTTCCCTGATGCAATATTCTTTTATGGCTACATGTCACCTATGCCTCTCCTCACTTAAATACGTTAATATCACAATAGGCCTGGAAAGCATTTCATAAGGCAACTCAGAATGAAGAGAAGTTGCTAAGTTCCTGTCTTTGAGGTCTTCAAGGAGTAACAGGATGAAATCTGTCCAGATTAGACATTTAATTGCTTAAAAGCAGGGCCTTTCTCTTCCCTGATTTTCTGGTTCTACAATTTCCTGTATAATTTTTGTAGTTTCATAAATTCCGAGTTGATAAGGACCTCTTAGCTTGTCTAGTTGAAACTCTTTACTTTATAGATGAAGAACTGAGGCCCAGAGAAGTTAGATGACTTTCCCATGGTCACACAAATGATTAAAGTCAAGATTGGAATCCATATCTTCTGACTCTGGCGCCTGTGATCTTTCCACACTCTTATATACTGTTACATAGGAATATGGACCAGCATAAGATGTACCACCATGTCAACCAGATTCTGGTAGTCTGGGGATTCTTAAGCTGGGGTCGACAGTCCTCTCGGGACTTGAAAGGGAAAAATATTATATGCTTACTTACTAACTTCTGACTGAAATTGAGAATTTCCTTACATTGTGAGTGTAGGAACAAGCTATTTTTTTTAACGAGAGGTCCATACATTACTAGACAACCATTGGAATCCATGATCCAAGGAAAGGTTGAGAACCCCTGTGGTAGACTGATGCAGCATGACAATCCAGTTTCAAAGCTCTCTTTTGATGCCTGCTGGTGTATAATCATAATTCCTGTTTTGTGAGAGTCACAGATTCCCATAGAAGGAACATTAGAGTCTCTCAGCTTAGTAGAAATGACTTGTACAATATCGCTTATAAGGGATCATTGGGCTCCTTCTTGAAGATGTCTAGTAGGGAGAAATCAACCACCTCTGAAGACATTGCTTTCTGCTTTGTGATCACTCAAAGTCTTAAGAAGCCTTTTTTAGTAGGTCGAGCTGATTGCTAGAGATCTCATCACCACTCAGGTTGACTTAGATTTCATATTTAACACCTTCTCAGTTCCCTCAGTTGCCTCTCCACTCTGAGTGGAGGGCTAGAGGGTGGAGTAATGAACTCCTCTTAAAACCCTCCTTATAAAGCATCAGAACTTTTCAAGTAACCCTCCATTGCCCATCGGCAGCTCCGTTTTGTTTCCATTCCACAGAAGTTATGTAGCCCTGGCAGCTCCCCCAACCCCAGTCCTTATCCACTTCCTTTTGGTGTATCATCTTCCCCTGTTACATGGTAAATTCCTTAAAGGCAGGGACTATCTTTGTACCCCCAGCATTCAGCATAGTACCTGGCACACAGTAGGCGATTAATAAATGTTTATTGAATTAAATGTATATTCAATCAAAATGTGCCTCCTTGCAATGTCCACCAGATGCAGCTTTTTTAAATGGAAAGCTTTCAACTATTTGAGCACAGTAACCATAGGTGTTCCTCATGCCACCCCTGAATTCCTACCCAACGTTTCATTGAGATGTAGAGGTTTAGGGGTGCTGGGATCCCAAAATCACTACACGCGGGTCCTGCCTGAATGAATTTGATTCAAGCCTTCTTTCAGCCAATGACAAGGTTTATCAGAATATCAATTGGGGATGGGTGAAATTTAAAGAATCTGCCATATTGGTCAGACTCTTCAGGAAGGTAAGCATTTGTAGCACTAATGGGCTCTGTAACCCCATTTGGGGTTTCCTTGGCAGATACTGGACTGGTTTGCCATTTTCTTCTTCAACTCATTTTGCAGATGAGGAAACTGAGGCAAACAGGGTTAAGTGACTTGCCCGGGGTCACACAGCTAGTAACGTCTGAGGCCGGATTTGATAGCAGCTCCTTCTTAAAGATGTCTAGTAGGGAAAATCAACAACCTTTGATTTTTTTGGATACGGCCAATGAGGGAATTTGTTTTACTTAACTATACACATTTGTAGCTGGGGTTTTGTTTTTCTTGCTTTTTTGTGGGGGATGAAGTTGGGGGAAGGGAGAAGGCAACGTGAATCTAAAAAAAACTTAAAAAGCTGTTTCGATAGTTTGGGTGAAATGTGGTGAGGCTATATATGGATGGTGGCTGTGTGAGTGGAGATGAGAACCAAAATATCAGAGTTACAAAAGACCTTGGAGATTACTTAGAACAAAGTTCTTAACTTACAGAAAAGGAAACTGAGGACCAGAAAAGGGAAATGGCTTGACCAAATTCACACAGATAGAAAGTAGTAGAACTGGGAATATAATTCAAGTCTCTCAACTCCTACTTCATTGTTTTGTTTTGTTTTAATACCGTTTCCTCAAAATGTCTTCCCAGTGCCGTGCTTTCTTGAATGATTGCTATTACAATCACTTTTCAGCAGCCTTCTGGAGTCATATGCCCCTTGGGAAAGCAGAGAAGTAGGATCAGAGAATCTAAGAGCCAGAAGAAACCTTAACAATTCTATAGTCCAAATACCCTCATTTCCCTCAGTTGAGATGACTCATTCTAGGCACCACAGGGAGGAAGTATGGAGCAAGGCTGGGATTCTAGCCCAGATCTTCTGACTCCAGATTTAGAAGAGCTGTGTCTACTTCACGTCTTATTAACCAGGACATTAACATGTTTTCATTAGCATGGTTTTATTTCATGTGCCTCAAGGCAGAAGTAGAACTAGAAAAGATTGAGTAGACATAACTGTGTACTCATGTCTGTGCTTAACCCTTCACTTTCCATTGCCACCTCCAGAAAGTAGAGCCTGAGGGCTGAGGTGTAGGGAAAGAGCTATGGAGCTCTCCCAGGTTTTGTGAGACACATCATTGGGTGTCATCATAGAATGGGCCTAGGTAGCCTGCAAATAAAGTTGGCCTTGGACACTGAGGAAAAAAAAAGAGCTCCTCAAAAATTTCACACAGCCCAATAGTCCTGGGGTAGCTGACCCAGCACTTGGCCTGAGGCTTCTATACAAAACACCACAAAAACAAACATTGTGGATAAATGTCTTAGTGGATAGAGGATTGCATTGGAATCAGGAAGGCCATAGTTCAAATCCTACCTCAGACACTATGTACTCCCAGACAATCATTTAGCCTTTCTTTCAGTTTTAATCTCTACAATGACATTTTACAGGGTTGTTTTTTACAATCAAATGAGATAATATATGGAAGGCAGTTTGTAGAAAATTTAACTATTGTTATTGTAAGAGGTCTGATGGGCAGCTAGGTGGCACAGCTGGGCTTAGAGTCAGGAAGACTCCTCTATTTGAGTTCAAATCTAACCTCAGACAATTAGTAGATGTGTGACCCTGGACAAGTCACTTAACCATGTTTGCTTCAGTTTCCTCATCTGTAAAATGAGCTGGAGAAGGAAGTGGCAAACCACTCCAGCATCTTTGCCAAGAAAATCCCAAATGGGGGTCACAAAGACCTGAATAAAATGACTGAACAACAAAAAAGAGCTTTGAACTTGGAAGCAAGGGGCCCAAGTTCAAATCCTGTTTCTGAAACTTTTTATCCATGTGTCACATTAAACCTCTCTGATCCTCAGTTTCTTTATATGTCAAATGTTTATAACAATACCTATACCACCCACCTCATGGCCTAAATGGGAGGCCAGCATATTATAAACATTTTAAGGTTTAAATCACTACAGAAATATCTAATACATATGAAATGACCCTTCTCTGGAATCTAATCTTCTATTTTTGCTTGTTTTTTTTTTTCAGTTGAGCAGGCTGCTTGATTTTGACAAAGTAAACTCCTCCAAAGACCACTTGTTTTTATTAAAAGCATACAAAGAAAAGTGTTGACATTTTCCTGCAGGCAAGAAATGTCAGGGCGCATGGCTCCATGAAGGTGTTAGAAGAATAGGGACCATTGTCTCTGTTAGAACCATTCAGCATGGAGATTTTTTTAGAGGAGGAGGGAATAAGGAAGGAAGGGTAGCATTAAGAGTCCTTTTAAATAAATAACCTTTTTCTAAGAGATGTGAATAGACTGGCATCTCAGCGTGGATTCAGTCAGAATGGCTTGGTATCTAATTTTTTCTTTTTTTGCCGGCTAGAACTGTAGAGAAACAATCTTTAAGGTGTTTTGCAATATTTATGCAAAGTAAGCAGATGAGCCCCTGGGTAGTCATTCTCATCTCTCCCAAGTGCTCAAACAGACCTCGGACAGTACAGATCTCAGCGACTCCTCCCACAGGTGCAGATCACAGCCTCTCTGTGCCATCACATCCTGCATGATTTCTACCCATAACTTTCCATAAATTCCCCTTGAGGATCCACCCAACAGTCTGAGATTTTCTTGTGAGGCATCTTTGAGGATTCAGTGGCAGCAGCTGGGCTTCCCCTCTCTTCTCCCAAGGTCTTACTGTAGAACAGATTCAACCTGCTTGCCAGCCCCACATATCCTCGCTGTTATCCATGTCACCATTTCACAAAATTGGAAAGTTCCAGGGATCTGAAACACTTGCCTTGTTCAAGATCTTTTTTTTTTTTTAGGCACTGCAGTCTAACCATGCTTTCACCCATATTATGCTTATGAAGTTGAGGTTGTTGTTTTTTTTAAGCCAAATGTCAAACTTTGCATTTAAGCCTTTTAAATTTCATCGTTAGTTTTGACCCCATGTTGCCACCTGTCAAGACCATTTTGGACCCTGACTATTTTAGTCATTATATAACTAACCCTCTCAGCTTTGTATCATTTGCCAGTTTGATGAGAATGTCATCTATGCTTTTATCCAAGTCACTGATAAAACACACACACACACACACACACACAGAGGGAAAAAACGTCCTGGGGCATTTCACCAAAGACCTTCCAATTTGACGCCTTGTACCCAAGTCATCATCAGTAATATTATCTTGCCTACTTACCCCTACTGTGCATCTGACATTGCCCTTTCAATTGCCTATAATTTTGAGCCTTCTGATATCATGGTATCCTGTAATTCAGAGCCTTTTGGCATTACCACCAGAATATTAGAGTCGGTTAGGCTTTGGTGGCAGAAAGCAGTTTGATATCCTTGAAAACTCTGCCCAGTGACCTAACCTGTGTTTTTCCTTCTATTCCATGCTAGGCTCAACTTGTAGTCTTTATCTGCAACAATTGTCTGAGATCTATATACAGATGGATATGCAAAAACATGTCAAGTGGGCATCCTTTGTAAGTGGATTGTACCAGGCAATTAGGGCCATAGCAAGGCCACTGAGCACACTGGGTAAAGTTGATGGGCAACCCAAAGCATCAACTTTCTATCCCTTCACATCACTCGAAATGAATTTTTAATTTAGTGTGACTGCTTTATCAATTATGAATATGACCTCCAGTGCCTACAAAACAGCTGGGAGTCCACAAAGTGAGCTTTGCCTTCAAAACAGTACAGTGATGGTTGGTTTTTCAGGACACCCTGACAATGATTTTGAGTGGTACTTGAAAAAAATAGGTAGTCCTCTGTTGTTTTGCCTGGATAATCCCTTCCTTGGGTCACTCTGTCTCTCTGTCGTGGCGAAATGCCTGTCCTTAGAGGTAACAAGTGATGCGCATGAATAGTCTTGAGTATGAGGCTGTCAGAACTTCATGACACACAAGAAAAATCAATGATGATAAACTGCTCTCTTTCATACACAAGGGGAATGCTGATGATCCACCATTAACTATTCAATTCAAGAAATATTCCTTAAGCACCTACACAGTCTCTGCCATTGGGAGGTTCACAATCTAGAGGGGGATAAAATACATGCAATGTATGAAATTATATAGACATGTCTCTACAAATGTACAAAGAAAGCGTTTTGTGAGGTCCAAGGGAGGAAAGATTGTTACCAACAAGTGTGCTAGGTGGTGCAGTGGATAGAACGCTGAGCTTTGACTCAGGAAGACATGAATTCCAATGCAGCCTCAGAAGCTTGGTGATTCTGGGTAAGCTGCTTAATTAACCTCTGTATGTCTCAGTTTCCTCAACTGTAAAATGGGGATAATAATGGCTCCTATTTCCCAGGATTGTTGTGAGAATCAAATGAGATAATGTTTGTGGAGTGCTTGCACAGTGCCTGGCACATAGTGGATACCTACTAAGTGCTTATACTTTTTCCTTTCCCCAGTGTGAGAATAGCAGGGAAAGCCTGATGAATGAGGTAGCATTTGATTTGGGATTTAGAGGATGAGCAGAAATTCAAAAGGTAGAGGTTGGTGTCAACAGAGTATTCATAACGCAGGAAAAAGCATGAGCCCAGAGTCAGGAAAGAAAGCATGGAAGACATACAGGGGAAGGGGAAGAGTTCAGGTTGGTTGGAGCATAAAGTATGTGTAAGTATGAGATTTAGCTGGAAAGGGCTTAGAGTCATTTTCTAGGAAGGGGGATGGATTTGCACTAAATTATCTTCGTTTTCTCATTTGGTCCCACATTAGCAAAATAATTGCTAGGAGTTAGAAGTTCAATTCAGCAGAATTATTCTCATGTGTAGGAGGGGTTAGGTGCTCATGGTGTGCTTGGGGGAATGCCAAAAAGACTCCCTTGGCCAAAAATATTACTCCATCAATGTCTCAGTACTGAAATTCTGGCAATCAGAGAGCTCCATTTAAGGTTCACCGGAAGACCTCTACTAACATGAAAATACATTAAACCAATATCTCAAATAAGGAAAAAATTTCAAAGGAATTTAAAAAATCGCATATTCTACACCAATTATAATGAATTGTATGGCAATTATACCACCCCATTTCCTTCAATCCGAGCCCTTTGAAAAGCTGCATTAGATTTAAGACATACTCTAGGTCAGTATCCACTTCAGATCATAGGTCATGAGCCCCCAGCAAGTACCTTTTCTCTTTTTAATCAGACCACCTAGAGGACACACGAGTCTCAGTCAAATGACCGGTAATTAAATGACCTAGAAAACTAAACGACAATGAAAATTGGCACAGACACATAGCGCATACATAGGGGTTCACTCATCCGCAGGTTAACTCATCAGTGGTGGGAAAGGGAACACAAGTAAATAATGTGCCCAGGGTAGGATACATGGGAAAGGAGACATGTATAGGCCACGTCTACGGCCAGGGAACACATATAGCCTGGGCACTTCGTGGCAGGCTACTTCCCAATAGACACAAGTATCTCGCTATTGTCTACTGATATTATTGGGTTACTACACAGGGGGTTGGGATCTTCTCTTGGTCAGTCTTATTTCTGTGCTAACATATGCTATTGTCTGCACTGAGCTGTTCTTCCCTAGTTCTTTGCTGAATTTAAACTTCCATAGTGATTCTATATAGGGGAAGAGCACATAAGTTCTTTTAAATGTTAGCCCCAGGGTCTATATAATATCTTTTTGTGAATCAGGTCCACATTCATCCAGAGAAGGCTTTAAGGCATTAAAACTGTCTTTTTAACTGTTTTTCTTCTGTCTCAGCTGCCACTCTTTTAATTCAGCCTACTTTGAGCTTAGAGTGAGAAAATTCCTTTTAACTCCTTTCATCTCCAAGAATCCCTCTCTGCCCCCTGGAAGCTCCATGTAGTCTACCTTTTCTTCCCACCCTTCCCAATCCCCTAACAACATCAGAAATGAGAAAAGCAAAACCTCTGTTAAGAACATATATAATTAAGCAAAATGAGTTCCCTTACAGACGATGTCAGAAAAAAAAAAACCCAGAATCTCAATCTTCAGTCTGAGCTCATCACGTCTCTATTGGGAAGTGGGTAGCATGAGTCTTTCAGTACCATTTTTGTCACTATGTTGATGAAAGTTCCTAAGCCTTTGAAAGTCGTTTGTGTTTACAATCTTGTTGGTATTGTGAGCATTTTTCTCCTGGTTCTGTTCATTTCACTTTGCCTCAATTTATACAAATCTTCTCAAGTTTTTATGAAGTCATCACCTCCATCATTTTTTACAAAACAATGTTATTTCATCACATTTATCACATATATAATCATTAATTCAGCCATTCCCTAATTGATGAATACTCCTCCAATTTCCACTGAAATTTTTCCACGAAAAGAGGTGCTATAAATATTTTGTTACCTTTGAGTCCTTTCTTCTCTTTCTTTGATCTCTTAGGGTCATAGATTTAGTACTGGTATCACTGGGTTAAAGGGAATGTGCAGTTTGGTTAGCTTTGGGGGCATGATTCCAAATTGCTTTCCTGAATGGCCAAAATAGTTCACAACTCCCCTAAGTTTATTAGTATGCATATTTCCCCACACACCCTGTAGCAGCTGTTATTTTCCCTTGGTGGTGGGGGTGGGCAGAGCTGTGAACCTCGCCGAGCTGAGGGGTGCAAGGTACTCCCCAAGTGGTCTAATCCAAGGTAAAGTCTGATTTCTGCCCTCTTTGAGCTCTGAAATGTCCTGATTTGGCTTTGCGTCTGAGCAGCAGGTCTGTGGCCTTTCATTATGAGGAGTTCCAGCAGACCATTGTTGGACTCAGCCATGATGAGGTGTCTAAAAAGACCTACAGGCTCAAAGAGATAGATCTGCAGGCTCCCTTTTGTCCTAGAATTCTCCACAGGCTAGAAACTGGAACTGAGACCCTGTTCTGATCCTGGAATCAGAGTTATCCGGTTCTTGTTTGCTCTTGAACTCGATCCTTGCAAGTACACACCTTAGGACCAAGACTGCTCCTCACCCTGGAAATCCATCGTTATGCAGGGCTCCACTTCAGTCTACTCGGGACTCCTTTGGTCCAAGCCACACAGCTGTTGCTTGCTTCTGAATTTATCCTTGCTCAGAAGACAACCTGGCACTACAATCAACCAGGATTTACACTCCTCATCTGAGATATTGCTGGCTATAGTGGCCTTTAACAAAACCACTGAAATACAGGAGAGTTGTGCAGTAGATTTTACTCTTCAGCTTACAGTATGACAGAGACAAAGTTCATCACAGAGCTATCCATTTAGAGAACATTCATTGTTTAATGTTGGCCAGGTCCTCAAACCGAGGATACCTACATAGTCACTTGGAAAACCTTCGAGCATGGGCCTGGCAGTGTATTGTGTGTCTGACATCCAAAGGAGAGTGGAGATAAGAGCAGAGAGGCTCATCAACAGATTGTCTCCAAGGTGACAACTGTGGCTAACACAAAGGCATAGAAGGGCTACAGCCTATATCCATGCGAGGAATGACCAGGTTGACAAATAATAGATCTTTAAAGTAATGATAATTGCCTTATCTATAGAATGTTACAGTCTTAAAAGCACTTTCTTCACAACAACCTTATGACGTGGACATTGCAAAATAATATTATATCTATCTTTCACATGAGGAAATTAAGGCTCAGAGAGTCATCCAACTGTCCCACTCATGTATCTGCTATCAGAGTTAAAACCCAGATCCACATTGCTGGATCCCAAGTCCAGCATCTTCCACTATGGTCTTTTCCTTCTCAGGGATTACTAGCATCCTTTTGTGCCCAGGTCATGTCCTTCCTCCTGTGTGAAAAACCTTCCGCAGTAAACTCAGCCTAATATAATGTTTCCTTTCCCTGAAATCAAATATTTACTGCTCTTATGAGTCATTTGGCATTCACTCATACATACTGCCTTGTTAGGATGTTATCTTTCATTCTTTGTTTTTAATGCCCTTTCTTTTGAACTGTACTGTTCAGCTTCATGAGAGGAAGAACTGAGTCTTATACATCTTTGTTTCCTGACAAGATAGCTCAGCACAGAGCATGGACACAGCAAGCGCGTCGAAATTGAAAATACCTTTCTATTAGCAGTGACATCCACTTCACATCACAGTGTTTTGGATGGAGAGGAAGGAGGAAAGAGAAGGGCTAAGTCTTTGTCTGATTCTCCCCTTCCCACCCAGGCAAAGCCTTTCTCTTCCCCTCTGCCATTGTCTCCTGTCAGCAGACTCACAATGAAATGTAAAATCATAGATGTCAGAGGAGGAGACAACTGGGGAGCTCAATGAATCCAGCTCTTTCCTTTTACAAAGGAAGAAACTGAAGCTTGGAAAGGAAAGTAACTTGACTGGGGTCACACAGGTAGCAAGAGATTTAAGCCCAGGTCCTTTGGGTCTCAATTTAGTACTCTTTCCACTACATAATATTCAAATTATGGTTATATTGGATTATCCTGCAGTCACATGGACACAGCCACAGTAACTGCCCGAAAGGGTTGTTTTAGGAAGGAAAACAGAGCAAAGAAAGAAACAAGAAAGTATAAATGCTGAGGCTTGCAATTATTCCTTACTTATGCTGACATATAGACTACTTTGTAATATAAGCCACATATTTTCCATCAACTTTCTGTGGGAAGCAGTGACCTGGGTATCACAAGAACAAAGGGCAGATATTAAAAACAAAAATCAAATCCTAAGAATCTGTCTCCTGATTATTTTACCTTTCATGTTTTCAAAGCATTTCCACTTCAAACCAACCCAATCTATGCCCTTTGATTTATTTTCTATTGAAATACAAATCAAACCTCTGCAACACTTTCCTCCCCAAATCCTGTGAACAAAATGCAGAGATTTCCTTTTACTTACATGGTGATTGTATTTGGATTGATAAGCATCTTCTATGTCTGTAATCTGCTTCAGGGAAGAAGGAGAGATAGTAAGAGAAAAGAAGGAATGGAGGGAGAGGGAGGGGATGGAGAGAGGAGGCAATCCCAACTTTTTATCTGGCTGAAGAAAATGATTGGAAACATATTAAATCAGAGCAAGAAGAGGCTCTTAGCGAGAAGGAAGAGAAGCTTAGGGAAAGGAAAATATGAAGAGAAATTGTAGGCAGCAAATTTGTCTCATCCACCCTTTTATGAAAATCATAGAATCATTAGAGTTTGGAAGGACTCTAGAACATAGAGCAGAATATGTCAAAGCCTGAAATACCCTTAAAGATTGTCTAGTCCAACTTTTCAACTTACAGTGAAGGAAAAATAGGCCAAGAGGGAATGATGATACCAATATCAATAGAGCAGAGCCTCAGACACCACCTTCAAAATCACATAATATCACCTCTCAATATCCTTTCCATACACACTCTCACTTACACACACACACACATGCACACATGTCTTTGCTCTCTAATTTCAAATGGGACACAATGACACAAAATTGTTATGTGTATATGAATATATACACAAACATGCAGGCTTCCAGCCATAAATACACAATCATTTAAGGAATTTGGATTAAAGGACTGCTCAAAACAAGATGATAAGCCTTTGTAATCGCTTTGTTGTTACTGTTGGTGTTTCCGTTTTTCTTTGCTTCCCCTTTTATTTGCAGGTGAGAATTAAAAAAACCTTGGGGTGGGGGAAAGGGAGAAACTTGGAAGGTAAAAGGAGGAAAAGCCACGGGGCCTTAGTCCCAAAGATCCCTTTGTGATTTATTGGAAAACGGCCCCTGAAATGGTCTGAGGAGGATGCACATTGACAATCAGGAATTAGCATGGGTTGAAAGGACATTCTAATCCTAAATCAGATAGAGAGGCTCACTGTCTAGTGCAATCTTTTGTCCCAGCTTTTTTAGGATCCTAGATCTAGAACTAGAAGCTAAGTAGCTCTATAGCTACCTAGGCTAATGCCACCATTTTACAGCTGAGAAAACTGAGGTCCACAAAAGTGAGGTGATTTGCTCAAAATCACTTAGGTCATGAACCTCAGGAGCGAGATTGGCACAGGAGACCTCTGGCTAAAGAACCAATGCTTTTTGTTCTATAATATCTCCTAATTCATGCTTTTAGTATGTTTATGTGGCTAGCAAATAGCCTCCCAGGCTTTGAACTACCCAATAGATGAGCACACTCAGTTGCTTCTGGACTTCTGACTGGGAGGCTGGGCTGAGGGTGTCTGGAGAGTGGAGAAAAACATTTCTCCTATGACCGCTTTGTGTCAAGGGCTCAAAATCCCAGCCATGTCTTCATTTGCCACCATCAGCCTAGTTTCCTACTCCATCATCATCATCATGCAGCTCCCTCCCTCACAGTTTTCAGTTTCCTTTTGTGTACTATTTTCCTTCATTAGATGGTAAGCTTTCTGAGGGCAGGGCCCACATTTCTTTGTCTTATTTACACCTCCAGCATTTAGCACAGTGTTTGGCACATAGCAGGCATTTAATAGATGTTTATTGTGTCATAGAAGTGATCATTCGGTCTCTACTTGAACTCCAGCCACAGAAAGCTGCTTAATAAAGGAAATTTGCCTATTGCTGGATAATTCTAATTCATAAAAATATTTCCCTTACAGAGAACTAGTATATCCCTATGGCTTTCACCAAGTTGCTCCTAGTTCTGCCCTCTGGGACCAATTAGAACAAGTCTGATCTGATTCATCAGGATGAACCTTTAGAGGGAAAATTCCCTGGAGCAATTCACAAACTCTATGAGACTTTGTTAAATGACGGTATTGAACTACATGCTTTCTAAGGTCCCTTCCATCTTTAAATGCTACAATGCTATAATCCTAGGTCTATCTTAAGAGCTAAGGCAAGATGTCAGACCCTAAGGCAGCATAGGCTCATGATCTCCCAAGTCAGTTCATATCACTTTTGGATAACTCTAAATATTAAGAACTTCTTGACACAGAAGATAAAAGTCTTCAAGTCTTCCTTTCCTGACGTAGAGCATCGGCAACCCTGTAGGATCATAGACCTGCACTGACTCTTCATGTGTGTATACTATCCACAAATGTACCCTACGTAAGCACATCCAGGTTTGTAACCCAACTACATAACTCTTTCTGTGCACTCTTCTGAGCGTTCCCTGGTCATATGTGTTTGTATGTATGTACCTTCTATGCCTCTATTGTATGCTCTAAAAATACTCCTCCATATGTGTTCACTAGACATGTCAACTCTTTCATTAATAACATGTGCATGTGTGAGAGTGTGCCCCAGGTTTTTTGGGGGAAGGTGCTCTATTGCCACTTTCCTTACTATCCCCTTCCATGAAATGTTTTTTTAAATGAATTGTGTCTTCAGGATGACTAGTAAACACCACCAGTTGGGCCTCATGAGAGAGGATTCCAAGCATAGGCTGACCTACTGAGATTGCGTTGAACCCAAGATAATTTGTGTGGAAGAACCCGTGTACGAGGTGGGGGTAGGGAGCGGAGGGCAGAACACCCTCAGGTGCTTCACGGGCACTTCAAAATGTGTCAGCAAGGTGACCCTGCATTCTTCAAGGCGATTCCAGTGAGGCACAAGCCCTGTCAGGTCTTATCAAGCTGTGAAGCTTTCAAGTGCAAGCTAGTTGCAGGCTATTTCTGATATCTGAGGAACAGCCTATTCCCAGAGAGCTGGCCACCAGGTCCGACGAGGTTTGCTTTGTTAGCCTCTGTAACTCCCGAAGCATTCGCCTGTGCTAAGGCTTGATGCATTACCTGCCTCAAATCCGTCGCTTATATTTCAGGATATCGTTTGGACGCTCCGTTACCACACCTCCAGCACTGTGAATTGAATCAAGTAATGAATAAGCATTGATTAAGTGCCCCCTATGCGGCAAGCACTGTGCTTGGTGAAGGGCGCGCAAGTACAAAGAAATAGGAGGCCCGGGCGCCCCCGATGCTCCATATCAAGCTTTCACCAATTCACTCAGTTTGGACACATCCCAATGATGAACGCTTAGGGGACATTGGACACAGTTTCCCCACAGTTTCAGTGCATTTTAAAGCCCTAACAGCTTAAAAGTGGGCTAAGATTTTTTTGGGACACCAGGATACACAGGATGACCAGGATGATGAGAAGACTCAGGAGTAAGATGTATAAAGGCTGATCGAAAGGAGTTAATAAAATGGAGCTTGAATTAGAAAACTTTTGGTAGGACAATGGGAGGCAGAGAATCTGCCTCACATCCTGAGGTCTTTGGAGCAGTCATATGGAATTAGGATTGTATGTGTTGGGGTATGCTCATTGGCTTGTTTGTTTTGCTCCCAAAAGACCTAGCTGGGATTAACAGAGTTGCCAAGAGGCATGTTTCAACTCAGTATAAAGAAAATCGATGATGTCTCAGGAAATAAAGGAAAGTAGGAGGTGAAACTCCATTCTGTGATGCCCATTGCTGCTTCTACAGTGATGCTGGTAGAGTACTGGAAAAAGAGGCAAAGGATATGAAGAATCACGCAGTTTTAGGTCACGTAGAAATTTTGACTCAATTATTGATATTCTAAATGCAAGTGGACATACTCCCCACAATGAACATACTCCCATATATTTTCCTTTAGAGGAGAAGTCTTCAAACTTTTAAATGTTTTTGATGATATGCCCCTGTCAGTGAAAAAAGAAAAGTTGAGTATGTATCCAAAATGTGTGTATATTTAGTTATTGATAAATTATATAATGTAGGGGCAGCTAGGTTGCACAGTGGATAGAGCTCTGGCATTGGAGTCAGAAGGACCTGAGTTCAAATTCTGTCTCTGATACACAATACATGACGCTTACTAGCTGTGTGACCCTGGGCAAGTCACTTAACCCCAATTGCCTAGCAAAAAGCAACAAAAAAATTTATATAATGTGCCTCTATATAAATGATTATGTGCATTATTCAATATATACAAAAATAGAAAATAGAAAAGATGGCAAATGAAATTAGTTCCAGAGTTAATAAGGAGCTATTGGCATTTATTGAGCAAGGGAGTGACATGGTCAAATCTGTGTTTGAAAACAGCACTTTGGCTGCTGTGTAAAGGACAGATTGAGGTAGGGAGAAACTCAAAGCAGGGAGATCAATTAAATTATTGTAATAATCTAGAGTTAGAGGTTATGAGGGCTTGAATTAGGGTGATATCTGTGTGAGTAGAGAGAAGGAAACAGAGATGAGAGCTGTGGAGATAGAACCAATAAGATTTGGCAACCGATCAGCTATGTGGATATGGCGTAAGGGGGAACGAGAAGTTGAAGATGACACCAAGGTTGAGGAACCTGGGATAGCTCCAAGGATGTTGGCTCCCTCAACAAAATAAGGACGTCTGCAGGTAGTCCTAGATTGGGCAAAAAGATAAAACAATGTTATCTTTGATCCAGACCATGATGCAAAGCATGCCTGTTCAACCTACATAACTCATTCTGTCCCACCCAAAATGAAAACAGGGGAAGAGGGGTTCCCATTCACCAGTCACTGACTCTAATATAAATGTACCTACAGCTGGCATTTATATAGCTACAAGATGATCTGGTGTGGAAGAAGAGAGAGAGAATAAGAGAAAGGTATGAATTGTCCTGCCAGCACCTCCTCAGCAGCTGTGGGTAGCGGTTGGGTTAGGTTACAACTGTTCAGAGGGGAGTTTACACAGTGGAGAGAGGAGACAGAGCAGGCAAGTATTGGGGGATAAGGATAGGCATGGCTGTGTTGGAGACAAGTCTCATGATTGACAATCACCTCTAGGATAATATCTGGTCTGCTTTCTTACCTTACAAAATGGCTGATCGCACACTCCTCAGAGTCAAGTCTAGTCCTGGGGTAATAAACTTAGCCCTCAGGAAGCCCCAGCTGCTTCCCACTTTGGAGATCACTATTCTAGTGGACCTACCGTTAGAGAAACTAAATCTTATCAACATTGATGTTCTCCATACAGAGAAAACAGTAAAAACAAAGGAAAATGCAGAAATGCAGAAGAATGGCTTATTAGCTCTCTTTTGAGAGGTCAATAAAGGGGGTAAAAGACCTAATTTTGGCTTGAATTTCAAGTCAACATGAAGCATAATTTCATGGGACACTTGGGGATCCCATTTTGAAGTACTTTGTTGTACATTTATAAAATGACAACTATGAATATAATAGAAGTTTATGTGCCAACATCTTTAGCAAAGGATGAAGAGGTAGACAAATCATTTTCAGGCATCTATTCTATTGATATCTCCTGCTTTTATATGACCTTCATTTCTTGCTGCACTTGATCCCCTCCCAGAAACTTAGCCTTTATCACAAAGAATGTTAAAAGAGGAAGAAAACAAACAAATTTGTTGTTATTGCTTTTTAAAAAATTTACATTTCTTTTGTCGTTTATTTTGGTTCTCTCATTCTGCTTATTAAGTGAAATTTTATTTTTGCTTTGTCTAGTAGCATGATTACAATTCCTGCTTTCTTGTATTTACTTGAAACATAGTAAAGTTTGATCTAGCTTCTCCTTTTTATTCTATGCCTGTCTTTGATTTTTAGATATGTTTCTTGTAAGCAACAAATTGTAGAATTTCTTTTTTGATCCATTCTCCCATACTTGTTCATTTCATAGAATTGTTTAATCTATCATCATTTAAAGCAGTGAGAGTTAGGCTTATGTTTTCCTATATTTATATCTTTAGTATTGCCTTTTTAAAAGGATTTTTAATCTCCTTCTTCTCTTAAATACTTTGCCCCTGTAATTAATTTTGCTTAAAGTAATTTGTTCAAACACTCTTCCCATAGGATCATTTTGCCTTCCTAACCCTTGTTAACCATTTATCAACATTTTTCCTAGTTTTGTGATTTTGCTTAATTTATCAATTTTTTTTTAGTTATTTAGTTACTTAATTCTTCATTTCTTTTTCCCTTTTCAATTAAACAATTCACATTCCCTACACATTTCCTCTTTTCTAGTTCTTTTGTTTGTTAATTTATTTTTCTTTTCCTGGGACTTTTTCTAAGGATTGCCTCACCTTATTGTCTTAGTAATTGTTATCCTTTCTGTCTTCTCCAAATATTCTTTCTCTGATTCATTGTCTAAATCTTTTTTAAAAGATTGTAAATTTTGTTCTTTAATTCCTTTGCCTTCCTCATAGAAGTAGCCCTTCCGAATTACCATTTAAGTTCCTTCTTTTCACTAATTTTTATTTTATTGCATTTCTAGATTTTTGCCCTGTCCTCCCTTTTGTCTGTTATGTCTTATTCTTAGAAACATAAATTCATGAGGGAAATAATGAGGATACACACAATTTCACTGGTAGAAATAGTTGTGTGTTCCAAATTTGTATTTGATTCTAACCCTCTGCCTGCCCCAAGATCATTGTCCTTCCCATTTGCCATGTGATCTCTGAATCCAAACCTGGTGCCAATTGTACCTGAGAGCTCTGATTGCTGTTCTCCTGAAGCAAGATGTAGACCATGTATTCAAAACAAACTCTATGTACTAAAATCCCCAAAGAGAAAATCCTTTATAAGGTTCTCTCTCTGTGTGTCTCTTTCTCTCTCTCTCTCTCTCTCTCTCTCTCTCTCTCTCTCTCTCTCTTCATATTTATGTACATGTATATGCATACATGTACATGTATATGCATATGCGTATGTATATGTATATGTATGTGTATATGTATATGTATATGTATATGTATATGTATATGTATATGTATATGTATATGTATATGTATATGTATATGTATATGTATATGTATATGTATATGTATATGTATATGTATATGTATATATGTATATGTATAGGTATAGGTATAGGTATATGTATAGATATATGTATATTTCTTCCTCTATGGGGAGGTGCTGTTTAGTATGATTTTTCCTTTTCTTGTGTTGAGACCTACACCTTTCATTCCACTCATTTCAATCTCTTCCTTTTGCCATTGCTCCCAATAACCTTCAGCTCTTCTTTCAGAAGGACTGTAAGAATTATAGTCCCCACATTTTTGGGCTGTGTATTTAATAAGATTACACATTCCTCTCTATCCTCCACCTCCTGTCAGCCTATTTGTGCATCCTCCCTTTGGGAAATTTGGGCAACACGTAAATTCATGTCTGGGACTAGTATGAGGTTTAGTCCATAGTACCTAAGTTCTTCTGAGCCTTCATTTCCCTTATTTAAAAAAAAAAAACAACTGCTTTTATCCTTTTTTTTTAAAAAAAGATCTCCTTTTGTATTTATAACATCTTCAAAGATCCCTCTTTTTCTTAAATGCCATGAATCAGTCTTTCTCTTTCATTTAAAAAAAAAAGAATTTCCAAATATGAGCTAATTTATTTCATTACTTATTTCCTTGATAGTTCAATCTATTTACCTTTCTATGCTAGCCTGATTTCCCACCCCCTTCTCTTTGTGAAGTATCAATGTCTGCTGCTTGTTGTAATGGGTGAGGGACACAGAGACAGGTGAGATGTGCTGGCAAAATAGGTAGAAAACCACGAGAGGGTCCCAGGCACAAGCCGTTATGGTTTGTGGATCCTTGCTAGAGTGAGGAGAGGCTGGTGGAAGAGGGCTGCTGAGTGAGCATGTATACTCCAATGTTAATTTTTCAGTCTTTTATCTTATTGAGTTTCTTACTTTATTGTCCTGTCTATCAAACTATCATTTCTCTTTCTTTAGTACATAATTTCTTTGGAGGTAGGTCAAGAGTTTATGGAGACCAAAGAAAATGTGTAGACTGATGTCTCTTGATAACATGACCTAGCTAGCAGTCAGTAGAGAAAATCTATAAAGAGCTTAGTAAGACCCTTAAAATTAAATCTGTCTATACTGTAGCACTTATTAACAGCCATACCTCAATGCATAACAGTGGAAATTAAAGGAAGATATTGAAAAATATGGGCAGCTAGGTGGCACAGTGGATAGAGTAAGGGGCCCAGAGGTCAGAAAGAATCATCTTCCAAAGTTCAAATCTGGCTTCAGACTCTTATAAGTTATGTGACCCTGGACAAATCAATTAACCTTATTTGCCTCAATTCCTCACCTACAAAATGAGCTGCAGGGGGCGGAGCCATGATGGCGAAGTAAAAGCAGTGACTTGCTTGAGCTCTCCCCCAGACCCCTCCAAATACCTGTAAAAAAAAAAACAAATTCTAAAGCAGCAGAACCCACAAAAAGACAGAGTGAAACAAATTTCCAGCCCAAGACAGCCTGGATGGTTGATTGGAAAGTTTTTTTGTGCCAGGCTGAGAGAGGAATTCAGTTTGGCGTGGGTACTCACGCCTCAGCAAACCTGGAACAGGCCTCAGAGGACTGAATCACAGGCAGCTGTGGCTGTTTCCAGACTTCTCAACCTATTAACACCAAAGACAACTCAGAAGGTCAGTAGGAAAAATCTGTGTCTGAGGTGAGAGAGAAGTGCAGTCCCAGCCCCAGTCCCATACCATGGCCCCAAGGGCTGCGGCTGCTTCTGGAGCTTCTGGCCCACAGACTGAGGGGGAAATCAACTGGCTGATCTGAGGGCTATTGCAGGGATCTCTCTGATGGTACAGGATTCTCTTACTGTGCCTGTGCTTGAATCTGGGTCACAGTTCTGGGTGGCGGTCCTGGGGCAAGGAGGAGTGCTGGTTTGGTGGAGCTTGTGGTGGTGGTGGTACAGAAAAAATCCTGACAGTTCCAAGGCAGAAAACAGTGCTTGTGGTCACTCATAGACCAAAGCACAGGCCAGGAAAGGAGTAAACACCTTGCCCTATATCATACCACCTTGGAAGAACTGAAAATTTACAGGTCCCTACAAGTATCTCTGAAAACAGCTGCACAAAACCTCCATGCAAGCAGCACAAAAAGAGTCAGAGCATAGAATCTTACTTTGGTGACAAAGAAGATCAAAACATACAACCAGAAGACATCAGAATCAAAGCTCCTACATCCAAGGCCTCCAAGAAAAATGTGAATTGGTCCTAGGTCATGGAAGAGATCAAAAAAGATTTTGAGAAGCAAGTAAGAGAAGTAGAGGAAAAACGGAGAGTGATGCTAAAGGAGACCCAAAAAAATACTGAAGAAAAAAACCCCTTAAAAAATAGCCTAACCCAAATGGCAAAAGAGGTCCAAAAAGCCAATGAGGAGAAGAATGCCCTAAAAAGCAAAATTGGCCAAATGGAAAAGGAAGTCCAAAAGATTACTGAAGAAAATACTTCCTTAAAAATTAGAATAGAGCATTTGGAAACTAGTGACTTTATGAGAAATCAAGACACTGTAAAACAAATTCAAAAGAATGAAAAGAAATAGAAAACAATGTGAAATATCTCATTGGAAAAACAACTGAAAAAAATAAAAGGAGCTAGAGAAGGAAATGGCAAACCATGCCAGTATCTTTGCCAAGAAAACCCCAAACAGGGTCATAAAGAGTCGGACACAACTGAAGCAACTAAACAACAACAAAAAATATTTTTGAAAATATTTGGAATATTTCCAGAAACTGAAAATTAGAGTTTAGGAGTTGAAAAATATGGCTTAGGAATATGTTAAACAGAAGTTAAACAGAATCCTGCTGTATATATGTCATGTACACTTTCTTCAAGAAGATAGTTGGGAGACTCTGACCCATGGTGAACACTAAATAATAGCAGAAAAATTAAAATAGTTTTATCTTTTTGTTTTTGCTAAGATTTTTTTTAAACTGGACCTACGATTTTGTTGATATTAAACCTGAAACATGACATACCTAGGTTGAAAAATAGACATATTCAAATGAAATATAATTTGTGGCCAAGTTTTATATGTGCCTAGGAATATACAGTTATACCTAATTTCAAAATTTGCCTGCAAACACACCCAATGTGAACATATATTAGAGCAAGGCATTACTATTTGAAAAATTTATTCTTTGATGTTATTAAGAGAAAAAGACCTTTAAATGTTACTAAAATTTCAGTCATAGGAAAATAAAGATAAGCCATGCCTTTAGAGGCAACTGGACAGAATGTAAGACTTTTGAACCCAGAGTTGGAAATACTGTTTTTGGGCCCCAATTCTGCTGTCTAATAGTTTTGTGACTTTGAATAAATTATTTCACTTTTCTGAGCCCCAATTTCTTTATCTGTAAAATAAGGGATCTAATTAAGATAACCACTTCCCTTTCTCTTCTAATGGTCTATGATTCTGAGGATTTCAATCACAGGTCTGACAGTTACTAGTCAGTGTGACCTTGGGCAAGTCTCTTAACTTCATGGAGCCTCAGTTTCCCCACAGGTTAAATGGAGATGAAAATACACATTATTTCCCACCTCACAAAGTTACAGCAAAGAAAACATATTGAAACCTTAAAGCTCCATGTAAATGTTAGTTATTATTATCATTTTAGTATACTAAGACAAGAATAAAAGATTCAGGCTGACTCACTGTAGCCCATCACACAGATAGAAAGAGATCCAAAAATATCCACTGCTTTGTGGCCCATAATAAGACTCAGAAAGCTAAATGAGTTCTCAGCAAGTACCAGGAAAGAAGCACATCACAGGCAGTTTTGAGCTGTGTTTCTCAAACAAACACTCACACCAAAACATAAATAAATTCTCCCAAGAATGAATGTGCAGACAACAATGGGCAACTCTCACCAATGAGATGATGGCTATAATGGATGACACACCAAGAAGACAATGTCAGTTTGTCATTCAGTCTCATGAATTATCGAATGAAAGGAAGGTGAACAGGATGGTAAGAGATCTGGGAAATACATCATAGGAGGATCAAGAAAAGGAAGTAGAAATATTTAATGAGGAGATTTAGTAAGACATTATTAATATCTTCACAAACTAAGATGGAAGAGGGGTCCATCATCTTTTATAGACCCACCAACTAAAATTAGGACTTGCAGGTACAAGTTCCATAGAAGTAGAATTCCATAGACTCCCTAAAGGAGAAAAACATAATTCGGCTGCAGTATCCAAGAATAGAAAGGACTGCCTTGGTGAAGGCATTCCCCATTACTGAAACAGTTCAATAAATGGTTCATGGATTAGTTACAAGATGTTTTGCAGACATAGATCTAGAGCTTAAAGGGACCTCAGAGTCCATCTAGTCCCCCAATAGCCTTGCCCCCATTTTTCAGAAGAAACTGAAAGCCAATGAGTTTCTGTGATTTGACCAATGTCACCAGTAGTAAGCCTCCCAGGTGGGATTTTAACCCAAGTCTTCTGGCTTCTCCTGACTTTTACTCTATGCCACAAATTGATTCCTACATGGATTGGAAAATTAAACTAGATGACCACTAAAGTTCCTTCTAATCCTATTATTCTATGATTAAGTCATACTAGGATTAGACCCTTTCACATTTTCAAATATTCACGTTACAAGAAGCCATCTCACAGACCATATTTATAATAAACACTAGTCTAGGAAAGTAGCTTTCCATAGCTGTAAGACATTCTTAGCATAGAAAGTATTGCCCATTAATTATGATATGTGGAAAGAGACAGGGCTGAAGAGAACACACTTCTCATTACAAATTTAAAGCTAGGAAGAACCTTACAAGCACTTGTATACAAGCTCCTCATTTTACAGATAAGGAGCTGATGGTAAAAGAGACCAAATAACTTGTCCAAAGTCACACATCACAGAACCAGGATTCAAGTCCAGGACCTCTACCTCCAAATACATGCTCTTTCCATTGTATGAATTGGCTATCATTTTAAACAATATCCAACACACTGGTTTCATAGACGTCTACATGTTTCTTTCTCCACCCACTAAAATCCTCCCTTGATATCCACCATGCCATAGGTGAGACCCTAGGATCTTGAAGGCTACACCAAAAGAGCAAAATCAATTAAAGGTCCTACAATTAAAGGTTTCAAGTACAGAGATTATATGTATGTAATCTGAGGACCAGCCTAGTTAAGCGCAGAAAGACTCAATTCCAGAAGACCAACCAACAGGTATTGTTCCTATACTCAACAAATTTCAGTGGTTTCCTACAGTCTGAAGGATGAAATATAGACTTCATTGTTTGTGTGTTTCAAGCCCCTTAAGTTCTGACTTAAGGTTGATTTCACATTTTTATCTCTAGCCAAACTGGGATACTTGTATACCTGACATTACATTTACCAATTCCATGCCTGTTTATGAATGTGTCCCCCAATGGATGAAATGCATTTCCTCTTCTCCACCTCTTACAATCCCTAAATTTTTTCCAGGGTCACCTCAAGTGCTTCCTCTTCCATAAGGCCAATTGATCCCCTTAGCTGATGGTGGCCTCACCCACAAAATGACTTTGCATTTACTTTGTATGTATTTTGTTTTGATTTGCCTATATACATGTTGCCCAACTACCACCTGACCCCCAGCAGAATGTAACCTCCTTGAAGGTAAGAATTCTTGTTTTTGTATTCCTGACATCTAAAGCATCTAAGGCATCTAATGGCAGATAGTAGGGGCTTGAGAAATGATTGTTGAATGAATAAACAAATGAGTGAATCAATGAGGCAACGCTTTATTTTATTTTATTTTACCACAGTAAATGATAAAGAGCATCTCCTAAGGCAGGTAGCAGCAACATTCTATCTCAGTGAGGGAGCACCCACACAGATAAAATCACCAATCCTTGAAATGAAGCATGATCCTCATGGTTTCCTCACAGTTCTAGCCATTGAAAGGCAATATTTGAAGAGAGGAATGGGAATTTCCACATATATAATCAACACAGCACATCCTCCTACTTGCTTCTCTGCTTGCAGGAAGGACATCCAATCTCTAAGCTTCCCTGAATTGCATCACGCTTGGCTTCCAAAGAGCTTCTCAGTGCTGGGGGCAGCAGTCTGTTTCCCTTATCTCTTTAGAATGCTTCTGCCAACCAAGAAGAATAATTATCTTATGGTTCAGGGCATCTGAAACGATTTATTCCATTCTGCCAGGAAGAAAGGCCTTTATCGCAGGCCTGCATGATGCAGAGTGAGTACACCCTCCTGACCTCTTCCTCTTTCCTCCGTACCCTTAAGGACAGACAAATCCCCAGACATTCTCTGTTTAGGAGCAAAGCATACACACACGCACACACACACACACACACACACACACACACACACACACACACACACATATTATTGTTCTGTTGAGACTAAAGCCATTAAGGAATTCATGCTGAGGTCTTCAACTCAGATTGGTTGGGGAGCAATGGGACCTTGTCTTGAGAAACCATGTAAAACCACAACTCATATTGATGTCGTCTATAGCTCTGGGACTAATCTACAAAAAAAAAAAAAAAAGGAATGAAAAAGTTCCCAGAAACAGAAATGAAAAGCAAAGAGTCTATAAAAATGCTGTTTCTATTCCTGGAACTATGTGAATTTAAGCTTATGTGGTGCTGTTCATCCCAACTGGAGCACTGGCATTACACAACTTGTACATTTACACCACTGGGTTTGAGTGGATGATGAGATGGAAAGATCACTCACTCGAGGACATGGTTCAAATACTACCTCCATCTCTAGCTGTGTGACCTTTGACAAGTCCCTTCACTTCTCTGGACTGAATTCCTTCATAGGAAAATGTTGCATAGATCAACTTAATGATTTTTTGGAATCTTTAAAGCTATGATCCTCCTACAAGGATTTGTGACTTATTCTGTGAAAGTTCTCCCAGCATCTGTACATATCTGCATCTCTCTAGATCATAGGAAATGGTATTCATGAACTTCTAAAGACTAGATAGACAAAGGGATAGATCCATGGATAAATAAATCCTCCCCTGTGGCCAACCTTCAGAAAAATCTCTGAGTTCATATCTGGTTCTCCAGTAGCCAGTGCCTGAAATACTTATAATTTTTTTATTATTAATTTTTATATATTTCATTTTCCCCCATTACATATTAAAACAATTTTTAACATCTTTGTTTTGAGTTCCAAATTCTAACCCCCCTTCTATCCATGCCCTGCTCCTTCCCTGAGACAGGAAGCAGTCAGATATAGGTTATAAATGTACAATCAAGTAAAATATTTCCTAGTAGTCATTTTGTACAATAAGACTCAAATTTAAAAAGAGGATGGAAGGAAGAAAGAAGTGAAAAATAGCACGCTTCAGTCTGTATTCACACAACACCAGTTCTTTCTCTGGAGGCAAATAGTATGCTTCGTCATTAGTCCTTTGCTACTGTCTTATATTGCTGAGAAGAGCTAAGTCATTCACAGTTCTTCATTGGATAATATTACCATTACTGTGTACAGCGTTCTCTTTGTTCTGCCTGCGTCACTTTGCATCAGTACATGGAAGTCTTTGCAGGTTTTTCTGAAATCATCCTGATTATCATTTCTTATAGTACAATAGCATTCCATGAAAATTGTATACCATAGCTTGTTTAGCTATTCCTCAATTGATGGCCATTCCTTCAATTTCCAATTCTTAGCCACCACCAAAAGAACTGCCATAAATACTTTTGTACAAATAGGTCCTTTTCTCTTTGTTTTTGTTTTTTGATGTCTTTGGAATATAGACCTCACAATGGTATTGCCAGGTCAAAGGGTATGTAAGGTTTTATAGACCTTTGGCCATAGTTCCAAACTGCTCTCCAGAACAGTTGGATCAGTTCACAACTCCACCAACAGTGCATTAGTGTCCCAGTTTTCCCTCATCCCCTCCAACACTTTACATTTTCCTTTTTTTTCATATTAGCCAATCTCAGAGCAATTAATATTTTTCAGAGTTCTTTTAATTTGCATTTCTCTAATCAATAGTGATTTAGAACATTTTCTTCATATGACTATAGATAGCTTTGATTTCTTTGTCTGAAAACTGCCTGTTCATATCCTTTGACCATTTACCATTTGGGGAATGACTTGTATTTTTACTTAGCTCTCTACATATTTGAGAAATGTGGCCTTGTCAGAGATACTTATTGCAATTTTTCCACCAGTTTTCTTCTTTCCTTTTGATTTTGGTTGCATTGACATTTTGTGTGTGTGTGGGAAAACTTGTTAATTTTATATAATCAAAATTATCCATTTCATATTTTTTAATGCTCTCTATGTTTTCTTTGGTCCTAAAATCTTCCCTTACCCTTGAGTCTAACATATAAGCTATTCCATGCTCTCCCAGTTTGCTTGTAGCATCACCTTTTATATGTAAATCATGTACCTATTTTCACCTTATCTTGGTATACAGTGTGATATATCAGTCTATACCTAGTTTCTGCCATAGTCTTTTCCAGTTTTTCCAGCAGTTTTTGGTAAATAATGAGTTTTTATTCCAAAAGCTTGAAACTTTGTGTTTATCATATACTAGATTACTAAGATCATTTATTATAATGTAATATGTATCTAATCTATGATCTGCCACATTATTTCTTAGCCAGTACCAAATTGTTTGATAATTACCATTTTATAACACAGTTTGATATCTGAGACAATTAAACCACCTTTCTTCACATTTTTTTTCATGGATTGCCTTGATATCCTTGACCTTTATTTTTCATTCTTCCAGATGAATTTTGTTATTATTTTTATAGCTCTATGAAATAAATGTTGGTAGTTTGACTGGTATGGCACTGAGTAAATAGCTTAATTTAGGCAGAACTGTCATTTTTATTATATTGGCTCAGCCTACCCATGAACAATTAATATTTTTCCAGTTCTTTAGATCTGACTTTATTTGTGTGAAAAGTGTTTTGTAATTGTGTTTGTATATTTTTTGAGTTTGTCTTCACAAGTAGACTCCCAAATATTTTATATTGTCTACAGTTATTTTAAATGGAATTTCTCTTTTTATATGTTGCTGGTGGACTTTGTTGGTAATACATAGAAATGCTCATGATTTATATGGGTTTACTTTGTATCCTACAATTCTTCTAAAGTTATTAATTATTTCAAGTAGCTTTTTAGTTAATTTTCTAGGATTCTCAAAGAATTATATTATATCATCTGCAAAGAGTGATAGTTATGTTTCCTCATTTCCTATTCTAATTCCTTTAACTTCTTTTTCTTCTCTCATTGCTATAGCTAACATTTCTGGTACAGTATTGAATACTAGAGGTGAAAATGGGTATCCTTGCTTCACCCCTGATTGTATTGGGAAGGTTTCTGGCTTATTCCCATTACAGATAATGCTTGTGGATAGTTTTAGATAAATATTACTTGTCATTTTAAAGAAAGCTCCATTTATTCCTATGCTCTCTAGTGTTTTTAATAAGAAAGGGTGCCTATATTATGTTAAAGGCTTTTTCTGCATCTATTGAGATAATCATATGATTTTTATGGGTTTTGTTATTGATATGGTCAATTATGCTGATAGTTTTCCTAATATCAAACCAGCCCTGCACTCCTGGTAAAAATCCCAGCTAGTCATAGTATATGATCTTTGTAATATATTACTGTAATCTCCTTGCTGAACTAATAACTTCTTAACAGCACATGGAGAGGGTACTTGTCTTTTTAGAAGAGTGACCCCGGTTCATTATTTTCAGTATCAGAAATCTAAATAAAACTGTACTAAACTAGTCCTCAGACAACAGACATAAAATCAATCCTTAGGCATTTAATTAGAACGTATCCAGCATGGTGAGATCGTTTAGAGCTTGTCCTCTTTTAGTATAGCTGTAGACAATATGGTGTTACCACCACCACTACCACACCACCCCACTTCCCCCCAAAAAGGGCCTGGAACTGGGTTGAAGAGTTTAGGAGGTCTGGGTTCAAATCCTGGCTCTAATGCTTACTAGCTATATGACCATGGGCAAGTCACTTGAATTCTGTCTCAACCTGTATTGAATATGATAGCTAAATAGGTCTCAGATACACCTAGTGTTTATCCCATACATTCTGTTGTAATATACTTGAAGGAAATAGGGAATTTCCACCACATATTTAATACCAGCCTTCCTTATTGATTGGTTAGCATCTAATTCGAAAGTTTAGTCAGCCAACAGTCAATAAGCATTTATTGAGCACTTACTATATGCCAGGCACTATGCTAAGCATCAGGAATATAAGGAGAAAGAAAGACAATCCCTACTCTCAAGGAACTTACTTTCTTATAGAGGAAGACAACACATAAAAGGAAAGTGAAAAGGGAGGAGGTGAAGTCACCTGACTCAGAGACATGGTAGAAAAGTCTGGGCTGCAGCCAGAAGAGGAATGAAGAAGTGACTGACCTGGCGCCTTCCTTAAATGCAGGTTCTGGAAGAGAACATCGAATCAGAGGGCGTTTCCAATGGGAAACTTACAGGGCTCAAGTGAGCTTCCAGGATGAAGAGGCTTTGGGGCTATGGTAGAGGAAGTCTTAAATGGAGCCCGGAGTGGGATGGATCAGTGGATCGATGAACATTGCCCTAATAAAGATAATTTCTGAGAACAGATGGAAACAACTGAGTCTTGCCTCAGCCTTAGCTCCATAGTGGCCCAAATGAAGCTGTTGAACCTTAAGGCAATGCAGTATAGGGGCAAGAGCAGCAATTCTGGATTTAGAAGCCTGGGGTCATATTTCTGCCTCTGATGCTTACTACCTGTGAAAATTAGGAAGAGGAAGGAATAAGCGTCTCTATAGCACCTACTATGTGCCAGGCACTGTGCTTTTGACAAATCTTACCTCATTTGATTCTCACAACGACCTTATGAGGTAGATGATCCTCATTTCACAGCTGAGGGAACTGAGGTAAACAGAGGTTAAGTGACTTGCCCAAGGTCGTACAGCTACTAAGTGTCAATAGACAGAACTGAACTCCAGCATGCTTAACTCTGGTCCCAGTGCTCTATCCACGAAAACATCTAATTACCTCAGAGCTTGGAAAAGTCATGTAACCTCTATCGGCCTGTTTTCTGATTTGTAAAATGGGTGTTGGTGTTCGACTCAGTGGCCTCTGAGCCACATTCTGGCTCTGGATCTCTGATCTGGAGGATCCAATGAATCAGTGATCCTCCAGACCTGGGGGATTCCTGGCTGATCTAAAGTCGACTACATCTCTACAGACAGAAGTCCAGGGGTCTGAGATGAAAATGTGGCAATTCTTAGCCAAGTTTTGTCTGAGGGAGAGAATACCAGTCCGGATGCAAGGACACCTCTGTTAGAGTGGTATCCTTCTCAGCACCAGGGCTACGCAGTCTGGCTCTCCAGCAGCCAGTCCTTGACGTACGGATCACTTCTGAACAGACCATGTGTCTTAGGAGGGTGAGCCTAATCATTATTTTCAGCATCAGAAATCTAAATAAGCTTTAGCTTCCCCCTATGTAACATTAGGGTCAAAGTATGAGCATTCCTTTTTGACAGGGGAAAACACTCTAGTTGCTTAAAAGTGCTCTAGAAATGAAGTGTGTGTGTGTGTGTGTGTGTGTGTGTGTGTGTAAAATAAATGTAAATTACTTAAATATAATACATCAATATTTTGTAAACACATGGTTGTTTAGTATCTTAGTATCAAAAGATCAATTAACAAACATTTATTAACCGGGTATTGATTTAAGATTGGACACAGAGTTTTTTCCCCCACACAAATCTTCACTAAGAATTCCCTACGTAGTCATCCCAGACTTCTGTGTTGCTGTCTCTGGAGATGAAGTCAGCTTCAGATCAATTAGGATTCCGGTATTATTATAACCTTGAAGCATCTGGGGTCTCCTTCACGCTGAGATATGCTTATAACCTTGGTATTATCTTTTATTCTTCCCTGTCCTTGATCTTTCATATTCAGTCAATTACCATGTCCCTCTGATTCCACCTCCACATCTCTCACATCTGGCCCTTCCTCTCTATTCCTGCTGTCACAGCCCTCATTACCACCTGCCTGCTCTATTATGATCATCTCAAGGCAGTTTTTTTCTCCACCTACCAGACTTGCTTTCTCCGCTCCACTCCATCCTTTATTTGAATGCACCAATAATCTTTGTCAAGGTACAGACACTGATGTCATATTATTTCTTTGCTTAAAAATCTAGAGTAGGGGCAGCTAGGTGGCGCAGTAGGTAGAGCTCCAGCCTTGGAGTCAGGAAGACCTGAGTTCAAATCTGGCCTCAGACACTTGATACTTACTAGCTGTGTGACCCTGGGCAAATCATTTAACCCTGATTGCTTCACCCCCCAGAAAAATCTAGAGTGGTCCCCTCTTGCCTGGCAAGTGAAGATCAGATTTCCTCATCTGGCATTAAAGATCAACACTACAAGAGACAGTAAGGCACAGAACAGAGGGAACCACACTAGTATCCAGGCAGGACTGGATTCAAATCCTACCACATACACTTATTAGCAATGTGGCCCTGCACAAGTCGCTAGCCTCTCTGTGCTTCAATGTTCTCATCTATTAAATGAGGAGCTGAATTTAATGCTTCTGAGGGTCCTCCCAGCTTTAAATCTATGATTCTGTGGACTATTTCCAGCCTTATCTTGTATTACTACCCTCTCCAATACTACAAAACTAAATTATATAGCTGCCTCCTAGACATATCCTGTTCCTTTCTGCATCCGTACCTTTAATTACACTGCTTCCTATGTTCAGGGCTCAAGTGAGCTTCCAGGATGAAGAGGCTTTGTGGGCATGGTAGAAGAAGTCTTAAATGGAGCCTGGAGTAGGATGGATTAGTGGACTGACCAGCATTGCTCTACTAAAGATAATCTATGAGAATAGATTGAATTATTATTTATCACCTTATCACCAGATGACAATCTTTGAATTCTTTGAAACACACCTCAAAGGCTAACTTCTTCAGGAGGCCCATTCTGATCCACCAATCATCAATGAACTCTTCCCTCAGAGCTCACCAAGCCACTTTCTTGTTACCTCTACTGTACTTATCATGCAATATTGTGCAATCCAATTATCTGTGTATATGTCATATCCCCTTACTGTCCCTATACATGAACTTTAAAGGTCAAGGGTTGTCCTATCTAAACTTATATCACCCTCAGCTTCACCTAGAGTAGGGTTCTATACACAGTGTGCACCTAATATGATGGTTTCATTAATATCCTGGTAACAAAAGCTCAGTTGATCAATTAACAAGAATTTTTAAATGTATACTTGTGGTAGAAAGGGATTTGGAGGTCATCTAGTCTACCTGCTCTCTCCCTCACCCCCTGTTATACCAAGAATAAAGCTGAGGACCAAAGAATTGAAATGACTTATACAAGGTCACACAAATAGTGAGACACAGAGTAGGGATTCAAATTCAGTGCAAATCATCATGAATTCATTAAGCACTTACTGTATACAAAGCATTGTGCTAAGCACTAGGGATACAAAGAAAAAAAATAATTTCTGTCTTCAGGAATCAAATCTACTGGAAGAGAAGCAACATGTACGCAGATAATTGCCAAATATATGCTAAGTAATTTCAAGAGCAAAGACAGAGCAAAAGGGCACACTGGAAAGACATACAAAAAATAAGAAAGATGTATAAGATACCACTGTATTGAGTGGGATTTCCTTAAAATTTTATTTCTTTTCAACAACTGTGGATTTTTTAAAAAATCTATATGAAATAGAATAAGCAATCAGATTGGATTTTTCATTCTTGAAATGATTGTTCTGTTGTTGCACAAATACAGATTTTTTTTTTTATCTATGGCCCAATCTGGAATAATACCTATGGATATCTCTATATAAGACTTTCCTGTCAACCCAGAAGACCGTAGTCTTCTTATTCAGTCCCAAAATAGGTCAATCCAAGCAGACTAGTGTGTTAAAATTGTTTCTTGTTCTGGTCCCTTTGACCCATCCACCCCCTTTCTGGTCAGTATAGTAAGTAAATTTATAAGTAGCCAGTATAAAGGGGCAATAACAGGAAATAAGATTGAAAAAGGAAATTATAAGTTGTGTACAAACTGTCCCAAAGATCAAAAGAGCATAATTTACAAATTGTATCATATATTAACCAAAACTCACATCTTGGTAATATGTCATGAATCAGCAGAAGCCATCTAGGCTCAGACGTTAGGTTTCTGGTTCCATGATAAGTAAATTCCAGATCTCCAGAGTTCCAGACCAGAAGAACATCAAAAAGAAGCTGATAACTTTGAGATGATTTGGACATGTTAATACATCTATGATGACATAGATAGGAGTTGGTCTATTCCCCCCCACCAAAAAAAAAACATATAAAAATGAGAAATTCCTGCCCCCTCCAACCACTCTTTCATCTCCTAGGGGTCCGTGCAGCCCAGTCTTTCAACTTTAATCCATGGTCACATGAGTAATCTTCTCTGCCTCTCCCCCTTCCAATCCCCTTCCTCAACATTGCCTGCCTTCACTACCCCATTCCCTATTCCTACACCACCATCTGAATCTGTATCCTTTTCATTACTTGCCTCTATGCCTGATTTATGTGTGTTTGTAGCTCCGTTTCCCATTTTCAATCATGGTATCTCCTGGTGAGTATCCAAAGAACTGGCCATGCTTGCCCTCATTTCATAATTCTACAAATTAATTATCAATTCAACTAGGTTGTGGCATTTTGGAAAAGTAGAAATAGCCCCACATCAGGTTTCAGAGTGAGTTACAATTTGAGCTCTGTGTAACCTGAGCAATTCATTTCTTTTCTTTGGGTCTCGATTTCATTATGGGTAAATGAAAGTGATTGGATGAAATAATCTTAAGGTGTCTGTTCACTTCTGAATTCTAGAATTCTTCATCATTTCAAATAACCCTTGATTTCTGTGTTGAGGGTGTTCAATTTATGGGTGCATAGCATCAATCCACCAGTCCTGATTCATTTAAATCCAATCCATTTGTCATTTCTGAGAGTTATGAGGTGGTACCTCAGCATTGTTTTAAATTGCATGTTTTTAATCAATAGTGAGTTAGAGCATTTTCATGTAACTACAGATGGCTTTGATTTCTTCTTCTGAAAACTGTTCATATCTTTTGATTATTTATCAATTGATGAATGGATGTCATTTTTATAAATTTGACTCAGTTCCCTATACATTTGAGAAATCAGGCCTTTCTCAGGAGAACTTGCTGTAATTTTTTTTTTATATTATTCCATTATCTATGGTGTCTTTTAGTAAAATGTAGCTATCTTGATTATCTATTAGGTCTATTTTTTGTTATTGCTTTGTCCAAGGTCATGATGGCTGCCCCTGTGTTTTTTATTTTAGCTGAAGCATAGTATTTTTGCTTCAGTCCTTTATATTAACTCAGTGTGTGTTTTTCACTTTTAAGTGTGTCTTTTGTAAACATATTGTTGGGTTCTGGTTTCTAATCTATTCTGCTACCCACTTCTATTTTATGGGTAAGCTCATTCCATTCACATTCACAGTTATGATTACTAATTGTGTGTTTCCCTCCACCCTATTTTCTTCTGTTTATCTTTCTCTCTCTTTTGGTCCAATCCCTCCTCAAAAGTCTATTTTGCTTCTGACCTCTGCCTCCCTTAATCCATCCTCCCTTTTTCCATCCCTTCCCCCACATCTCTCAACCCTTTCTCCTCCTATTTCCTATTGGATAAGATAGATTTCTATACCCAACTGAGTGTGTATATATATGTTTCCCTCTTTGAACCAATTCTGATGAGAGTTAGGTTCAAGCATTGCCTCATCCCTCTGAGGGAAGACCCTCAGGGTTTCTGGCCAAAACAAAAACAGTTGCTATTTACACTCACTGTGAACTATCAGAGCCCAAATAATAACCAAATGAGGCTTAGGCTAGGACCTATTGTTGGCCATTACTATGTATGTACTCCAAAGAGATCAAAGGAAAAGGAAAAGGACATATATGCACAAAGTATTTACAGCAGCTCTTTTCATGGTGGCAAAGAAATGTATATTGAGAAGATGCTCATCAGTTGGAAAGTAGCTGAACAAGCTGTGACACATGATTGTGATTGGATATTATTGTGCTGCAAGAAATGTATTTTGCTGTTGTTCAGTCATTTTAGTCACGTCTGACTCTTTGTGACCCCTTTTGGTGTTTTCTTGGCAAAGACACTAGAGTGGTTTGCCATTTCCTTCTCCAGTTCATTTTACAGATGAGGAAACTGAGGCAAGCAGGGTTAAGTGACTTGCCCAGCATCACATACCTAGTAAGTGTCTGAAGCCAGATTTGAACTCAGGAAGATGAGTCTTCCTTACTAATTGATATTATTTTGCTTGCCTGTTCAGTGGATTGAAAGCAAGGGAGAAAATTTGGAACTAAAAGTTTAAAAAGAAAAGAATGCTAAAAATAGATAAATAACAAATTTATTTTAAAAAATAATAGTTGGCACTAATGGGGCCAATGTCGATGTAGAGGAAGGCCTCTAGAGGAGTGTTCCAAAGATCTCATTTTTTTTTTCCTGTGCGGCTTACCATTTTCATCAGTGACAAATGGAAGCAAAGATATTATCCTTGTCAAACTTACAGAAAGTTCAGTTAGATAATTAGCACATTGGATGATAAAGTCAGAAATCAAAACATTTTCAATAAGAAAAATATGAAGCAAATTTCATAAAATGAAGTTCAGTGGGATAAATGTAAAATCACGGAACCATGGACTCATAGATTTCAAGATTAAAAAGACCTTCAAAGTCACTTAGTACCACTCCCTCATTTCACAGTTAAGAAAACTGTGGCCCAGAAAAGGTAAATGATTTTTTCAAGGTCACCCAGGAGCCACTTACTAGTGGCAGAAGCAGGGTGAAAACACAGACCCTCTGACTCAAAATACAGTAGCATCCCTACTCTACCAAGTCCTACATTTGGGTTAAAAACATTGTTTATAGAAGTACAGAGTTGTGGAGGTATAGCTAAGACCTGGAGGTGTTAGTAGACTGCAAGGTCACTATGAGTCAGTCATGTGGTATAACAGCCCTCCTCATTGCTCCACCAAAGCCTCTATACCACATTAGGCCATATTAAATGAAGTAAATGAGAGGTGATGCTCCTGTAGTATTCTGTCCTGGTTAGATCACATTTAGAGAATTCTATTCAGTTCTAGGCAATAAAAATGTAATGCCCAGTAATTGATTGGAAATTGGAAAGTAAGCTGGAATATATCCAAAGAGTGATGGCCCAAGTGTTGGGGTAACCCAAGTAGCCCATAAGAATTAGCTGAAGGGACTTGGAATATTTATTCTGAAGAAGAAAAGACTAAGGGGGAACATGATAGTTATCCTCAAAAATTTGTAGGCTTCTTATACAGAAAGGGGAATCAGACATGTCCTGCTCAGCTCCAAAGGACAAAACTGGGAACAGCAAAAAGAAGTTTCAAAGAAAAAGATTTAGATTCAATGTTAAAGGAGGGGAAATCCTAGCAATTAAAATTGTCCAAATAGAATTAGATACTTTAGGAGGTAACGGTCTTCCTTTTATCTAAGGTCTTCAGACAAGGAATGGGTGACCATTTCTCAAGGATGTTTTTTTTTTCCTTCAGTATTTTTTTTGGGGGGGGTCTCCTTTAGCAAGATATTGACTTGTTTTTCATGATTTTCTTGCATCACTCTGATTTCTTTTCCTAATTTTTCCTCTACTTCTCTTGCTTCTCAAAATCCTTTTTGAGCTCTTCCATGGCCTGGGACCAACTTGTATTTTTCTTGGAGCCTTTGGATGTAAGAGCTTTGACTTTGTTGTCTTCTTCTAAGTGCATGTTTTGATCTTCTTTGTCACCAAAGTAAGATTCTGTGGTCTAAGTTTTTTTTTTTTTTGCACTGCTTGCTCATGACCCTAGACAATTACTTGAGTTATAAACTCTTTGTCAAGGTAGGGGTCTGCTTCTAGTGTGGAGAATGTACTGTCCTAAGCTTCAGGGGTTTTATGTAGCTATTTTCAGAGGTATTTCTAGGGATCTGTAAATTTTCCATTCTTCCAAGGTGGTATGATCAAAGGCAAGGTGTTTACTCCTTTCCTGGCCTGTGCTCTGGTCCAAGAGTGACCACAAGCACTCTTTCCTGTGTAGGACTTGTGAGGAGGATTCTCTCTGTATCACCGCCACAAGTTCCACCACGCCAGTGCTCCTCCTCGCCCCAGGACCTCCACCCAGAACTGCAACTCAGATCCAAGCACGGGCAAAGCAAGAGAATCTTGCCTCAGCACCAGCAAAGAGATCCTTGCAATCCCCCTCTGATCAGTCACTAGATCCCCCCTCAGTCTGTGGGCTGAGAGCTCTAGAAGCAGCCACTGCCACAAGGCTGTACTGGGACTGGGGCCGGGCCGTGCTCCTCTTTCACCGAGGTCCGACAGACCTTTCCTACTGACCTTCTAATTTGTCTTTGGAGTTTGTGGGTTGAGAAGTCTGGAAACTGCCACAGCTCCCCTTGATTCAGTCCCCTAAGTCCTCCTCCATGTTTGCTGAGTCCAGGTCTTTATGTGGCCCATGCTGAAGTACACTCTTCTCCCAGCCTGGTGCAACAGACCTTTCCAATCAACCATCCAGGTTGTCTTGGGCTGGAAATTTGTTTCACTCTGTCTTTTTATGGGTTCTGCTGCTCTAGAATTTATTTAGAGCCATTTTTACAGGTATTTGGAGGAGTTTGGGGGACAGCCCATTCACCATCTTGGTTCTTCCTCCCAGGGATGTTGGAGAGCAATTATTAGATACAATTGAGACCAGATGACCTCTGTGGTACCTTTCAGATCTAAAATTCTGTGACTGTCCTTGGGCCTCATTTCCTTCATTTGTAAAATCAGAATGTCAGCCTAGAAGATTTCCAACTCTGGATTCTATTATCTTCTGATCCTATGAGGTTCTCTGAAGGCCAGTTTTACCTATCACATGATTGTAAGATTAGATTGTAAGCTCCTTGAGGCCTGGACATATGCCTTAATCAGCTTCATATCTCTAACATAGAGCACAGGGCCTTGTGCATAGTTGGATCATATGATTGGAGGGTACCTTAGATAGTATTTCATTTGATAATTGAAGAAATTAAAACCTGCAGAGGTGAAATTACTTGTCACATAGCCAGTAAGTAGGAGACCTGGTCTCCAACCAAGTTTTACAAGGTACTTCCATTCCACTGTTTCAGGCACTTGATAAATGCCTCATGAATTTGTCAAATTGGATAGAACATACTCTTGACTTCTACCTACCACAAAACTGGGCAGACAGCTCCTAGAAACATTAGTTGTTTGTCTTCCTTGAGGAGCCATAAATGAGTGCGTAAGGGGAAGAATGCAAAGGAACCACTTGTCACCCCTAAGTATGTGCTGCCTGGCACACAAGGGCACAGCTAGAATCTATACATGAAATGCTGGTGGAACCCACCAAAAATCTGCACACTTGGCTGCATAATGTAAGGCGTGTTATTATCTCTCTCCCTGCAGACCTCAGCTCAGCAAACCAGAGCCATCCTCTGAGGACAGGATCATTGCAACCCCATCATGGCATGTATTTATCGCCTTGAATTGGATGTATTTTCTACTTGCTAAATTGGATTTCTTTAGGAAAGGGCAAGGACAGAAGATAAAAACAGATTTTTATAAGGATCTGATAGAAACATACTGAATTTCGTTTGGGCAGGTAAGATTGGATGTTTTAAAACAACACCAACAACAATTACTTGGAGAAGCATTCAAGTGTTATGGACCATTCATCAGATTTAAGGGGCCTTCCTTTTTAATAGTCACTTTCATAGGCATTTATCCCCATTCTGAAAGTCAAATAAAACAATGAAAAATTTTTCAGCCAATCCCTTAAATTACAAACTAGTTAGGAACTTTCAAGTAATGAAATGAAGGGTTTGATTAGTTGAGTTACTTTCAACAACAGAAGAGGAAAGAAAAAAAAAGCTTAATCTAGGTAGATTAGAAAAACTCCCACTACAACTCTCCATGTCTCTTCTCTCCTTCCCCATTTTTTCTCCCTCCAGACCTCCAGCAATAGCTAGCCAAATTGCAGGGGCGATTTACAATTGAAGCAGTCTTTATGCTAGCTCATGTATCTCAGTTCAGACAGCCTTCCACTGCATTCTCCAGGGGACAGAGTCTATTTGCCCAGCTTGGAAAATAAGATAACCAATCACACGGTATTCACTTGTATAAAGAAAATAGGCTTTCATTTCCCAAACTGTCTCTAGCTTTTATGAATATATATATATATATATATATATATATATATATATATATATATATATATATATATGGAAAATATAAGAAAAGAAATATTCACTGTTTCTTTTTGCAGAAAAGTTTGATTCTAGACAGAATTTTATCCCACTTACCACACATATAGATGTATACATACTATCTTCGTTGTCCTCAATTTTCTCATTCATTAGACTTAAGAATTTTCCGTTAGAATAGCATTTGGTTAAGGAATGTCAATGTAGTAGAAATAGAACTATTAGTTGTCTGGAAGGAGTGGAAAGAGTTAAACTATCTGTAAGCAATTATTTATTAAGCACCTAGTATGTACCAGGTATTGTGTAAGGTATGGAGATACAGATACAAAGTCATTCCTATCAAGGAACTTAAGATGTCTTTTAACTGAGAGGTAAAGCCAAGATGGCAGAGTGGAGGCAGGAACTCATCTGAACTCTCCCTAATTCCCCTCCAAACAATTTTAAAACAACACCTCAAGTTGAAGTCTGGAGCAGCAAAGCAAACAAAAGGTTAGGGTGAAACAATTTTCCTGCTCAAGACAATGCAGGAGGTTGGCAGGAAAGGTCTGTCACAAAGGGGTCTTCGTCAGCCTGAAGTGCAGCACAGGCCACTCCTCAGCAAAGCCAGCAGCAGGCCTTGGAGGGGGCCGCAACAGTGACATCAGCAGCTCCCAGACAGTAAGAGGGTTAGACAATGGGTCAGAAAGAGATTACAGGGGACCCTGTGCTGAAACTGGATACAAGACCCTGCTGCATTGTCCACATACAGGTCACATGTGGGTCATATGGGTTACAGTTCCAGGGCCAAGGGGGGAGGAGTACAAATGCACTAGCACTTGTGGCCATAGGGAAGCTGGGCCCCTGGGCACAGTTTCAGAGTGGAGAAGAGTACTTGTGATCATTCACAAAGGAGCAGGGGCCCAGGTCCCAGTTCCAAGGCAGAAAAGAGCTCTACTGTTTGCATCTATAGGGGAACAAGATCCCTTCCTGGGTAAATAGTAGCATGCAAGCCAGGACAGCAGTTACCATACCTCTCCTTAAATCATAGCACCTTGGAAGCACTGAAAACTTGTAGATTCCCCCAGGACTAGCTCTGAAAACAGCAGCATGAAAAACCTGAAGCTTGAGACAGTGCTCTCTCCACCTCAGGAGTGGAGCCCACCTTTAACATAGAGTTAAAAATCAAGAAATAGAGTGGGAAAATGAGCAAACAACAGAAAAAGAACCTGACTGCAAAAAGTTACAATAGCGACAGGGAAGATTAAGACACAAACTCAGAAGAAGATAACAATGTCAAAACAACTATAAGAAAAGCCTCAAAGAAGAGAGAGAGAGAGAGAGAGAGAGAGAGAGAGAGAGAGAGAGAGAGAATTGGACATAAGTCCAATAATAGCTAAAAGAGCTCAAAATAGATTTTAAAAATCAAATAAGAGAGGTAGAAGAAAAGTTGAGAAAAGAAATGAAAGTGATACAAAAAAAGTACAAAAAGAGAGTCAACACAAACAATACTGAAGAAAATAACACATTAAAAAATAGAATTAACCAAATGGTAAAAGTGGCATAAATATTCACCAAAGAGAACTCCTTAAAAAGCAAAATTGGCCAAATGGAAAAAGAGGTACAAAAATTCACTGAAGAAAAGAACTTAAAAAATAGAATTGGCAAACTAGAAAAATAGGTACAAAAATTCACTGAAGAAAAGAACTCCTTAAAAAGTAGAATTGGCCAAATGGAAAAATAGGAGTTTCCAGTAGAAGAAATCAAAAGTATCTATAATCATATGAAAAAAAATGCTCTAAACCATTATTGATTAGAAAAACACAAATTAAAACAACTCTGAGGTACCACTTCACACCTATCAGATTGGCTAACATGGCAAAAAAGGAAAAAGACAAATGTCTGAGGGGATATGGAAAAATTAAGACAGTAATATTCTATTGATAGAGTTGTGAACTGATCCAACCATTCTGGAGAGTTATTTGGAATTATCCAAAGGGCTATAAAATTGTGTATACCTTTTGACCCAGCAACAATACTACTGCTCCTACTACTAGATCTATGTCCCAAAGAGATCAAAGAAAATGGAAAAGGACCTACATCTACAAAAATATTTATAGCAGCCTATTTTGTGATAGCAAAGAATTAGAAATTGAGGGGATGCTCATCAATTGAGGGGAATGGCTGACATGATTGTAATGGAATACTCTTGTGCTTTAAGAAATGATAAGTGGATGGTTTCAGAAAAATCTGGGAAGACTTATATGAACTGATGCAAAATGAAGTGAACATTTACACATTAGCAGCAATGTTGTGTAATGATTAACTGTTAAAGACTTAGCTACTCTGATCAATACAGTGAGCCAAGACTATTCCAAAGAACTTATGATGAAAAATTTTATCTACCTCCAGAAAAAGAACTGATGGAGTCTGAACACAGATCAAAGCATACTTTTTTCTACTTTCTTTTTCTTTTTTTTATTTGTATTTTATTTTGCAACATATCTGAAAGGAAAACATGTTTTGCATGATTTCATTAGTAAATCTATATCAAATTACTTGCTTTCTCAAGGAGGGAGGGAGAGAAGGGAGAGAGAATTTAGAACTCAAAAAATTTTTAAAAATAAGTGTTAACATTGTTAAAAAAAGATTTCTTTCAACTTAAAATTCCATCATAAGATCCTACGGTTCTCTTCCATCTTTCAGAACACTTATTATTAGTTATTAACATTTGAAGTAATTAACATGCCTGCCAACGCTTAGTTATCCATGGCTGTGCAGAATGATGTGACAGGTGACATGTGTTCAGCTAAAGAGAATTCATGGGCAGCTGAGAGGTGTGACCAGCCATGCACACAGACCTGCCATCAAATGAGTGTGACCATTTTAGAAAATATTTTGACAAGCTAAACACCTTGTTAATTACCACAAAACCGTCTGACTACAATCATTCTACAATCTTACCTCTCAGACTTTGTTGTGGTGTGTGTTTTGCCTTGACTTCTACTACAGACACCATTTCTCATTACTATTTCTTCAGCTTTCAATTTATATTCCCTATCAAGATTGACTTGTTTCTATAACAAGTTTGTCCTCTACCTTCATAGCGTAGCTAAGATATTTGTATGAGGGTTAGCTATGCAATGGCAATAGGAAAGTAAGCCCCATTCTCTTGAGTGACTCCCACCCTTGAAATGTGGATGTTTCCATCTTTTCCAATTATTTCCTTTATCCTTTCACCAGGAATGCCCTATTTGCTATTTACCAAGGTTTTCTCCACTCCAACAAGATGATGTTTGTGAGCATACCTAGAAAGAAACCAGTAGGGAAATGGCCATGTGATCAACATAGCAGACTGCCAAAGGGATCCGTGAGACCAAAAAGGTTAAGAACCCCTAAACTAGGGGTCTTTTGTAGTTCTATATTTATGGTATATTATGGTTGCTATGTTATACCTACCCTCCACCCCAGATCATTCTTGTTCCTTTCTTAAGGAACCATCTTCCTCTACTCTCCAACTTCTACCCATATACTAAGAGACTAATATCCACCTAGATGCTCCCTCTCCTGCTTCTCCTCCTACCTATCAAACATTCCTTCTCAGTGTCCTTTGCTGATTCCTCATGTAGGTCATGTCCTCTAACCAGCAGGTGTCCCATGGAGTTCTGGGCACTGTTGTCCTTCATTCTCAAAGAGGACCATGACATCAGGGATGTGATGTCATGACATGCAAGTGAATTGGATTTAAATGAGAGAGGGCTGGGCAAACTCACCAGCCTCACTTTCTCCTCCGGAGCCATGTGGGTCCAGTGGCCAGATATAAACCAGGACAACTGGAGATGGCCCAGGATGCAGTGGAGACCTTGGCCTTTTGAAGCTAAGGCCTCAGTTTGACTGAGGCAGAGCCCATTCAGTGATTAAGATTTAACAAAAAATGAGGAAAATAGTGGCCTGTTTAAAAAAAAAATCTGGGAGAGGAAGACCCTCAGGGTTTCTGGCCAAAACAGAAACAAAGAGATTCACAACCTAAGTGCTATCCTCTACTTTTCATTATCTCTCATCTCCATGATGTTCAGTCTCCTTAAATTCCATGACCTACTTCTTCCCTCCACCTCAACCACACTTAGAGATGGCATTGTCCAAAGTGTTCCATCTCCCTAATTATAAACTCTGGCATTCCCCTTCCTACCATTCAACCTCCACATACTCTCAATTCCTTCTTCACACTGTTCTTTGCATTCAAGCAGTCCTAAATTTCCTTTACCTTTTTGTACTTTCTCAGACCATTACCCCTATTCTATTTTCATTCTCCTCCCTCGCCAGCTTTAATCCAATCATTTGGCATTGCAATTCTACCTTGTTCTTTCTTATTGAATACTTTGACCTCCTTTCCTATTGGTAACTCTTCTCTTGCAAAAATTCAGCCATGAATGAATCCCATAATCTGCCTATTCTGCTCCTACTTGAAAGCTGCTGAATGAAGAGAAAATCCCCAAACCGTGCTAACCAGGCACATTAGAAAATCATGTTATCCAACCTAACTGGGCCCTCACAGCTGCAAGGCAATCATTTTATGGTTTGCTTTCCTATCTGCAGAGAAGTTATTTCAAATCACCTCTTTCCTCCTGAAACCCCTACATTACTCCCTCCTCCCTTTTCAGCAGCTGAGAATCTGCCTTGACTCTTTCTTCACTGAGAAAATGGAGGCCATTGGAAATGAGACTTGTTTCCCCCCATTTTCTCCATCTCAAAAGCCCCTTGATAGCTCTTGCTCTCTTTTCTTTACCTCATAATGAGGCAGCTCTTCTCCTTGCCAAAGGAAGCCCTTTTATATGTTTTGTTCTATCTTCAGTTTCCGAGGAACGAGCATTTCTTTTTCTCCCGGTCCCTCCCCAAAATTACATTATAAGAGGAAAATAAAATATCCATAGTGAACATGTAGTCAAGTGAAATAAATTTCCACACTGATTAAGATGAAAAATGTCTGCATTTTAAGTCTGTCACTTCTCTAACAGGAAGTCAGTAAGTCACTAAGCATTTATTAAGCATCCACGTGCCAAGTGCTATGCTAAGCACCAGGGATACAAAAATAAGTAAAAGAGTGTCTCTGGCCTCAAGGAGCTCACCATCTAATAGGGAAAAACAATTTATATACAAATCTGTACCTATGTACAATATGTACAAGTGAACAAATACGTACAAGCAGGCTTTATACAGGATATATTGGAAGTGATTAACAGAGGGAAAGAGCTAGAATTAGGAGGGGTTGAGAAAAGCTTCCTTGAGAAGGTGGAATTTTTAGTTGGCATTTGATGGAAGCCAAAGCGAATCACAGATGAGGAGGTAAAGGAAAAGGTAAGGGGAAGGGCTAGATTAGTTGCTAGGTTGTGAAGGGTTTTGAATACAAAACAGAGGATTTTATATTTGACTTTGGAGGTGATAGGCATCCACCAGAGTTTTCTGAGTAAGAGGGATAATACCGTTGAGGGCTGCAGAGAGGTTAAAAAAATGAGGTTTAATAAAAGGTCATTGGATCTGGCAATTAGGAGATGATTGGTAACTTTGGAGAGGGGAATTTTGGTGGAATGATGAGGTTTGGATACTAGATTTTAGAGGGTTAAGAAGAAAATGAGTGGAGAAGAAGTGGAGGCACCTCTGGTAGGTGGCTTTCTCAAGGAGTTTAAGTACCAAGGGAAGAAGAGAGATACAATGATCATTATTGGAGAGTGGAAGGATAAAATGAGAATTTTTTGAGGATGAGGGAGCCATAGGCATGTTTATAGACAGTAGGGAAGGAAACAGTTGATAGGAAGAGACTGAAGATAAGTAAGAGAATGGGAAACCTGTTAGAAGAAATGAGATGGAATGGGAGATTGCTTTAGCAGGTAGAGAGGTTAACACTTTGGTAAAGAAGAAGGCCACTTCATCATGTGAGACAGCAATAAAGGAGAAGGCAGTGGCAGAAAACATATGAGTGTCATGAGGTGAGGAAGGGGGGAGAAGGAGCTCAAAGCAAAAGGCTTCTTTTTTTTTTCTTAAATGAGACAAGGTTCTAGCATGCTTCATCTTCCATCTTCTGGAATCCTGGTTAATCATTGCATTGATCAATTATAGTAATAATAACAACAACAATAACTAGCATTTATATAACCCTTCAAAGTTTACCAAATGTTTAAAAATGTTATCTCATTCCTCACAACAGCCCTGAGAGGGAGATGCTATTATTATCTCTATTTTACCGATGAGGAAACTAAGGCAGAGAGAGTTTAAGTTACCTACTCAGGATCACCAGCTAAGTAAGTGTCTGAGGCCAGATTTGTACTCAAGTCTTCTTAATTTCAGGTTCAGAACTCTCTCTCTCTCTCTCTGTGACACCTAGAAAAAGTTGTCTTTCTTCATAATATTGTCATCATTGTATAAATCATTTTCCTAGTTTTGTTTATTATACTCTGTCAGTTCATAGATGTCTTTCCAGTTTCTTCTGAAAGTATCCACTTGGTCATTTTTATGGCATAATAATATTTTATTACATTCTTATGTCATTAATTTGTTTACCCTTTTCCCAATATGTGGGCAGCCCTTCAGGTTCCAATTTTTCAATACCATAAAAGAGCTACTATAAATATTTTTGTACATATGGGTCCTTTTTATCTTTCTTTAAATCTTTATGATCTATGTCTAACAGTCAACCCTTCTATGTGTACACTTGATCTTATGCCCTTCTATCTTCTTTTGCAGATTGCATCCTTTGTCACATCCCCTTTCAAATCTTTAACCTCTCCTTATCAACTAGTTCATTTCCTACTGCCTCCAAACAAGCCCATCTTCCTCATCCTCAAAAAACCTTCACTAGGGGCTACCATCTCCTCAAGCTTTTGTTCATTCTCTCCTCCCTTTCTCAGCCAAATTCCTGGAAAACATTGTATTCACTCTACTTTCTCTCCTCTCATTCATTACCCATTTGCAATCTGGTCTTTTAGCTAATCACTCAATTAAAACTGCTTTCTCCAAAGTTACCACTAATTTCTTCATTGCCAAATCTAATGGTATTTTTTTCCAGACTTAATGCTCCCCACCTTTTCTATTGCATTTGACTCAGCTGATCATCCTCTCCTCCTTAATATTCTCCCCTCTCTGGGGGTTTGGTGCCACTACGCTCTCCTGGTTCAACTCCTGTCTACATGACCACTATTTCTCAATAACCTTTGATGGTTCATTATTCACATCATACCATCTAATTGTGTGTATTTCCCAAGGCTCAGTGCTAGGCCCTCTTTTCTTCTCCCTCTTATTCTCTCAAAGCAGATTCTCATTAGCTTCCATGGGTTTAACTATCACTTCTGTAGAGATGACTCCCAGATCTATGTGTCCAGCCACAGTATCTCCCCCAAACTTCAGGCCTGGATCCCCAGTCGCCTATCAGGCATTTCAAACCTGGTATCTCAGAGACATCTTCAACTCAGTGTACCTAAAGTTGAGCTCATCCTCTCTTACCTGAACGAATGCCTAAGAGGGGAACACAGAAGCTGTCTTATGTGCCTCAGATTTCTCCATGCTCCAGTCCCAGAAATCCATCTTCAGTCAATAGAACTTTCCTAAAGATTTACAAGGGAGGAGAATGAGCACATGTGGAGAGCCTTCTACGTGCCAGACACTGTGCCAAACACTTTATAAATATTATTGTATTATTTGATCTTTGCAACAACCCTACAAAGTAGGTGCTGCTATTATTCATATGTTACAGTTGTGGAAAGTTGAGGCAATCAGAGAGTAAGTGACTTACCTAGGATCACACAGCTAGTAAATGTCTTAGACTAGATTTGAATTCAGCGCTCTACCCATTGCGTCACCTACCTATACTGAGGAGAGTATTTTGAGTCAATGCAGTGTTTTAAGGTACATTCAAGGATTCTAATAATTGTCTCTAAGTAACAGGTTCAATAAAGATTGAGATTAATTCCGTCAGTCCCTTGAGCTCTAAGTCTTTTAGGGCTATGTGGCCACTGAGCTCTTCTCCCCAAAAATCACAGAAAGGAAAACCAAATCGCCTTTTGTATGTCAACTTCTTTTTTAAAAAAATGGATTAATGTTTTAATGATGCTCTTTTTTCGAATAACATGGTCACTTCCACAGAGAATCTCTGCCTCAACATAGCCTCTCCCTACCAGAACCCCATAAGACAAAGAAGTATACATAAGTGAAACAAACCAACACACTGAGTATGCCTTAATATGGCATCTAGGTGATGCCAGTAAACTGCAAAGGAGTATGGAGCCATGAAGTAATGAAGGAGTTCTTCTCAAGAAGAGAATTTTTCCTTGCAACTTCCAGTTCAGTAAAATTTCATCCCTTTTAAGCATCAGCATAAAGAATTTCACCATCCTTTATGTTAATTTTGAAACTTTCAACTAAGCATTTATTAGTGGCACAACGGAATGAGTGCCAGGCCTGAAATCAGGAAGACTCATCTTCCTGAGTTCAAATCTGGTCTCAGACATTTACTCAAACCTTGTGTGACCATGGGTAAGTCACTTAACCCTGTTTGCCTCAGTTTCCTCCTCTGTAAAATAAGCTGGAGAAAGGAAATGGTAAACCACTCGAATATCTTTGCCAAGAAAACCCCAAATGGGGTCATGAAGAGTCAGACATGACTGAAATGAGTGAACTACAACATGAACTTAGTAAAAATGACAAAACTAATTAAATATTTTTGTAACCAACTAAACTTTAAAAGACCTTTAATATACACAGAAACACACACACATGGACACTATACATCCATGTGTATATATTGTTGGTCCTTGTCCTTTGTTCTCAAACAGGACCAAAATGACATCACTGTATTGGAGTGAGGGTATAGTGTGTCTGACTATGGCTGAATAGACCTTTCTCGGACTACCACAATACAAGCTCAGACAACCACAGGTCATGCACAAAATAGTCCACGTGAACATTTATACACACACATTTATCAGCTGCTCTTTTCCTCTGTCTCCTTGTACTGTCTTTATTTGCCCATTTCTCCCAGGTTTGTGTAATAGTCTTTATTACAGAGAGTTGTACCAGTCTAAATACTGATCTTTTGATTCTGTTTCCTTATTTTTCCACATTTTTTTACATTTCTCTTAATGAAATTTTATCCTGTTCTATCCTATTGATATATTATAATTTGTTTGGTCATTACCTGGTTATTGGACATGTAACATTTTCAATTTTATTTGTAGTTATAATAATGCTATAAGTGATTATGAACAGAAGCTTTTCTAAAACTTTTTTATAATGTTCTCAAGCTATATCCTCTCCAGCGAGTTTATCAGGTGAAAGAATGTGATTGTTTTTATAAATTTTGCTTTGTAATTCCAAATGATTCTAAAAATATTACATCAATTTACAATTCCACAAACAGTGTATTAGTGCACCAGTATTTCAACAATTCTCTGTCACTGAAGAGTTTTGTCATTATTCTTGCTAATTTAGTGACTGTGAGACAATTACTTTCAGAGTTCAGAGTGATTTCAATTTTTATTTCATTATTAGAAAGGTTGAATATTATTTCCAGTGATTCTTTGTAATTTGTATGACCTCTTTTATACAGTATCTTTTAATATCTTCTGACTCTTTATTCATTAAAATGGGAGTTTCCACTGCATAGTTGTATCATTCCCCTAAATATTTTATATCATTTTATTTCTCATATTGTCTATCATTTTGCTTAGTTTTATTATTGCTATTGTACATATTTTTATGTGACCAAATCCTTGTACCTATGCCCTATAATTTTTTTCTATTTGTTCAAGAGATAAAAATTTATCTGCCTTCCACAATTGAGATAAATACATTGTTCCCTTTGCTCTTAACTCTTCATGGTTCTTTTTTATAGTTTAAACCTATGATCCAGTTGACATTTATTAAGTTATAACATGTGAGGTAAGACTATAAATTTCTTTTCCACCATATTTCTCTTCAGTTTTCCCACTAATATTTAATAATAATAAATCCTGTGATTTGGATTTTTTTTCTGTTTGTCATTGGTTTATCAAACACTATTTATGCACATATTTGATTCTCTTTCTTGCATCTCTATTTTATTAAAATTTTCTAGTTTTGTCCTGTAGCAGATAGGTGGATAATAGCCACTTCATAAAATCTTCTTTTAGTTTTAGAAGCCAAGTTCACCTTTCAGCTAGCCACTTTTTAAACAATGCACATTCTATACTATATCCTTTTTTTCATTCTTCAATATAGGACACAGCAGAATTTAACCTTTTGTGGATGTCATAAAGTCATTATGAAATTGGTGATTCCTTTTAGATACCATGGAATACATGAGGGTATCCAATGTACTAAATGGCCCTAGACTGCTCTGATTTCTTCAGGTTTTGTTTTTGATTCTTTTTCATAGTTTTTCTACGTCCTCTCCTGCCTTTTTGGTCACATTTCACTGTTATTCCATACCCATTTCTCACCTCTGCTCTACATTCTAAGACCCCTTCTAGCTCTGAAATTCTATGAGACAAGGTTTTAGGCAGCCCTGGCCTCCTCTCTATGTGTAAGGCCTGCTCCAGCTCTTTTTTTTTTTTAAAGGTTTTAAGGTCATTTCCAGTTCTAGCATGGTAGGTTCTATAGTCTAAGCTTTCTTTTCATTCTGATATTTAATGTTCTGTGCTTCAGGTATCACAGTGGACAGAGCACTGAGCCCGGAGTCAGAAGACACGAGTTCAAATGTGTCTTCAGGCACTAGCTGTGTGACCATGGCTTGCCTCATTTTCCTTATCTGCAAAATGAAGATAATAACAGCACCTACTTCCCAGGTTTGTTGTGGCAATCAAAAGGTATGATAATTTTAAAATGCTTAGGACAGTGCTGGACACACAGTAAGGACTACATGGATGTTAGCTATCACTAAGCTCCTTTTCAGCTCTAACATGGTCTATGATTCTACAAAATGACCACACAAACCTTCTTCTTAGTGGCTTTACCTATATGGAGAGTAATCTCAATGAAATTCTCATCCTGTCCTCAGGGCTTACTCCCTTCTTCATCAGATACTCCCACAGGATGCTAGTTTCTGCTTTCTGACTCATAGGGACACACGAACTAAGATACACGATTATGCTTTTTGAACTAAATTTTACCGTAACTGTTCACTCAAACCTGCTAGGCAAGCAGTCATTTGGACACAAGAAGTGGGTATTTATGTAATAGGCAAACAGGTCTTAACAGATACACGAGAGTTCAATTACCCCATCAACCAGACATGCTGTTAAGGCACTGCCAAGCTCTGGAAACGTGACGACCACCCCCCACTCTCCCCACAATAGGCTCACTAGGCATGCTCGCTTTTTTCCCCGTAGTATAGAATGTCTCACTGCTAGATGACAGCAACATAGAGCCATGTCTCCACTTACAGTTACATTATCTTTCTTTAATGCATTCTCCTGAGACTACACTGAGGGAGGCGTGGTGTGTCCAAGGAAGGAAGTGCTATCCCCCATGTTCTTTGCCCTAGTAAGGCCACGTCTGAAAGACTCTTTTCAGTTCTTAGTATCATGTGTCAGGAAAGTCATTGAAAATTGGAAAGGGATCCAGGTGAAAGGGTGCTGGTAGCACTAAAGACCAAGACATGTCAAGAATGATTGGCTGAAAGAACTGGGCGTATTTTGGGCAGAAGTGAGCCCTGAAAGAGTTGATAGTCATCTTCAAGTCCCTGAAGGGTTGACAGGCAGAAGAGAAAGTGAATCTGTTTTGCTTGACCCTACACAGCAGGATTAGAAGCAGTGGATAAAAGGTGCAGAGAGCTTTATGTCTATTGTAAGGAAAGAATTCCTAATACCTTCTTGTTGGTGGTGTTCAGCTGTTTTTAGTGATGTCTCACTCTTGGTGACCTCATCTGGGGTTTTCTTGGCAGAGATACTAGAGTGGTTTGTCATTTCCTTTTCCAGCTTATTTTACAGATGAGGAAACTGAGGCTAACAGGATTAAGTGACTTTCCCAGGGTCACACAGCTAGCTAGTAAGTGTCTGAGGTGGGATTTGGACTCAGGGACATGAATCTTCCTGACGTCAGGCCCAGTACTCTGTGCACTATGGTGCCACCTTGCTGCCCAAAACATCTAATAATTAGAGCCATCCAAAAGTGGAATGGAAAGTCTTAAGAAGTAGTGGGTCCCCCATAACTAGAGGTTTTTTTAAGTTGAGGCTAGTTCAATTCATTTGCATTTTCTTATTAATTCATTATTGTTTGAAACTTAACAGCAAAACAAAAAAAAGGAGCATTTTTCAAAAAAGACAAAGTAGAACACACAAAAAAGATTGTGTAAATAAACATGATTATCTAATTTATACCACTTGGATTTTTTTTAAGTATATAATAAATTGAGCTTGTAACTTTCAAAACTGCCCTTCTGTACTTATCTATTTGCTTTCCTGTTGCCCATGGGCTACTGGCTGCTGTCTTTTTTCTAATTCTAGAATAGAAGTCATCTGCTATCATTTCTCAGTGTATTTAGGGGTCATTATAAGGTCTGATAGGATTTTTAGGTTTGTTTTGGTGTATGTTTACAGCAGCTGGATATGGTAGCCTTCTCAGTAGAAGATGCAATTTCAACTTAAACATTTATTCAGTGTTTTTGATGAGGAAGGTACTTTACTAAGGATTGAAAACACCAGGGGGAAAAAATGGAAATTTTCTTATTCTTACAAAGCATGTATTCTCCTGAGGGGCATATGACATGTACATAGACATGTATGATATCTGGTAATCTGAGGAGGGAAAAAGAACTAAGGAGGGGCAGGAGGTGAAAAAAACCGTTATTAAGTGAGAGGGAAGGAAGATCCTGTCAGAGGGTGAGAAGAGGGAAGAGTGTATCATAGACATAGGAGCTGTGACAAATGAATGAAAGAAGGAGGTGGAATTCTGAATGTAGTCAACAGTAGTGCAGTTTGGTTAGAACCTAGAATAAATGAGGAGACATAATACATAATACCTAATAATAATGCAAAAACTTTTCAATTTAATATAATCAAAGTTATCCATTTTGCTTTTTGTAATGTCCTCTATCACCTGTGTGCTCATGAATTCTTCTGTTCTCCATAAATCTGATAGGTAAACTATTCCTTGCTCTCCCAGTTTGCTTACAGTATCAGTCTTTATATCTAATCATGAACCTATTTTGACTTTATTTTGGAATATGGTGTGAGATTTTGTTGAATACCCATCTCCTCCCCTGAAAGATCATGCTCATTTTCACTGGGGTAGCTGATCCTTGGTTGTAACCCAAGCTCCTTTTCCTTATGGAATATCATATTCCACGCCCTGCTGCCTTTTAATGTGGAAGATGCAAGGTCCTGTGTAATCCCAACTGTGGTTTCATAATATTTAAATTGTTTCTTTTTGGCTGCTTGCAGTATTTTCTCTTTGACCTGGTAATTTTGGAATTTGGCTACTATATTCCTTGGTATTTTCAATTTGGGATCTCTTTCAGGAGGTGATTCTTTCTATGCCTATTTTACCCTCTGGTTCTAGGACCTCAAGGCAGTTTTCCTTTATGATTTCCTGAAAGATACTGTCCAGGTTCTTTTTTTCATCATGATTTCCAGGTAGAACAATAGTTTTAAAATTTTCTCTCCTGGATAGATTTTCCAGGTCAATTGTTTTACCAATGAGATATTTTACTTTTTCATCTATTTTTTTCATTCTTTTGTTTCTGTTTGATTGATTCTTGCTCTCTCATAAAGTCATTAGCCTCCATTTGCCCAATTCTAATTTTTAACAAATTGTTTTCTTATATTAGATTTTGTACCTCCTTCCCCATTTCACCAATTGCATTTTTTAAGGACTTGTTTTCTTTAGTGTACTTTTTTTTGCAGTTGGCCAATTGTACTTTTTAAGGACTTGTTTTCTACAGTAAATTTTTTGTGCTTCTTTTTCCAAGCTATTGATTCTCTCTTGCATACCTTTCATTTCTTTTTCCATTTTTTCTTCTGCCTCTTTCATTTGACTCTTAAAATCCCTCTTGAGCTCTTCTAAGAAGGCTTTTTGGGCTTCAGATCAGTTCATATGCCTTTTTGAGGTTCCAGATGTGGGTTTGTTGACAATGTTGTCCTCTTCAGAATTTCTGCCTTGATCTTCACTATTCTCATAATATGAATCTATGGGTATGTTTCTTTTTGTTCATGGTGTTTGCTTATTTCCTGGCCTTTAACAAGATTGAGCTCTCCTGCTGGGGATCAGAAGGCACTGACCCAAGTTTCTTGTGTCTGGAGCCTAGGGCCTGGTCACTGGCTTTGTGTGCTGGGGCCTCCAATGTTGGCAGTTGGAGGCTGTAGGGTCCTGGCAGCTTACCTGATATTGGGCTGGAATCAGCAACATTGGAACTCTAGGGATAGGATTGGGTAGTCTGGCCCCTAGAGGTTGCCTGCTTTTCATTTCCTTTCACTTTCTTCAGCTTCTTCCAGATGGATGTTGCAGGATGTTTATCTACCTGGGGCCCCTTGGAGCACTTCACAGAGTTTTGTTGAGGCTCTGGGAGACTGCTGTAGAATGCCAAGGCGCCTGGTGGTTTTATGAGCTGATTTCCACCAGTTTCCCTGCCCTCACTGAGGCAATCTGGGATCCAAGTGCTGGTGTTTGCCAGCTCCACCACCTGGGTTTCAGAATCTCCTCCTGGTATGCCTAGGTGGGACTTTCTGCTAGCTTGCTGGGATGCCTCCTGTTCTGTACTGCTCCCCTTCCTCCGGGGCAAGAGGGGTCTTTCCTTTTAATCCCTCAAGTCACCTGGGCTACTGGACTGCTGCACACTTGTTGGAAGCCAGCACCTGGTAGTGGGCCCCTAACCCCGTGAAAACACCAAACCGCAAGCAGCTTGTTCCGGGACAAACCGTATCATAACATGTTTTCATCAACAGATGTACTAACAGCAAAATGTTGCCATACCGCCCTGGAAAGTTCCGGAGGCCTATTTTTTCTTTAGCCCCTCCCCACTTTTACCCTATATAAGCTTGGAACGCTCAAAAATAAAATTAGACCTTGCCTACCATCTTTTTGGTCTCACTCCTCCTTTCACCCATTCCTTTCAGCCAGGATCCTCCTCGACCCCCCACGTATACTGGCCCTGCAGGTCGGGGCACACACTGTCTTTCTTCTGGTTCATCTGTTCAGGGTTTTTCCTGGGGCCATATTTTCTGGGCTTCCAGAGGTTGATAAGGGAGAGTAAGAGTGACTTACATCTTACTCTGCCATCTTGGCTTCCAGAAACAGAACTCCAAAGCTTATTTGGGAGAGAGAAAAATGTGGTTCCAGTTTTTCTTTGTTAATTTCTCTCCTCAAATATCTCTGGAAATAAAGAAAGATTTTCAAAGCTGCAGACATATGGGAGAAGCCAGATTTGGAACTTGTCTATGATTTCCAACTTGCTCCCTAGAACCTTTTTAGAATTTCCCTCAGATAAGATTGGGTCCTCTCTTGGTTTGAGTCGAGATTTTATCTCATTTCCGTCTAAAGAGTTCATTCATTATTGTGTATTTTCTGGTATAGTTTACTCTGTATAATCTCTGAATTCTGTTTGGTTGAATAAATGGATTTATTCACTGTTTCTTTCTGCTATTTTGGATGGTCTTGAGAATAACCAGCATTTGGAGGAAAGGGGCCAAGACAGAAGATATAGGCTTGAGACTACCTCCCCTCTCCCTTAATAATGGCTAGGGAAGTGACTTTTCTTCTGAGCTTTATAATATCATACCCTTAGAACAGAGATATTTGAGGGGGGCAAGTAGATATTATTCTCTGCTTGGAGATAGGTTAGGAAATGAGCAAATGTCCAGACATGATTTTTCTACTCCCTTCAAGGTAGAAACTGGAAATTGTAATCTGGGAAAGATTCACGTGACTATGAGCCACATTTCAGCAATTTATGTCATGGGCCTACGTATCCTGTACAAGTGATTATCCCAAGATCACACAGCTGGTGAGGTTTGATTTGAATCCAAGTCTTCCTGACTCTAGGTCCAAGACTCTACCCACTATAATACACTACTACTTTATCACTTTATCACTTAAGGAAGATCAATTAGGGAACTTTTAAAATAAAATAAAATAAAACAGGGAGGTAATGAAGCCCTAGCTTAAGGTGATAGTCATGTAATTGGAGAAAAGGGGATGGATATGAGAAATGCTGTAGAGGTGGAAGGATATGAAGGGTGAAAAAGAAGAAATACTCAAGGATTGCTTTAAGGTTATGGACATGGATAAATGGGAGGATTGTGGTTCCACCAACAGGAACCAGAAGGTTTTTGCTGGGGGTAGAGTTGTTAGGAGAAAAAATGAAGAATTCTATTTGAGACATGTTCATTTGGGTGAGAAAAATTATTATTAATAACCAATGATTTGAGGAGATTCAGAGGTCCCCCATTTTCCTAGAGTCCTCATTTGAAAGCTCATTCTCTGAAGGTAGAATTAACTTTCTCCTCAGTTGTGGTCAAACCCCACCCAACTTTACAAGGAATCTAACCTAAGCTGAATTCCTGCTCATTGTGTTTTCACTCAAGCAAGTTTGTGTGGAGGTAGATCTTTTGTCTAGAGTGTTGAAGGCTGGGGCTGTGGAGACAGTCTCTTCTTCCAAGAGTGACTTGATGTCACTCTCCCAGTCTCTCGTTGGAGTGAACCAACTTCTTTCTGTAAATTCCGTCTCTCATTAATTGTTAACTAATTAGAGTTGATTTGCACCATCAGGGGCACTCACTCTTCCAAGGGCATATGAAATATGATCCCACCACTGTGAGGGGTCTTTGGCATTTAAGAGTGTCACTGACACTTTTATTAATAAAATGCTAGCATTATTAATAAAATGACTAATTACCCAGAAACTATGTCTCTCAAACTTTTTAAATGTCACATGGGACAGTAATTGTATGACAGGAAGATAAGATGAGCTAAATACATAGTAAGGGTAGGATTCATTGGTGGAGACCAGTACTTAACTGGTAGCCTTGTGATGAAGGCCTCTAGCACATTAAGCCAGCCCCTTGCGGTGAACTTTTGGGAAAACATGGACAAGAGTCACACAAGATGTTATAGTCACAGGCTTCTGCAATTTGAATCATTAGAGGGAATTCTCAATTTATGAGATAATAGATACATTTGCACATCCAAGTGAAGAGGTCCAGCAGATTATCAGAAATGTAAGGTTGGAGTCCTAGGTAATCAAAGATTTCAATAGCTGCAAAAAGGCCGTGGTGGATGAAGATCTAGAAATAGTCATTTGTTTAATAGTTAAAACTTAATCATTAATAAGCTTTGAAGGAGAACTTTTAGTAGAGCAATGGGTTTGGAAATCAGGTTGCAAGGGATTGAGAAATGAGTAGGTTGTAGTGAATGCAAATGACTTTTTCTAGGAGTTTCACAATAATTGTGAATAACAAGGGAGTGGCAAGATCAATTGAAAGATTTTTAAGGATAGATAAGTGCTAAGCTCATCTGAATGTGGCTGGAAAGGGGCAGCTGTGAGGGAAGAAGGGAGATGACCAAGGGAACAGATGGTGGACTCACTTCCTAGAGAGCGTGGGAAGGAATGAGACCCCGGGCTTTGGTGAAGGAGCTGGCCTTGACCAAAATAAGGGTCCCAAGTTGGGGAAGTTCTAGATGGAATTCCTGTTCAAGCAGTTTAGACCATGTCTGAGCTCCATCCTAACTCTGAGATTTTATGATTCTATAATTTTTCAGCAGGTTGAGAAGCATAATAGTATTAGATTGGACAGTTTCTAAATTACAGCTTACAGTCAATGCTGTTTCATTTGGAATACAATTAGCTAGAAATCTCTATTGTGTATCCATGGAATAGTGATAATTGGTATTTTTAATGATGACCCAGAGGCCCTGCAAGATTCTTTCAAATCATAAAAGAAAGATCATGTTACATCTAGGATAGCTTCAATATAAAATTTGCTTTTTTGAATTGCAATTTTTTTGATGGACTTCCATTGTTAGAATTATAGAGGGACAGATTTACACAATCTCATCCCTGGAAAGGGCCACAGAGGGCTGCTATATCAATTCACCACCTGTTCCTCTACGGGAATCCTCTCAAGAATACCCCAGGCAAAAAAAAATATATAAATAAAAAATAAAAATAAATAAAGATAAAAATAAAAATAAAGAATATCCCAGACAATTGTTCATCCAGCCTCCACTTGAAGACTAGACCTCCAGGGTGGAAGACCCTGCTACTTCCTCAGAAAGCAGTTGTGATTTTCCCAGGAGCACCGTCCTAGTTCAGTATTTGAGCAGAGTCTCCTGATTCCCAAGCTCCTTCCATCCCACTGCATCTCTCATAGCTGTCACGGATTCTGGCTGACTATAGAGAGGATTCTCACAGATCTGGTCGAGTAGCTTGGACTTACACGATCAGAGACAGGAGAAGGAGCTAACGATTCTCACTTTCAGATCCATGCTCTACACAGAGTGCAGCAGATTGCTAGCACTACTTTACCCCTGGTTGTAAATTGTGGTTAATCTTCCTGTATTTAGCTCCCTTCAAACTCGGTGGTTTTGCACAGCTCTGTGCACGCTTCAAGAAGCAATCAAGCAATAAATCTCTTGTGCAGGGAGTGGGTGGATAGGACAGACAAAGAAAGCAGGGGGAGTCCTTAATATCATACAGCATATGCCTCAATGCTATAGCTGTGCTATCATAAAGAAGCAGGACCACATCAGTTGTCTAGGGTGATATAGACCAGGACACATTTGGAAAGCAGACGTTCCAGTTCAGCCACTGAGTATACAACTGTCTCAGAAAACCTTTCTCCCTTTGCCTTACTGCAAAATACAAAGACATTTTGTCAAGCCAAAAGAATAAAACAAAGTCCGTACTTAAACAGGAAACCCCCTAAAATCATCCCTGACAAATGGTTATCTATACTCGGTTTTAAGATTTCCCATGATAGAAATACATATTCTTATGTATTTCCAATTCCAGTATGATAGGCAGCTTTTCCTCTCATTAAAACCAAATCTGCCTAATTGATACTTTCAACCACTGTTCGTAGCTGTGGGGCCAAGAGCCAAACAGCACAAGTCTGATCTGTATTGCCCCCCGCTAAGAGCATTGAATCTTTAATTCCTGATTCCAGACATATCTAAAACAACCTTGTGGGACGCTTCCTTCTGGATGTCCTAATTGCACCCTAAACTCAACTTGCCCCAAACCACAAACTATTCTTGGCCCCCCATAAACCTGCTGCCCTTCCTTGTTCCTGTTAAAGTATTGCTACCCCTTCCAGTTACTCAAGCTCAAAACGGGGAGTCATGTCGAGCTCTTCCTTCTGCCTTGCCCCCAACCCCCACCCCTTTCTAGTCAGTTTCCAAACCTTATTGCTTCTCCCTCTGTGAGTAATCTTACATCTGTCCCTCCCGTCCATTTCCATTGTTGCCATCTTTGTTCAGATCTTATCTCTTGCCTTAGATTATCATGTCAACCCCCAACATGTCTCCATATTTGATTCACCCTTCTTTATTTTCCCTCACTGTTTCATTGCCAGATTGTTTTCCTCATGTAGATGGGGCCACATCACCCTTCTAATTTAAAACAAAACAAACAAATAAATAATGCTTGGTTTTATATCACCTGCGAAATGAAAACTTCTTAGTTTGACATTCAACTAACCTTTCTGGCTTTATCCCATCCTACTCACCTTTACATATGCCAATCTAGCCAAATTGGACTACTTAGCACTCCCCTGTGCCTATCTCAACCTGTCTCATCTTTGCTCACACCATTCCCTATATGTAGAATATATGCTCTCTCCCAACTATCTCTTGAAATGCATTCTTCAAGGGCAAACTCAAATGCCACCTCTTCTATGAAGTCTTCCCTGATCACTCCATCTATATCACTGCTATGAATTTACCTCATTGTAATCTCTCTTCTAGTTATTTACATGCACGTGTTATATCACCTGCTAAATTGTAAACTCCTTAATGGCAGAGATTATTTGTTTTATTTATTTAATTTATCATATTATTGATCACTTAGCCAGTGATGTTAGAGTAAGCTCTGTGTTCAAATACTGACTGTACCATTTATTGTGACCCTGAGCAAGTCTCAGCCTCCCTAAGTTTCATTTTCCTCATCATGTAAAATGAGGGGTTGGACTGCATGGCCCTGAAGTCCTTTCTAACTTTAAATCTATGAACCTACGACCTTAATGAGGGTGCATTGGATAAAATAGTTCATTCATTTTGTTTGGACAATGAATAAATGCAATCAGAGTTCACAAACTCTAAAGCTAAAAAGAAACCTTAGATCATCTGATGTAAGCACCTTTTTTTATAGATTGCATAGGACAGAGCTAGGAGAGGTCTTAGAAATCTAGCCTCCTTATTTTACAGCTGAGGAAACTGAGGCCTGGAGAGAGGGAGCAATATGCTTCAGCATACACAGTTCTTTGATTTTAAGTGCTGTATTCTTTCCACAATACCCTACTGTTTATTGAACCCAACTGCAAATGGAATGAAAAGACCAAACCTTAGCAATCTGTTTGGCCCCTTTTCCTAAAATCAAAAGTGGCACTTTGATGGGCAGGTGGGTGGGACAAGTAGCCACTGGGCCCTGCTATCAGCGGGTGTCCATCTGTTCAGCATGTGGTCAGGAGCCCCCAGCATAATCCTAGCATATTTGATAAAACTTCGGTATCCTTTCCAAGAGCCGTAGATCAAAGAAAAATTTACTTGGAGGATCAAACTATGAATCTTGAAAAAGAATCACATTAGCATCAACAATGGGATTAATTAGACTCTGCTGGAAGCTTTTCAAACAAAAAAATGTGGCCAGTTCACTAATAAGTATGGAATTTCTTGCTTTTCTCCCCTCAGTCTCCCTTTCTCCCCTTAGCTCTCCCCACAAATGATTCTACATCATCCATATTGAGACCCTGTCATAGGGAAGGGGGAAAAATCCAGTCTCTCAGGGCATGTATGCTGTCTATTGATATCAGACATCTTGTTCTAGGGAGAAGGATTTGAGCAGCTCGGCTTTCGAACAGATAAATGTCAGGCGCTCCTTGCTGGAAACCGGGGAGTAACTTTCAATGGCATTTAGAAAACGATTTTTATTCATTTTTGAAGAGAGAGGAAATGAACATTCCCTAATACACACATCATTTTCTTCCTGTAGTGGTGGTTCTCTGAAGGAATATGATTATGTCAGAGATTCATGGCTCTTATATGGATCACTGTTCTCCCTTGAATATATCCATCTATGTGTAAGGGCCAGGAAACCAGACCCCAATGGAGGATGAGGGCACAGAGTACCTCATATGGAGTAAATAGCCAATGTTCTTTATGGCCATTAAGTGAAATGAGACAGTAGCTTGGTGAGAAATATGGTGTACTGAAAACAGCAGGGAACCTCTACCTAAGTCTCAGCTTTGATACAGACTTCCTATGTGACACAGGTTAAGTCATTTCTCTTCTCTTGGCCTCAGTTTCATCATTTGTAAAAAGAAGTAATTGAACTAGAATTAGGGATGGGGAACCTTTGACCTCGAGGCCACATGTGGCCTTTTAGTTCTCAAGTAATGCCCTTTGACTGAATCCAAATCTTATAGAACAAATCCCCCTAATAAAAGGATTTCCTTATTATTTTTTTTAAATTAGGCAGTTGGGGTTAAGTGACTTACCCAGGGTCATACAGCTAGTAAGTGTCAAGTGTTTGGTCTGAGGCCAGATTTGAACTCACGTCCTTCTGACTTCAGGGCTGGTGCTCTATCCACTGCGCCACCTAGCTTGCCCCCTTATTATTTCTTAATAAAAGGATTTGTTCTGTGAAGTTTGGATTCAGGCAAAGGGCCACACTTGAGGACCTACAGGGCCGCACGTGGTTTTGAGGCTGCAAGACTCCCCACCCCTGGACTAGATGATCTGTCTTAGGTCCTTTCTGGTGCTAACATTTTATGACTCAGAAGAGAAAAGAGGGTGAATGAGGGTCACAGAGGGAGTAGAACAGAGGATAGGAAGGGAAAGTTGAGAACAAAGGAGGATCTCTATTTCACTCATTGTTTCCATCTTCTCTTTCTCTTCCAAGTCTGTTCACTAAATCTGAATTTTGAATAGATATTGGCCACCTGCAGCTCTCATGCTAATGTTGACACAGAAGGTGATTTGGCCTGGCACAATAAGGGCCAGCTGTCAGCAAAATTGTGAAATAATAATAATAATAGCTATCACAGTGCTTTAAGGCTTGCAAAGCATTTTACATTACATATTTTATCATTTGAGCAAATGTCAGTGACATTTGTCTTTAGAGACCTCCCCCCTCCACTTCAGGGATCTTCTCTCTCTCACACACCTTTCCCTACCCTGGATACCCCTTAGCTCTGCTACCTTTTATCTCTTTCCCTCTTTTGGTTCTCAGTGTTGACTTAAGGTCTGACCTCTCTCAGACGTCACATCCCACCCCAAATGTAAGGGGTTAAGCCAATGCATACCAGTCATTAGGGCACACACTCAAGTGGGGGAGGGGCAATCCTCACCTTCAGAAAGAGGCAGGATATGATTTAGGATCTGGGCAAGTGTAAACCAAAAGGCCAGGCAGGATTGCTACTGGGAGATTCTAGTCCTATCCCTAGTGGGAAGCCTATTCTAATGCTAACTCCCCTCCTGCACTCGTCCCCCATCCCTGCACAAACACATACACATTCTATCCCTTTACTTTCTTGATAAGAGCCGGAGGGGAGCATTCATTCCTGGCAGTATATCTGCCGGTGGTCTTGGCCAAACCAATTCATACCATATCAACTTCTGAAGAGTACCATGGGTGCCTGAAGGCAGTCACAACACCCCATAGCTTGTGAGAGAGCAGATAAACACTGCTTTGGCCTGCTACCTCTACAATACTGCCCATGCTGGGTGTGTATATTGATAATACTTCAAATTTCCATGGTGTTTGTGCTTTAACAAGGCACTTTCCTTATAGAAGTCCTGGTAGCTAGTTATTGTATTATTATTATCTCCAATTTACAGATGGGGAAACTGAAGGTTCTAGTCCTGAATGATGAGAACTTTGACATCTTCATGCACTGTGTTGGTGGAACTCTATGCTCCACGGTTGACTGTTGTAAGCAGTTAGGTCTGATACATTGAGATGGGGGTGGAAGCTAACACCCTTCAAGAAAACAATCATTTGGCCAATATTGAGACTACAGCAGCAACTACATTAGAAAACCAGTATGATGTGGTAGGGTATTCCCATCAGAAACCTAAAGAAGGGATTTTTGTTGTTGTTCGGTCATGGTTGACTCTTCATGACCCCATGTAGGGATTTTCTTGGCAAAGATATTGGAGTGGTTAGCCATTTCCTTCTCCAGCTCATTTTACAGATGAGGAAATAGAGTTAAGAGGCTTGCCTAGGGTCACACAGCTGGTAAATGTCTGAGGTCAGATTTGAACTCTGGGAGATAAGCCTTTCTGACTCCAGGTCTTTTGCTGTATCCATTGTGCCATCTAGCTGCCCCTAAAGAAGGGATAGGCAGTGGATTATGATGGCCCGAGGAGAAAAGAAGATATTGTTGTTAAAGTCAAAGAGGCTTCCCCACCCAACTGGACCTCTCCACCCTGGTCACCCTGGTGCTCGCTAAAGATAACTTTGATAAAGTTGTGAATGACGGAAGCATTGTTTTCATAGAGTTCAATGCACCCTGCTGTGGATACAGTTTCACTGATGTTCATAGAGGTTCACAAAGGTTTACCTGTCATCAAACCACTAAATAAATGTCCAAGCCAGGATTGAAACTCGAGTAGTTGGACTCTGAATCCACACAATTGGTGTAATTGAATACATCATTAAATAACTAGGTTGTCCCAATTTGTCAGCATTCCTCAAGACAGACCTTGGGCCAGGTGACCTCATATTTAATAATAACAATAATAATTAACAATTATATAGCACGTACTATGTGCTAGCCATTGGGCTAAGCACTTTACAAATATTATTTCATTTGAAACTCACAACAACACTGGGGAGTGGGGGGGGAAGGGCTATTATTATCCCCATTTTATAGATGGAGAAACTGAGATAAAGGTTAAATAACTTGCCCAGGGTCACACACAGCTAGTTAATACCTAAAGTTGGATTCCAGTTCAAGATTTCCTAAACCCAAGCCTAGCATGCTATCCATTGTGCCACCTAGCTGGCCCACAGCTGAAAATGCCATTTCTTTTTCACCATGATCGTCACTTATACAGTCATAAAAGCCAAAGGGACTGAGGCCAAATGGTTGCATTTTTCAGTGCAATAAAATTCTGTTGCCTGCCGCCAGGTATGCCCCCAGGCGCTCAGGTGGGGCAGGAGCAAAACTCTGAGATGTCTCCATCTCAGATGTCTTTGAAACCTCCCTGACTGGAATGCTGGATCACAGAAGAAGCACTCGAAAAATCCTTGTTGAGTGACTGAAACCGATAGTAGATCAGGGATGGAGGAGGTGTCAGAGATGGCTGAGTTGCTAAAGTTCATTTTCAAACATTCCCTAATAAACTTGTTTAAAAGAATGTAAACAAGAATGGTAATGTTCCTTCTCCTGCAATTATGTATTAAATCAGAAATTATATATCTGAATCCATCAACCCATTTATTATAGCTCAGTACACACAGTGAACAAAATTAGCATATTGAAAACTTTGTGGAATTAAATTTCACGATTTATAAATACTTTTTTCCCCTTGATGCTACAGATTCATTCCTCATTACTTCTGACAAACACGGTTGTCTAATGAGTGTTGACTGTTATTTAAAGGATAGATTTTTTTGTTTGTTTCAAGTCTAGATCCCTATTTGTCTAAGTCAGAAAATAGCAGATTGATTTGAGAGGGATCAGCTTGAGATAGTGAAAACAGGCCCGGCCTTGGAATCAATAGACTTGGGCTTGATTCTGCCTCTGCTACATGCCAGCTGTGTGACTTTGAGGATGCTGATTTATCCTCTAAGTCTTGAGCTGCTCATCTGTAAAATGGGAATAATAATGACTGTACTTGACTCATAAAATGACTGCTTGATTTACAGTTATTTTAAAAGTCAAAGGGGACGATGTATAAAAAACACTCGTAAACTTTAATGAACTATGTAAATGGTTGAGATTGCTCTTATTATTCGATTGTCACTCAAGTGACCCAAATCCAAAAACTTCTACTAATAACAGCTAACATTTATGTCGTGCTTACTACGTGCCAAGCAGTACCCTAAGTGCTTTGCAATCATTATCTCCTTTGATCCTCATAACAACCTTGGGAGGCAAATGCTATTATTATCCTCATTCTATAGATGAGGAAACTAAGGCAAATGCAAGTTAAATGACTTGTCCACATCACTTAGCTGGATTTGAATTCAGGCCTTCCTGACTCCAGCTCAGCACTCTTTCCAGTACACTGCTTAGCTGGAGGGACCCGTAGAGCTCAACCAATCCAAGCCCTCATTGTACAGATGAGAACACTGAGGCACATAGGTAAATTGACTTGACCAAGATCACACAGCTGATAAGCAGCAGCTCTGTAAACTTGTGCCACCACTCTGTGCTGCCTTAGAGCCCAGGAGGAAAGAAGTGAGCAACTACAGTGTATAAACCTGACGTTTCCTAGTCCTGTTAGGCTTTAATTCTCTTGATCAATAAATTTCCTCCCACTTTGTTAAGAGAAGATTTGTGCAATCATAAACATGAAGCAGACAGGTGGTGTCATTTTGTTTAATTCATTAAATGATTTTGTCCTCAGGTCACCACTGGAAATTCAGCATGTGGGCTTCTTTGATTAAAAAATAATAATAAAAGCTTTAGATGTTTCTGCTTTCGTTTCTCATCATGCTGGGTTTGTAATAGTCTCTTGGTTTCTTAATATGTGACCATTCTGCTCATTTAGAATGACAAAGGAAAGATGCTCTTTTTTTTTTTTAATTAGGAAGACCAATGAGGACAAGCAATTGACTGCTTTTTGCCTACACACATTCTCTTTAGGAGCTTGTCCTCAAAGACCTACTTTTAGGAATTCTAATTATATTTGAGCTTTCAGTTTGATCTATGCCCCCTCCATGATGGACTTTGAGGTTTACCATGTATTATAGACCAAGCCTTAATCAGTTTCGGGGTTTAAAATGTAAAAACCACTTGCCAAGGACCAAAAAAGAATTAAAATCAACTTGACTTAATAAGAATTAAAAGAATCAGTTTTAAACAGATGCACATTTAAAAGAATACTACTTAGCTCCCCCTGGAGAACTGAGCAGCAAATATCCAAGAAAGCATTCTCCTGAAGGCAGCAAGGAGGGCAAGGTAAACTCTGGACTGTAACTTCTTCTGAGTTGGGCCTTTTATACCTGAGAACAAGGAAGCAAAATGATTATGGGACCCTTCTACCCTACAAAAAAATCGCCATTGCTCGTCCCACACTCCACCCCTTTGATGTCAGATCCCTTTGGTTTTCTTTTTTTTTTTAATTTTTATTAATTTATTTTGAATTATCAACAATCACATAAACTTTTTGAGTTTTAAATTTTTCTCCCCCTCCCTCCTCACCTCCCTCCCCAAAATAGTGCACAATCTGAGATAGGCTATAGATAGATAGATAGATAGATAGATAGATAGATAGATAGATAGATAGATATAGATATAGATATAGATATCTATATAGATATAGATATAGATATAGATATAGATATATAGATATGCCTATTAAACATATTTTCACATTAGTGATGTTCCCTTTGGTTTTCTGAGGGGATGCCTACCACTAAAATAATTTTTAAAAAGCCTAACAGCTGAAGGAAAGGCTTAACATAAGTAATGAAAACATTAAAGAGTCTTCTTAAATTCATGAGATATTGATAATTAGGACAGTTCACAAAAGTCTTCTTCAGATAAAAACAACCATAATGGCTAAGAGCAACACCAAGGAACTTTCAGTCCCCCAGAGAGATTACAGTGCTTCCAATTTTGTCACGAGGCCCCATCATGGATTTTGATCATCTATATTAAAATAGTTAAAAAGAAGGCAACTCTTTATGGATTCTGTCTCTGTGCCCAAATCGATGCCAGTACTCATCCCATTGTGCTGCCCTGTCATTATTTTCTGGCCCACTAGTCAATACCTCAATAGTAGCCTCATCAGTAGAATGGTACTAAAATCTAGGCTTTTTAGAGGTCTAGGCTGAGGAGCTGTCTATCTCCTTCTCTAATGGGGGTTGAATGAAAAAGCCCCTTCATTTCTAATCAGGGGCTCAAAATTACAATTAGGTAAGTTAATGAATCCTACTCCTTTTTTCTCAGGAAATCTTCTTCTCTTCATGGTTGTAACAAAAGACAATGTTGCTTCCCTCATATCATTTGAAAACAAAGTCCATCACAATAATTTCATCTTTTGGTCCCCCAAACTCTTTCTGAAAAAGAACTATCATCTCAGAGGAAAAGAAACTTGACACTTAAGAAGGATATGATCTGTTTTTCCTGGGGGTATACAGAACCCTCTGAGGGTAGAACAAGGGAGGTTTAGAGGAGGTCAATGAGGACTATTTCCAACAGTGAATCCGTTCTGCTCTGGGAAGTCATCCTGAAATCTGGATCCATGAAACTTCTGAAGTGAAGAGCCTTCTACCTTCTGAAAGGAGCACTAATTTATCAAAGATGTAGACTCTGAGAAATAGGATATGCAACCTCAATAATCAGTAATGATAATTTTAGATCTCTACTATCATAGCTTCAACTGGACCAGTCAACATTATATAGTATATAATTGTGAACATCAGTGCCTTCAGGATACGATGCCTCTCTTGTACCTCCTGGAAATCAGCAGCAAGGCTACTATTGTACCATGAAATCTTCAATAATTTCATGGGGGTATCCCAACTGCTATTGAGAGGCTTGGGAAAGGAGTACCCTTGCTCTGGTAGAGGTATATGAAAGGCTCTATCTTTGGTTCTCAACAGTAGTGTATAATCAAAGCGACTGTGTTATGGACATAGATAGTATGAGTTCTTGGGAGTCAGTATATAAGGTGGCTTACAGGACTTTCTATACCATTAACTATGGGTATGGCTAAACAGGAGTCCTTGGATTTGCCTGAACCATTCCATGTGGTTAATACTAAATAATGTCTGGTCTTGGGAAGGAGATAAAATTTACTTCTTCACTGGTAATAGAGATGAAGCCGGTGGGAGTACTTCCTTACACAAATTCCATTTATAACATCCCTGTATGGTCAGTGAAGAAAGTAGGTGTAGTTATAGAATAATAGGAGATTTACCAGGAACTAAACAAAGTCGTCATGCCAATTGTTACAGCTGTTCCTAATCTTGCCGGCACGGTGGACCAGACAGCTGAGTCCATCGGTGAGTGGTGTGGGGTTATTTGATTTTACCAATGCTTTCTTCTTCATCTCTGTGATGGAAGCTAGTCTGGTAGAGTTTGAATTTTGTTGGAAAAAAGTTTAGTGGGTTTTTTTGCTGTCTTTCCTCAGGCTTACTTGAATTCTCCTTCATACTGGCCCACGACAAAGGGGGGAGGGCAGGGTTTCAGAAAAACATGGGAAGACATATAAACCGATTCAAAGGGAAGTGAGAACAGGGAGACCATTGTGCACAGTAACAGCAATGTTGTGATGATGATCAGCTGTGAAAGACTTGGCTACTCTGATCGATACAATGATCCATGACAATTCCAAAGGACTCATGACGAAAAAATGTTATCCACTTCCAGAGACAGAACTGATGAACTCTTGGTGCAAATTGAAGTGTAATTTTCTCACTTTATTTTTGTTTGCTTTTTTTGGAAATATTACTAATGTGGAAATATATTTTGCATTATTTCACATGTATAATTGATGTCATATTGCCTGCCTTCTCAGTGGGTAAGGGAGGGGTAGGAGAAAGAAAATTTTGGACTCAATTTAAAATGAAAAGAATGTTAAAAAATAAATAACATAAAAAGAAAAGAAATACCACAGCTTTCTTCTCAGCTCACACTCACACATTCATACTTACTCTCTCCCTTATTTACTCACTCCCTCTTCCACTCATATCCAAACTCTGGGATTCTTGGCTTCTCTCTGAGAGTTTTTCTTTTTTCTTATGTGGGCACTTCCAGAAGCTCAGAACTATGAAAATCATTTAGTTTCGTTTGACAGGGCTCTTTCCTCAATGTTCCCCAACTGCAAATGTTGCTGTGTGGGAGGGTGACTGAACCCAAAGCAATATCTAATCTCAAAATTCAAAGATCCAGTAAAGGATCCCTGCCTCTGACGGGAGGGTGACTGAACCCAAAGCAATATCTAATCTCAAAATTCAAAGATCCAGTAAAGGATCCCTGCCTCTGACAAGTCCAATGCGGACTCTTTTGTTACTGAAATCCAAATGGAAGCCACTTATTCTGGACCAGGATTCTCAAGCACTTTTGTGTCATGGGACCCACACACCCACAACTTCCCTCCACCAACCCCTTTGGCAGTCTGGTGAAGCCTATGGACCCCTTCTCAGAATAAAGTCTATAAATTCCATAAAATAAGTAGGATCACAAAGAAAACCAATTACATTGAAATACAATTATCAAATTATTTTTAGTCAAGTTCACAGACCCCACATTAAAAATCCTGTTCTAGAGACTACCAAACTTCTAGGTTTCACACTAACCACACGCACTCTTTACAAATTCAAACCCATCCGCGCTCACTATCTCTCTATCTTTATCTCTGACTGTCTCTGTCGATGTCTTTCCATCTGTGTCTCTGTCTTTCTGCATCTCAGACTGCCTCTTCCTGGGTTTTTTTTTTGACTTTGACCCTCTGTCTATCTCTGTCAGTCTGTCTCATCTCTGTCTCTCTCTTTCTCTTTCTGTCTCTGCCTGTCTCTTTCTGTTTCTCTCTCTCTCTCTCTCTCTCTCTCTCTCTCTCTCTCTCTCTCTCTCTCTCTCTCTCACACACACACACACACACACACAGCCACATTGCATCTAGCTTTCTCAAAAATCATTCCACACTGGCACAACAATAAACATATTCAGATTCTGCAGAATTAATTTCATAATTGCCTCATGTTCCATCATAAATCTCACCATCACTTCATCAAATATGCAACATCACCAACATCAGAGAAACATACTGACACTCTGTAAACGGCTTGGGAATTTGAAGACGTATCTAACATCTATGAAGAGCCGCCTATTGCTGCCACCTTTATTCTGCAGCTGTCTGTCTTTCAGCCCAGATGTCCCTAGTTAGGTGGAGGGAAGTATTAGTCTACAGAATATTAAGTTAGATCATTCCAAGAATATTTATAGATAAAAGACCAACAATGGGACAGATTCGTTAGTATTTCTACAAAGATGAATTTCCATCAGTGATGATAGTCACACATTTAATAATAATATATTATTATATATTAATCACATTTAATAATAATAGCTCTAATTTACATAGCATTTGAAGGTTTATAAAGTGCTTTACATAAATTATCTCATTTGACCCTTTCAATAACTCTGAGGTAGGTACTGTTATTAGCCTTACATTAGAGATGATAAAAAGAGACTGAGAGGTTAAGTGACTTGACTTGCCTAGGGTCACACAGCTAGTATGTGTCTAAGGCAGGCCTTCCTGACTCCAAGTCTAGCACTCTGTCCATTATACCTTCTAGCTGCCTCGAATACCCCAGGTCAATTACATTCAGTTCAACAATTATTTGCCTGAACAGATGCATTCTCAAGCATTGTGCTAGGCACAGAGGAAGCAAAGACATGCAGACAAATGGGCAGTTGCTTAAGTTAGGCCATCAGCATTCAAATTTTGGATAGGCATTGCAGATGGCCAAATTAGATGCTGAGGTTGATGACAGGAAGAGAGTGAGCTAGTTTGGGGATTTGTACTGTGCCATAGTATGCTTCTTGAGATCAGGCACCATTTCATCTTTTGTTCTTTATATCTTTGGTGCCTAAGCATTTAACAGTTGTTTAGGAAATGCTTGTTGACTGACTCATCCCAAGCTGTGTCTTGATTCTCCCAGTGACGTTATATACCTGTGCTCATGGAATACCACACTTCCCAAGGATCAAAATAACCTAGGTAACCTGCAGCATATTATCAGCAGTGTTTTCCTTATAAGAAGTGCTATAAAAGGTTCCATCCAAGAAACACATGATCTAGAAAAGAAATGGACCAGTCAAATAATGAGAGAAGCAGCTACAGGCAGATAACTCCAGTCTTACCTTGTTCCCATGGAATGTCAAAAGATCTAAAGAAGACCTCCATAATGTCAGGTGGATGTTTTCTAGAAGACTTATGAGAATGTACAGGTAAGAATCACACAGGAGGAAGAAACTATGGATGGATTGTAAACTGTACCAATGGAAAGACTACCAATATTAATAAGCTAACAGACCCACTAAAGTATTGAAGTATTAAAAGTATCATAATGGCTACAGAGATTTATGTTTCTTATCAACTAGAGACAGAATCTTTCATGAATTTAGACCAATTCTTTAGAAGTTTTTGGATTTTTTATCACATATACTTATATCAGATTTTAGCATTCTTTCTTTTTTTATTCTGGTTGCATTACTTTTTTCATACAAAAATCTTATTTTATATAGTCATGTCTATCTATTTTGTCTCCTATAATTTTTTGTATTTATTAAATTGGTAAGAATTTTCTCCCTCCCTTCACTTGTGATAACCATTTCATTCTACTTTCTTTTAAATTACTTATTATTTTTCAATATTTTGATCAGTGATCTATTTGAAATTTATTAGTATCCATGATTTGAAATTTTTCACCATTATGCTATATTATTGCCCCTATAGTTGTTATTGTAAAATGACAATGGGAAAAATTCTGTTTCTCTGTTATGTACCATGATAATTAGGACAGCGGGGGAGAATAAAGGACAAACAACAAAAGCCATGATAATCTGTGTTTTATTCAAATCCTTTTTTTTAGTCAAATAATTTTCCGTATTTGATTTTTTTCTGCTTCCTCTAGCACTTCTGCTCTTTTTTCTCCAGTAGAATTCTTATATTTTTCATCATATCAATTATTCTTCCCACGTGTTGTGCTGTACTGGGAATGCTGGATTTGGAGTCAGGGAACCTACATTCACATTTTAGTTTTGCTACCTGTGTGATCTCGATCAAGTCACTAGACCTCTCTGATCCTGTTTACACAAATCTGTAAAATGAGCGAGTTCATCTGTGTAGGGAGCTCCATGGTAAAGAAACTCCTTCTACTAATGCAGATGAAAAACTATTCTACAACTTACAGTCTTAGAAACTTGTTTAAAGGTACTTAGGGACTCAGTGATTTGCTCAGGGTCACAGATAGTAGTGTCAAAGGCAGAACTTGAATCAAGTCATGCTGATTCAAGGAGGCTCTCTACCCACTATTGCTGCTGCTGTTCAGTTATTTCAGTCATGTCTGACTCTTCTTAACCTCATTTGGGGTTTTCTTGGCAAAGATGCTGGAAGGGTTTGCTATTTTCTTCTCCAGCTCATTTTAGGAAACTGAGACAAACAGGGTTAAGTGACTTGCCCAAGGTCACATAGCTAGTATCTGAGACCAGGAAGATGAGTCTTCCTGATTTCAAACTCGGCACTCTCTACTGCACCATCTGACTGCCCCCTATCCAATAAAGCACGTAACAATATCCACTAATTATGTTGGCATAAATCTTTCTTTTCTGGTTTCATCTTTACCATGCTTGGGAATTAGAACCATAAGTATCTTCCAAAAGGAATTAGGTAGAATGTCATTCTCTATATTTGAAAACACCTTATATAATATAGGGTTGGTTTTCTTTCTTTGTATATTTCATAAAATTCACATAAAACTATAAGGTCTTGGTACCTTTTTATATGGAAGTTAATTGATGCCCCGCTTAATTTCTTTCTTGGAGATGGGCTTATTTCAGTTATCTATTTTCCATTTTGTCAATTGTGCATTCTTTACGTAGGGTCAGAAGGGACCTGGAAAGTCGTATAGTCCAATATCATCTTTGTTACTACTAAGTTATTTTTATATTCTTGATTTTATTTTATTTTAATATAATTATATTCATAATACATTTCATAATAGTCCTCTCATGTTGTCAAGAGAAATATTTTTTTTCTTTTATTAATCTTTATTATTTGGGGATCAAGACTGTCCCTCCTGGTTAGGAGGCTATTTGGCTGGCTGAAGACTGTCCTATGAGATGTTAAAATTTATTGAAGGTTCTTAGACATTTCTGAGATAAGAAACCAAAAGGGAGTCAAGGCTTCCCAAAATAATTTAGCTTGCTTTCTTTGTGGAAAGATCCCAAATGGCTCCACCACTATGGTTATCTTTTGGCATATAAATTTCCGCTCTCAATTAGCTTGTTGTAAACTCTAAATTCTACAAACCTAAATTTTATATGTTACCAGCCTTATTTTATCTATAGATTCCAAACTAAATATGTTTAGCTTTTATGGCCTTAGAGGTATATGAGATTCTCTCTCTCTCTCTCTCTCTCTCTCTCTCTCTCTCTCTCTCTCTCTCTCTCTCTCTCTCTCTCTCTCTCTCTCTCCCCTCTCTTTCTCTCCCTCAATATGTATACACACACACACACACACACACACATATCTCTCTGCATTTATATATGTATATACACATATATTCCTCTCTCTTTCTGATGTAATTAAAAATGACACAAGCTTTATTATAATTATAATCAGGGTCCAGAGTTATAGCTTTGAAGCTGTGTTTAAGTATAATAAAATCTAGGTTGTAACACTGGAATCTCTGTGTTGTAATGTAATTACCTCTCACAACTCAAATGGGAATAGTTTCCTGTATCAGTGTTCTTCATTGCTTTGGCTTTTGTTGTGACTTCCCCTTCCTCATTTCTAATTTTGGTCCCTTGGTTTTCCTCTGTCCTGATCTTTTGGTAAATTTGTTAGCAATGTATCAATTTTTTTTTAATTTTAAAAAATTGTTTGATTATCCATTTATTTTTTGCATTTCCTATCTTAATTTTTCTGCCTTTTAAAACAACTTTCTCTTTTGGTTTTGCTTCCTCATTTGCTGATTTCCTTAATTGTTCCTGGTTGCACAGTTAATAAGGAGAAGAGTTGGAACTCAAACTCTGCCCTTTTATCTTAGTCCTTATCTTCTTGCAGTCCATTCCATGAACGATAGAGTCCATCATGCCATGGCAGAATATATTGAAGACACCATGAGTTCAGCTGGGTACTCATTGTATTCAGGCAGATTTACTTTGATTATTGTGACATTGGCTCCCATTCAGCATGATTGGCAGATGCTTGTTTAATTCCAGGCACAAGATGTGCAATCCTCATAGCTGCCACCAGGCTAGGAGTATGACCTTAGTGTCCTGTTAGAGCCGGTAGGCCTCATGTCCTTCTCTACAAAATGGGGATTTCTTTTGCTAGATTAAGTGATTTTTGAGTCTATGAATGAATATGAAAATTTAGGATCATAAAATCATACATTTATGGCCAGAAGGGACCTGAGAGTTCATCTGATTCAACCCAACATTTTGCCAAAATTTTGCAAATTCAGGCCTAGGAGGATAAATGATTTGTCCAAGTCACACAGCTTATAAGTAGCAGGGTTAGGATTCAAAGAGCCCACTGTCTCCAAATTCAGATCTTTTCCCATATACTATAGGACTGCAAACTACAAAGTGCCAGGTAAATTTCAGCTCTATAATTATATTCCTTAATCGTTTCCCCTCTGGGCATGAATAACTGGGAGAGATAATGGAGTACAAGATACATTCATTTAATTAACCCTTTTCTATATAAGTGTAACTCTTTATTACTATAAGTATATAAATATTAATTAAACACTAGTCATGCACATTTACATCTAATGTAATAGACTAAACATTCTTAAAGTCGGAAGCTTTGGATTTTCGTCCAGGCTCTGATCCTTCCTAGATGTGTGACTCTAGGTCATTCTCCTAATGGAATGGAATAGAATGGAAAAGCATTTATTAAGTGCTTATTGTGCACCAAACACTGTATCAAATACTGAGGACACAAACAGAAAATTAAGATAGTGCCTGCCCTCAATGGGCTCATATTCAAATGGAGGGAGATAGCACATACAGAGAAGTTTCTCTTCAGATGGAAAGGTCCTTCAGGTAGCTTAGTCCTTAGAGTATGGGACAGGACAGATAAGATTTCAGAGAAAGTGAATGAGGGAAATAATTCCAGGGTGGCAGGAGCCTGTGGTGGTCTCTGAGTAGGTTGGGCTCTTGCCAAGGTAATTGTAGAGGGGTAAGGGTAGGGGGAATATTCAACTGAGTTGGGGTCCCAAAGGAGTTCCATTGTGCTCTGGATTTTGTTTAAATCCTGCATATGCCATTTACTACCAGCGTATTGTTGCACAAAATACTAGGCTTCCCTGAGACTTGGTTTCGTCATCTGTAAAATGGAAATAATAATTTCACTACTTGCCTCACAGCATTATTTTGAGGACAGTACTCTATAAAAAAATGTTTTATAGGATCATAAGACTTAGAACTTAAAGGTCATGCTGTATAGCTCCCTCTTTTTATAAATGAAGAACCTGAGGCCCTGAGAGGTCAAACCAAGGTCACCTGGGTGACATAACCAGGATCCCAACACAAATCCCTGATTCCAAATCCAAGGGTCTTCCAATTGCTTCAATCTATGAGCTGTTGCTTGTGGTTTACACATTGTCTTTAAATATGCAGCATTGTTTGGGGAAATACATTTGAAGCAAATTGGAAGAGATGCAACATCTTTCCATAGATGGATTTCTCTTCACTCAAGTGTTACTGACTGTTACTTCACTCGAGAATTCTCCCAGGATTCAGTTGTCCCTTCTCTGAGTCAGAGACTTGCCCAAACTGTGTTCTCGGTGGGAGGCAGGACTTTGGGACTTGGTGAGCCTTCACATTACAAACCACAGGTAGGCTTCTGACTCGTTCTCAGAATGAAATGTCGTTCTTGCCCCAGCTGCCTGCTCTTCTAATAAATTCCTCAGCCATTTCCTTATGGCATCATTTGGTTCTTCCTGAGGATTACACAAAAGACCACTATACACCTTAATTTCCTCTTGGATGAAACTAAGAAGCCATTTTTTTTTAAAAAAGCAAATTGAGTTTGTTTTTTGACAGCAAATATTTGCAAACTTCAGGGACTTACCACTGCCTGCAGAAGGAAATACAAACCCATTAAAGTGCCATTCTGCCAGGGCGGAGCCAAGATGGCAGAGTGAAAGCAGTGACTTGCTCGAGCTCTCCCCCAAACCCCTCCAAATACCTATAAAAAATGGCTCAAAACAAAGTCTAAAGCAGCAGAACCCACAAAAAGACAGACTGAAGCAAATTTCCTGCCCAAGACAACCTGGATGGTTGATCAGAAAGGCATATTGCACTGGGAGGGGCAGCATGGCCTGGGCAAGCAGGCCACAGCGAACCTGGAACAGGTCTCAGAGGACTGAATCCCAGGCAGCTGTGGTGGCTTCCAGACTTCTCAGAACACCCATGAACACCAAAGACAACTGAGAAGGTCAGTGGGAAAAGTCTGTTTCTGCGGTGCTAGGAGTGGAGGATGGGGTCTCGGCTCCAGTTCCCTGAAAGCATGCACCGTGGTCCCTGTGGGCAGCGGCTGCCTCCTGAGTTTCCAGCCCACAGACTGAGGGGGAGTTGAGTGGCTGATAAGAGGGGGATTTCAGGGATCAATTTGCCAGTGCTGAGGCAGGAATCTCTTGCTTTGCCTGTGCTTGGATCTGGGTCACAGTTCTGGGCTGCGGTGCTGGGGTGAGGAGGAGCCCAGGCCTGGCGGAGCTTGTAGTGTCTGTACAGAGGAAGCCCTCCTCACAGTTACAGGACAGAAAGGAGTACTTGTGGTCACTAATAGACCAGAGCACAGGCCAAGAAAGGAGTAAACATCTCGCCCCTTATCATACCACCTTGGAAGAACTGAAAATTTACAGGTCCCTACAAGTATCGCTGAAAACAGCTGTACAAACCCCCAAAGCTTGGGACAGTACATTCTCCACATTGGAAGCAGACTCTTACCTTGACAAAGAGTTTAAAACTCAAGTAATTGGCTGGGATCATGAGCAAGCAGCACAAAAAGAGTCAGACCATATTATCTTACTTTGGTGACAAAGAAGATCAAAACATACAACCAGAAGACAATAAAGTCAAAGCTCCTACATCCAAAGCCTCCAGGAAAAATATGAATCAGTCCCAGGCCTTGGAAGAGCTCAAAAGGGATTTTGAGAAGCAAGTAAGAGAAGTAGAGGAAAAACTGGGAAGAGAAATGAGAGTGATGCAAGAAAATCATGAAAAACAAGTCAACAGCTTGCTAAAGGAGACCCAAAAAATACTGAAGAAAATAACACCTTAAAAAATAGCCTAATCCAAATGGCAAAAGAGGTCCAAAAAGCCAATGAGGAGAAGAATGCCCTAAAAAGAAAAATTGGCCAAATGGAAAAGGAAGTCCAAAAGATTACTGAAGAAAATACTTCCTTAAAAATTAGAATAGAGCAATTGGAAGCTAGTGACTTTATGAGAAATCAAGACACTAAAACAAATCCAAAAGAATGAAAAATAGAAAACAATGTGAAATATCTCATTGGAAAAACAACTGACCTGGAAAATGGATCCAGGAGAGAGAATTTAAAATTAGACTATCTGAAAGCCATGATCAAAAAAAGAGCCTAGACATCATCTTTCAAGAAATTATCAAGGAAAACTGCCCTGATATTAGAACCAGAGGGCAAAATAGAAATTGAAAGAATCCAACAATCTCCTCCTGAAAGAGATCCCCAAAGGAAAACTCCTAGGAATATTGTAGCCAAATTCCAGAGTTCCCAGGTCAAGGAGAAAATATTACAACCTGCCAGAAAGAAACAATTCAAGTATTGTGGAAACACAATCAGGATAACACAAGATTTAGCAGCTTCTACATTAAAGGACAGGGCATGGAATATAATATTCCGAGGGCAAAGGAGATAGGATTACAACCAAGAATCACCTACCCAGCAAAACTGAGTATAATCCTTCAGGGGAAAAAATGGTCATTCAGTGAAATAGAGGACTTTCAAGCATTCTTGATGAAAAGACCAGAGCTGAATAGAAAATTTGACTTTCAAATACAAGACTCAAGTGGAACATGAAGAGGTAAACAGGAAAGAGAAATCATAAGAGACTTATTAAGGTTGAACTGTTTACATTCCTGCATGGAAAGATGATATTTATAACTCATGAGACCTTTGTCAGTATTAGGGTAGTTGGAGGAAAAAATTATATGTATTGTATATGATAGATAGATAGATAGATAGATAGATAGATAGATAGATAGATAGATAGAGGCACAGGTGAGTTGAAGATTAAGGGTCATATCTGGAGAATAAAATTAAGGGATGAGAAGGATTATTAGGAGAAGAAGAAAGGGAGAGGTAGAAGGGTAAATTATCTCACAAAAAAAAAAGAAAAGGCTCTTACAGTGGAGGGAAATGGGGAAGGTGAGGGAATGAGTGAATCTTATTCTCATAGGATTTGGCTTAAGGAGGGAATAACATACACATTCAATTGGGTATGGAAATCTGTCTTACCCTACAGGAAAATAGGGGGAGAAGGGGACAAGAGAGCAGGGGACGATAGAGAGGAGGGCAGATTGGGAAAGGGGGTAATCAGAAGCAAATACTTCAGAGGAGGGTCAGGGTCAAAAGAAAGAATAGAATAAATGGGGGGGCAGGATAGGATTAAGGGAAATAGAGTCAGTTTTTCACAACATGTCTACTATGGAAGTACTTTGCATAACTGCACATGTATAACCTATATTGAGTTGCTTGCCTTTTCAATGAAGGTGGGTGGGGAGGGAGGAAGGGAGAAAATTTGGAATCCAAAGTTTTAAAAACACATTAAAAAAAATGTTTTCACATGCAACTGGGAAATAAGAAATACAGGAAATGGGGTACAGAAGTCTATCCTGCCCTACAGGAAAATAGAAGGGGAAGGGGATAAGAGAAAGGGGAAATAGAAAGAGGGCAGAACTAGGGGAAGGGGTATTCAGAATGCATGTTATCTTGGGGTGGGGGAGAGATGAGATGGGAAGAAAATTTGGAACTCAAAATCTTATGGAAGTAAATGTTGAAAACTGAAAATAAATTTTAAAATAAAAAAAAATAATAAAGTGCCATTCCAGGAAGGAAAAAATGGAGCTCTAACCTGCACTCCAACCTTACTTCATTGTTTCCCCATTGTAAACTGTGTATCTTCTAGCCAAACTGGATCACTAGTCTTCCCCCTTCTCACCTTGCCATCTTACCCTTTTGCATTCCCTCTTGCACATAACACAATGCCTTTTAATACTTGCTTGTTGAAATTCTTCTCTTCCTTAAAGACATAGCTGAGATGTTATCTCCTCCATGAAACCTTCCTTCACCTCCTAAGTGGAAATTTTTTTTGTTGTTTGTTTGTTGTTTTGTTTTGTTTCTTTGTTTTTTGCTTTTTGGTGAGGATTAAGTGACTTGTCCAGGGTCACACAGCTAGTAAGTATCAAGTGCCTGAGATGGAATTTGAACTCAGGTCCTCCTGACTCCAGGGCTGGTGCTCTATCCACTGTGCCACCTGGCTTCCCCAAAGTAGAAATGTTTTATTCATCCTCAAATTTCCCTAGAGCAATTAGCCTTGGCCCAATAATTTTCTGCCTTATACTTACATATATACAGATCGTCTCATGCCCAGTCTCCAAATAGACTATAGAGAAGCTTCTTGAGAGCAGGAACAGTGTTGCTTTTCATTTTTGTATCCTCAGCATGGATCACAGAGCTTTGTATATAGTAGGCATTTAATAAATGCTTGTTGAGTTGAACTGGACATCCTTCCTCCTTTTTGTGACTCCACAAATTGGAGCTTTTACACAGAATTATTAAATATTGCTCATTAATCCATCTCCAAGCACTTATACACTTCTGGTTCATTGTATGTTTCAAACCTTTATATGCTAGAACCTCTTTACAATGACATTATGGAGTGGTTTCCTAACAATCTGATTGCTGAACAATCATCTTTTAGCTTTTCTATCCCATGAGGCAAATCCAATATGGATTGATAAAGGACAATTCCAGGTTGGATGAAACAAGTCTTTTTCACCCTGGACTCTAAAATTCTAGTATGCTTTTCTATTGATCAAGGCTTTTCATTTCACAGATACATAGGCAGACCCTCCCCCAAAGATATGTTTGAGCCTATGAATATGGATTTTATATCATTCCCTTCCTTCCAAAACATTGTCAAAAATTCCTTCCCAATTACTTCATTTTCCATCCCCAATATGTCCATCATTCATCACTTTTAAATGTTTCCTTCTGGAGAGCACTCTTTAAGTCACAGAATATTAGAGCTGGACTTCAGGTGGCTTAGAAATCACCCACCACAAAAGGTTATTTAACCGAAGGAGAACCTGAGACTCAGAAAGGTGAAATATCTTGCTTCCAGTCACGTGGTGACCGGACTTGAGCCTAAGATCCTTGACCGCCGCCCCAAGTGTTGCAATCTCCTACTACAACATAAACTCCTTGAAGTTTGGGACAGTTTCATTTGTGTTTCGTCATCCCATGGACTAACATGGTGCTTGCCACATAGGAAGCACTTAGTAATGCTTATTGATTGACCTTTTAAAAAAAGGCATGCACTTATAAGGCACCTACTATGTGTCAGGCATTATGTTAAGCACTTAACAAATATTATCTCATTTGATCCTTACAATAGCCCTGGGAGGTAGGAGAAAAATGTTACCGCCTTTTACAGATGAGGGAGATGAAGCAAAGATAGATAGATAGATGCTAATATCATTCCCATTTCACAGATATAGAAATTAGAGGTTAAGTGACTTGCCCAGGATCACATAGTAGTAAATGATTGAGGTAAGATTTGAACTTAGATCTTCCTAACTCCAAGTCCAGGGCTCTATCCACCTTGCCACCTTGCTTTCCATTATACCATGCTGCCTCCTTTAAGAAATTTTTGCTTTGTCAAAGCTATTTTACGTTGAGGAAACAGCCTCTTTATGGTGTTCTGTATCTATTAATGGAAGCTTCCATTCTGTTTGCTTTGCTTTGTTTTTCCTCTTTAAGACCTTTCTGAGGTCCTTACCTACTACACTACTGGACACAGGTGGTCAGTATTTTCCTGGTGCTCTGATGTCTGGAAGCTTGTGCGAGGTGAGGTATGACCCACACTATCCAACCAATTGTTTTATTTCAATTGGCAATGAATAAATGGAACTTGAGGATGATCTGATCAGATTGTTCAGTCAGTGATTTATTAGCATGACTCCTATGCTAGCCAGAAGTTGAAGTAAATGGGGCAGCAAGGTTGAGCAGTGAATAGAGCACTGGCCCTGGATTCAGGAGGACCTGAGTTCAAATCCAGCCTCAGACACATAACACTTACTAGCTGGGTGACCCTGGGCAAGTCACTCAACCCCCATTGCCCAACCAAAAACAAAACAAAACAAAACAAAAGAAGTTGAATTAAAAAGGCAATTTGAACATGCTCTCTTTGGATACAACCAAGATCCAGCCCTTGTGTCTCTTATCTTAAATTGAAATCCTGATCATTAGAGTTTCTCCCAGAAGACAGACAGATGTATATACTGGAGAAGAGTAAGTAAGAAGTTCTTGAATCCAGGTTCTGATTGTCAAGCCTATTTGCTAGGTTAATAATTCTTCATGATAATTGTCTACATAAGAAAATGTTCCTTGATCCTGGGTTCCTACCATGAGATCCAAACACAACTCTAGAAATCTAAGTTGGTTTTAATTTATTTGTGGCTAAATCAATAAATAACTTATTATAAAAAGAAATAATTAGCCTGGAAAAGAGAAGTATAAACAGATAGGAAGCAATTTAGAAAAATGGAAGGAATGCCAAAATTGGAATCAGAACACTAGGATTTGAATCCTGTCTTTACCTCTTTCAAACAAATGACCTTAAGAAAATCACTTCACATATTTAAAACCAATGTGTCACAATAAACACAACTCACAGTGTGGTGCAATGAAGACTCCTGGATTTGAAATCAGAGATCTGTCTTTGAATGTTGGTTATGCCACTGTGTGATTTTAGACATATCACTTAGCCTTTCTGGACCTCACTTTCCTTAGCTGTAAAAAGAGAGGCCAGATGAGGAGTGGGCTAATCTAGGCCCCTTCCAATTGTGTTATCTACATATAAAATTAATGAGCTTCAAGAACTCACACAATATTGGTCTTATTGAAACAGTTGGCCTCTCGTTAATGAAAAAGCATTAAGTAAAAGATAAATCATTACTCTGACGACAACGGATATCATAAAAGTCAATCCTTTGGTGGCTGGAAGCAAATACCAGCAAGAAATCTCAATCTTTTTAATGCTGAAAGCTGAGCTAGGTAAGCATCATGGAAAGTGCATTGCAATTGGAGTTAGGAATGACCTGGGTTTGAATTCTAGCCTCCATTCCTATCACCTGTGTTAATGTTGTCAAGTGAATCTACCTTTCAAAGCCTCAGTTTCCTCATCTGGAAATTAGGAATAATAATACACAGTCTCATAGAGTTGTTAAATTAAAGCATTTTGTAAACCCTACAGAAATATATGTGCAAATTATGATTACTACCATATCATAACCCTTCTCAAGGACCTCTGATAACTCTCATTTGTTTTTTCAATCATGTACACACTTTCTCTATATGTCTTTAAGAAAGATAGCTTGTTACAGGCATGGGGTATAGAAAACTATCCTGCCCTACAGGAAAATAGAAGGGGAGGAGGATAAGAGAAGGAGGAGGAGATAGAAGGGAGGGCAGATTAGGGGAAAGGGTATTCAGAATGCACGCCATCTTAGGGTGGGGGGAGGGATGAGATTGGGAGAAAATTTAGAACTCAAAATCTTGTGGAAATGAATGTTGCAAACTATAAATAAATAAACAAACAAACAAACAAATAAATAAATAAATGATGAATGAATGAATGAAATAAATAAATAATTAAATAAATGAGTAAATGAATGAATTTTTTTTAAAAAATAAAAAAAGAAAGATAGCTTGGCATAATGGATAGAAGACTTGCATTAAGTTCAGGACCTGATTCATGTTCTGACTTTGACATAAAGTAGCTGTATAGCTATGTGACCATGACCACTTCCCTATAGCTCTCAGTGACTCCAAGCAACACTTTACAACTATAAGTTACAAAAGGATTGTCAATCTATATTGGTAGAGGGAGTTTCCATAAGAGGAGTTCCCCACCCTGGTGAAATCACAGATCTAGGCCCAAGAATAAACTACCATGTTCCTCAAACCAACTCCATCATATTTATGTTTATCTATCTCATCTCATGAGAATATAAGGTCATTGAGGTAGAGTCTATGAACAGAGATTCAATCAGAGATCCAGGACCTCTGGAGATCTTTTATAAGCCTTGTTTTCAATTTGCCCTGAGTGGCCAAAAAAAAAAAATAGCTGGGGCAGCTCAAGAAAGTACTTTCTTTCAAAATTGGACAAAAATTCAGGACCAAAACTGTAAAAGCTAGAAACTGAGCATAAACCTTTTAATTCAGTTTTTCAGAGTTTATATTTTAAAATCATTCTTTGAGTCTTACACTGAAATTCAAGATTTTAAAATAAAACAAAAAAAACCTAGGTAACTAACATTTATCCACTACTTTATGCTTAATCAAACACATTCCCCATAACAATCAGAGTAGGTAGTGGAGTTCTTTTTCCCATTTGAAAGCTACTCATAGAAGTTATGTGTGTTGACCACAGTCATATAACTAGTAGCAAAAATTGGATTTGAACCTAAGTCACCTGACTCTGTCCAGCCTTCTCATCACTACATCACCGGCTTTCTCCATTGTGAACAGAAAGGAAATATTTCTAATATCTAGTGGAGCATGTCATACTGCAGCCCGAGTCTTCCAAAAAAGAAGCTGTAGTTCACATAGTAATTATGCATGATCAGTCGCTCTATAAGAAGTGCTGACATATTTGTAGTGACAACATGTGAATTGTCCCTTCCTGCACCCCATTAACTTTAATGGCAGCAATATCCCTTTTGGATGGCCCATCTATTTGAAGCTGTGCTTGACTTCTGAGCCATCCCCCTTGCCTCTCTAAGACAAAGGACATCACAGGATCATAGATTTAGAGCTGGAAGAAAGCTTAGAGGTAATCTACTCTAAACCTCCCCCCCCCTTTATTTTACAGATGAGGAAACTGAGGCCTGGAGAGGATAACTGACTTGTTTTCATTCACACAGATAGTAAGTGGGCAAGTTAAGGTTCAAACCTAGGTCCTTTCATACCAAATCCAAGGTCCTTTCCTCAGTAGTATACCCTGCTCTATTCAATGTTTTCATCAATGACTGAGACCAATCAATAATCATTTACTAAATGCCTTCTATGCATAGAAGGAAAGCATCTTGAATTGATGGAGGACACGGGATAGCTAACACACTGGGAAACCAGAATCAGAATCCCAAAATGTTAGAGTGATGGACCCAATATAATAAGAACTCCTGAAGAGATAAAGACCGAAGTCTGTAATGTGTTCTAAAATATTAGCTGCACAAGTACAAGTGGCTAGAAGGACAGCTGGACAACCGTCCTTGTAATGAGAAAAAGACCTTGTCAGGGAGGACTTCAGTGAACTGTGTGCTCAATATAAATCGGCAGTATAATAAAGCAACCAAAAAGCCATTTTGATCTTAGCTTACATTAAGAAAAGGACATAGTGTTCAGAATAAGGAGTAGGAACAGCCTGATATAATCTGTTGGGGAATTCAGTATACTGCAGGAAATTCAGGTGACAGAAAAATAGAAGCTATTAGTCAACATTATTTTAAAATAATCCATCACTCCTTGCCATGTCTCAAAATAACAATAAAACTTCTTTATCTGATCTGTACCCAAATTTGTGAACTGTGGCCCTTTCACCATAGAATGAGGTTGAAAAAACTGATTATGTGTTTCCTGGTCAAAAGAAAATTTGGCAAATACACAATGTTCAAGTATTCAAAAACCCTGATGAAGAAGTGGTCTTTTTCTACTAGACTTCAGAAAATGGCTAAAAGAATGGGTGGAAGTTTCAGTAAGGCACATTTCAGTTTAACATAATGAAAAACTCAGAGATGTCCCCAAACGGAAAATTGTCCAGATAGACTTGCCTTTGTACCCTACCTTCAAATACCTAAACACTCTGTGCTCTCTAACCAAAGAACCTTTCCTCCCACTGTTCTTTCTGACTAAATTATTCTCTTTCCTTCTCTTTGCCTACCAGTCCTTGAAACCTGAATTGAGATGTTACCATTGGCCTGATTCTCTTTGGGACTTCACATCACACTTCATTTTGTTCCCCTGTAATGCATTTATCTCGTAATACTGTGTCTTAGAGTTGACTACGTGCCTTATCTCCCAATAGACTGTAATTCCCGAGGGCAGGGGCCAGGCTTGATCTAAAGGTGGCATTTTCTCAGCATGGAACACAAGTATTCACACACATTAGTGAGAACATAAGGTCAGTGAGGTAGGGTCTATGAACAGAGATTTAGTCAGTGACGCAGAGACCTCTGGAGATACAAATAATGAATATTTTTGGAATGAAGGAAGAACAATAATAATGAAGGAAAGACAGAAGGCAGTCTGATGTAACTACCACGTAACAGAATTTTGCTGCCCAGTTTTCTTGATTACGCTAAGAATGGAGGGTTGAAGAGCTATTGAAGTCACTGCTTGTGGTATTGCCATGGAAGTCTTAAATCACTAGAAACACAGGGGTTGCTATTATGTTTAGTTATTTTAGTCTTCCTAGCAACCACACTGGATCCAATTAATTATGTGATGATTGGTTGTCTTTGTTCAACCCTAGAACTCTCACAAATTGGGGAAGGAATAATTAGTTTAGTCCTTAAACCCATTTACCCTGCTGCCTCTTCAGGATATGACTCAGTCTTGGTAGCTGAGAGATAACAAGGTATATTATAAACAGCCTGAGGCCTGGAGTCAGGAGTTGTTGTTCAGTTGTTTTTCAGTCGTGTCTAACTCTCGGTCACCCCATTTGGGGTTTTCTTGGCAAAGATACCGGAGTGGTTTGCCATTTCCTTCTCCAGCTCGTTTTACAGATGAGGAAACTGAGGCAAACAGGATTAAGTGACTTGCTCAGGGTCACACAGCTAGTAAGTGCCTGAGGTCAGATTTGAATTCAGGAAGATGGGGTTTGGAAAAGGATGGGTGGTGCCATGATGAATGGCAAAGGATTCAGGGATCAAGGACTATGTACATTTGAACTGGCTGACTAAACAATTGGGATTATGAAGGGAGGAAAGTACTACAAAGTCAGAGGAAGGGTGATGTCCTGGGAAAGTAGGAAAGATTGGGGTGGGGGGACAAAGAAAAGGGAAGAAGTTTCTATTAAGCACCTACTATGTACCAGGCACTTTGCTAAGCACCCTATACACACTCTAAGCTTCAGTCAAATTGACCTCCTCACTAGGCTCCATATTTATTGTTCTAAATTCCTCCTCTGCTCCTTTTGCACGGGCTGCACCCCAGGCCTATAATAGCCTCCCTCCTCAACTTTACCTCTTGGAAGTCCATCCTCCCTTCAAGGCTCAGCTCAAGAAGCCTTTCCTGAATTCCCTAGTGGTGCCCTCCCCTACCCATCACTGTGTACTTACTTTGTATATGTCCTATATTCACTTTTCTACAAACATGTTGGATCATCCCAGTAGAATGTCAGCTCCTTGAGGACAGGGATTGACTCATTCTTGTATCTGTACCCCTAGTGTATAGTCCAATGCTCGGTATATGTCAGATGCTTGATTCACTGAGTGACCCTAAGTAGGTTTCTTTTTCTCCTTAGAATTTTGGATTCCTCATCTATAAAACTGGGATAATCATATCTGCACTAAATTATAGGCTTATTGTTGAGTCATTTCAGTTGTGTCCAATTCTTCGTGACCTCATTTGGGGTTTTCTTAGTAAAGATACTGGAGTGTTTTGCCATTGCCTTCTCCAGTTCATTTTACAGAAGAAGAACTGAGGGAAATAGGGTTAAGTGACTTGCCCAGAGTCACACAGTTAGTAAGTGACTAAGGCTGGACTCTAACTCATGAAGATGAGTCTTCCTGACTCCAGGCCCAGCACTCTATTCACTGCACCACCTAGCTGTTGTGAGGATACAAATGGTTAATGCATATAAAGCTCTTTGTTATATAAAGCAAGCTAAAGGCAGTGTGATGTAAGGGGGAAAACACTTACCTCAAGGTAAGAAGATACAAGGTTGAATGTCAACTCTTACCCTTAAACATGAAGTAAATCACTTCAATTCTCTATACCTGTTTCCTCATCAGTAATATTTAGGTAGGGCAGCTAGGTGGTGCAGTGGATAGAGTGTGAGGCCTGCACTCAGGAAGACTCATCTTCCGAGTTCTAATTTGGCCTCAGACACTTACTAACTGTGTGACCCTGGGCAAGTCATTTAACTCTGTTAGCCTCACTTTCCTCATCTGTAAAATGAGCTGGAAAAGGAAATGGCAAACCGCTCCAGTATCTTTGCCAAGAAAACCCCAAATGGGGTCATGAGGAATTGGACATGACTAAGACGACTGAACATCGACAAATATTTAAATAACAATGTTCATCCTCCTTAACTCACAGGGCTGCTGTGAGAAACAGTGCTTTACTAGTCACAAAGTACCCTAAAAAGGTAAGTTGTTATTCTCTTGGACATAGGAGGTGAGGGCCCTTTGGGTAGGAAAGCTGTGATGCGGATTTTTGCACATGGCACCAATACCTTGGGAAGGCACGGTTGCATAATCAAGAAGGCGATAGCAGTAACCACTGCCTAAGCGCCTGGGAGTCAGGGGGTTTGGTCACTATTCTTGGCACTATTGCTAACAGGTCATGTAACTGTGGGCAGCTCAATTCTCAGCAGTGCAGCTCAATGGGAAAAAGAAGAAGAAGAAGAAGAAGAAGAAGAAGAAGAAGAAGAAGAAGAAGAAGAAGAAGAAGAAGAAGAAGAAGAAGAAGAAGAAGAAGAAGAAGAAGAAGAGAGAGAGAGAGAGAGAGAGAGAGAGAGAGAGAGAGAGAGAGAGAGAGAGAGAGGAGAGAGAAGAAGGAGAAAGAACACGTTGTTTTTGTGCTCATGCAGGCTATCATCTGTTAGCAACCTTCCATGGAGACTCCGATCTGGGGCCAGCTGTCTCTGAACATGAGCTGCTCCTCCTCAAACGAATCATAGAGCTTCCTATCCATCAAACAATCAGTAAACACTTATTAAATGCTTATTATGCTCCAGGAATTGTGATAGGGATTGTAGATACAAAAAGAGGCAAAGGCAGCCCCTGCCCTCAAGGAGCTTACAGTTTAATAGGGGAGACAACATGCAAACAAATATGGCAAAGAAGAATATACTGAATCAGTGGAAAATAACTAACAGAGGGAAGACACTAGAATTCAGAGGAGTTGGGGAAGGCTTTTTTTCCCCATCTTCTTCTAGCTGGATACACTGACTGACTAGTTAGGGCTTGAGTTTAAATTATAAGGTGTTGGAAATAACCCTGCTACAGACACTCACTTGTATGTGACCCTGGGCAAATCACTTAATTTCTCTCAGCCTCAGTTTTCTCCTCTTTAAAAAGAGGAGTTAGATCCCTTCCTGCTTTAAATCCTATGAAAGAAGGAGTTTATAAGAGAATACACAGGGTCAGTTAGCAGTCAGAAGCCCTGTCGTGCGGTCTCGCTCCCGCTGAATCAGTAGTGCCAAATCAGTGAAGCCAGCCCCAGACTTCAGCTTTCCCCACTCCCAGGTGTCCCTGGAGCTCTACTGGTGCGCAATGAGGTTATCAACAGGTAGAACTCTGCCCTGAGCTGAACTGGGCCGCTTCCTGTCATTGCCAGCCCCTGTTAGAGCCTGCTTGGAATGATGGATGGTGCGCTAAATTCAACTCTTCTTTCTTGGATCGAGCTTACACAGTTAATTAGCAACAGCAGAATGTGTTGATTTATGTACCCATCCATGAGGGCAGCCTCGGCTGGTCCAGGTCACTTATTGCAATAGGGATTGGTCAGTTTCCCGGAGGCCCTTGTTGTAAGCTGTGTGCCCTGGTGCTAATTCTTAATTAGGCCTGTTGTTTGGCAAGAGCACCAGACCAAGGAAGAGAAGAGGGCCCCTGTCCCTTTTTCGTTCCTGGCATCAAGATAGATGCATAAATCAGCAAATTCTGCTGTTACTAATTAAAGGAATGTGAGCTCCATCTCAGAAAGAGAAGTGAGGTGTAGCATACCATCCATCATCACAAACAGAGGCTTGCTGACCACTTCAAGGCTGGGTGTGAACGCCAATAAATCTGTCCTCAGACTGATTATGTGATCTGTCCCTTCTGAGATGGCCTTGCAGGTTATTTCTAAGGGGGAGTAGAAAGGTAGATACTACAGAGAGTGGTACATGCCTACTCAATCTCAGAAGGGGAGGGAGTTGGAAGGTAAGGAAGTCTGGTTTGGTTGCTAGGAAAAAATGAGCTTAAACATCAAAATACAGATTAAGACACAGAATCACATCTGCCACATAGATAGTAGCTGGAGTCAGTGCAGGATTTGGATGTTTCAAGCCAATTTATAGGCCCATAATAAGACTGCTTGCTTCCACAGGCATATGAGATTTTTACAGTCCCATGGTTCTTAATCTGGAATCCATAAACTTTTTTGTTTGTTCATTTTTCAATATTTTGATAATTGTATTTCAAAGTAATTGGTTTCATTTGTAACGACATGCATTTTATTTACGCATTTAAAAACATTATTCTGAGAAGGTTCATATGATTCAGTAGATTGTCAAAAGGGTCCTTGCAAGAAACCATGGTTAAGAACTCCTTATCTAGTTCAAAGTTTTCATTTTTACAGACATTACTATTGAAGCCCAGAGGATAACTTGGCCAAATTCATTTAAATAGAGCTGAGATTTCAACCCATGTTCTTCATACCAAATTGGCTTTGGCTTTGGGTCTTTATATATACCATGCTGGGTAGTCAGAGAGTACAGAAGATGCAATCACCCCAACTCCACCACTCTCATTGCCACATGAAAGATTCAGTGAGTCAAAATCTCTTGCAAACCCAGATAGAAGGGATTTATTCAAAGTCACACAGCTAATATCAGTGTGGGTATTAGAATATAGGTCGCCTGACTCCAAGTTTAAATATATATATAAGTACAGAGACATGCAGAAAATATTCATTCTGAGGGTGAGAAGGAAATGTGGACAGTAGGCCCCAAGAGAAGCCAGAAATCTCAGGCAGATTTGGTCTTCTCCTTCACCCCTTTGGTTTCAATTTTCTCTTCCTTTGTCTCCTCCTGTTTTACTTCTTTTTTTCTCCTCTGGGTTGTGTTCTTTCTCCTTTTCCATTTTGACTTTCTTGGCTTTCTTAAAGTTGGATGAGTTCTTTTGACCACCCTCACCTTCCTGTCCCAATGTGAAAACTCCTCCTCACATTCAATTCTATTGTCTGAGGAACACATTGAAATGCATTTGTTAGGATCTTTGTCATCCTCATCTCCACTGTCTTCCTGCATCCCATCCCCAGGAATGGGCTGCATCCAGACACCAGGGGCATGAGGCAACATCCATTAGGTCTCAAACAGCCTTTGTTTGATCTTTTCCAAATGCTCATTGGGATTCTAGTTTGTCATGTTATATGTGAAGTTTAAAATCTGATCCAAAGCATTCAAAGTAATCATTGTAAAGAAGTTCACTGGCGATCTGTGTCCAAATCCACAGTTATCTCATATGTTCAACATCTGGCTATATTGTGGATGGTAGCAGGTAGTCACTCCCTTCTCAGCATAGGTAGATTGAAGCTCTTGACAAATTCCACACACTTGCTATGTCCTTTGATGGTAAGGTTGAAACAACCCAATCAGTTTCCAGACAAAAAATCAGAATCACGCTTGAAGATCACTACATTGGGCCAAAGTGTCTCCATCACCTTAGACATCACTGGTTTCAAGATAGTCTCATAAGACTCATCACCAACCGCATCTAAAAGTGAGTAGTTAACCATGTAATATTCGCCTTGCCAGTCCCAGTGTCTCATAGGTCTCACATTCTTCAGAAGTACTTTTGTGAGAGGGCACTATCATGACCTGATGTGTGGTGAGAAAAACCTCTTCCATGACATGGCCATGGTGAATGTCAATGTCAACACACAGCACCTTCTCAGAGTGCATTAACCATTCTAGGATGACCAAAACAACATTGTTGATGTAACAGAAGCCAGATGGCTGTGACTTCTTAGCATGATGTAGGGGCCCAGCCTGGTTCATAGCAATGTCTGACTGCTGTTCATGAAGCCTCACCACACTTGATGAAGATCCACTGGTGGATAAGTGACAGAACTCAGATAAATCCAAAAATTGGGCAGTAACAGTTTGATAAAAGAAGGATAAAAATACTGAAGAAAATAACATCTGAAAAAACAAAATTGGCCTAATGATAAAAGAGGCACAAAAATCCACTGAAGAGAACTCCTTAAAAAGCAGAATTGGCCAAATGGAAAAAGATGAGCAAAAGCTCACTGAAGAAAATAATTCTTTAAAAATTAGAATTGGTCAAATGGAAGCCAATCACTCTATGAGGCATCAAGAAACAATAAAACATAGTCAAAAGGATTTTAAAATGGGAAGAAAATGTGAATAATCTCATCAGAAAAGCAACTCTCCTTGAAAATAGATCAAAGAGGGGAAGCTAGGTGGTGCAGTGGATAGAGCACTGGCTGTGGAGTCAGGAGGACCTGAGTTCAAATCCAGCCTCAGACATATAACACTCACTAGCTGTGTGACCCTGGGCAAGCCACTTAACCCCAATTGCCTCACCAAAAAAAAAATAGATCAAAGAAAGATAATTTAAGAATTATTGGAGTACCTGAAAGTTATGATTAAAGAAAGAATCTAGACATCATATTTCAAGATATATCAAGGAAAACTGCCCTGATATCTTAGATCCAGAAGATAAAATAAAAATGGAAAGAATCTACCAACAACCTCCTGAAAGAAATCCCAAAATGAAAACTTCTGGGAATGTTATGGCCAAATTTAAGAGCTCTCAGGTCAAAGAGAAAATACCTCAAACAGCCAGAAAGAAACAATTCAAGTATCACATAACCACACAAGATTCAGTGGCTTCCACATTTAAGGAGTGGAGGGATTAGTATCTATTCTGGAAGGCAAAAGATGTAGGATTACAACCAAGAATAACCTGTCCAGCAAAACTTAATGTAATCAATTGGAGGAAAATGGATATTTAATGCAATAGAGGACTTTTAAACATTTCTGATGAAAAGACCAGAGCTGAGTAGAAAATTGGACATTCAAACACAAGACTCAAGAGAAGTATGAAAAGAAACATGAAAGAGCAATCATAAAAGACTCAACAAAGTAAAACAATTTACATTCATTTATGGGAAGATGATAATGTAACCCCTAATAACTCTATCATTATTAGGGTAGTTAAAAGGAATTTGTATAAACAGAAGGCATTGGTGTGAGTCAGTTATGTTGGAATGATCTGAATGAGGAAATGGAATGATCTGAAATGAAGGAGTGAGAAAGAAGGATGTACTGAAGAAGAGGAAAGGGTTAAGCAGAATGGGGAAAATATTCGTATAGAATAGAGGTGCACAAGGAAGAGCTTTTACAATGGAGGTAGAAATGGGGGTGCCAGGCAATACTGAACTTCACTTTCATCAGAATTGGTTCAAAGAGGGAAGAATACATACACACACACAGTTGTATACAGAAATATAATTTACCCAATAGGATAATAGGAGGGGAAGAGAATAACAGAAGGGAGGGATAAAAGGAAGGATGAATTAAGGGAGGCAGTGGCTAGAAGAAGCAAAATGGGCTTTTGAGGAGTGTCAAAATAAAAAGAGAGAGAGAGAGAAAGAGACAGAGAGACAGGGAGAGAGAGAGAGAGAGACAGAGAGAGGAAGAAACAGAAGACAATGGAATAGAGGGAAATACACAGTTAGTAATCAACAGTTAGTAATCATAACTGTGAATGTGAATGGGATAAGCTCACCCATAAAACAGAAGCAGATAGCAGAATAGATTAGAAACCAGAATCTAACAATATGATGTTTACAAGAGATACAGTTGAAACAGAAAGATAACATAAGAGTCAAAATAAGGGGCTGGAGCAGAATCTAATATGCTTCAGCTAAAGTAAAGAAAGGCAAGGGTAGCAATCATGATCTCAGACAAAGAAAAAAACAAAAATAGATCTAATTAAAAGAGATAATCAGAGAAACTACATTATGCAAAAAAGAAAAAGAAATGGCAAACCACTCCAGTATCTTTGCCAATAAAACCCCAAATGGCATCATGAAGAGTTGGACAGGACTGAAAATGACTGAACAATAACCATAGACAGTGAAGTAATATCAATTTTTTTTACAAGCTTCTCTGAAAAAGACTTCATTTCTCAAATATATACTGAGTATGAAACTGAGTCAAATACATAAAAATAAGAACCATTCCCCAACTGATAAATGGTCCAAGGATATAAAAGGGCAGTTTTCAGAAGAAGAAATCAAAGCTATCTGTAGTCATATGAAACAATGCTCTAAATTACTACTGATTAGAAAAATGCAAGCTAAAATAACTCCAAGGTACCACCTCACATCTAACAGAAATGACAAATGCTGGAGGAGATGAGGGGAAAATAGATACCCTAATGAACGGCTAGTAGAGTAGTGAACTGATTCAACCATTCGGGAGAACAATTGGAACTCTGCTCAAAGGGCTATAAAACTGTGCATACCCTTTGACCCTCCAATACCACTACTTATGTCTATATCCCACAGAGATTTTTTAAAAAAGGAAAAGGTCGGCGGAGCCAGGATGCCGATGTGAAAGCAGCGACTTCCTTGTGTCCTCCCCCAAACCCCTCCAAATACTCATAAAAAATGGCTCTAAACAAATTCTGAAGCAGCAGAACCCACAAAAAGACAGAGTGAAACAAATTGCAGCAAACCTGGAGCAGGCCTCAGAGGACTGAATCTGTGGCAGCTGTGGAGGTTTCCAGACTCCTCAATCCACGAATTCCAAACACAAGTTAGAAGGTCAGTGGGAAAAGTCTGTTTCTGTCAGTGCTGAGACAGGAAGTTGGGGTTTCAGCTCCATTCCCCAAGAGTGTGGCCCTGGGTGGGGGGGGCAGCTGCTTCCTGAGCTTCCAGCCCACAGACTGAGGGGGAATCCAGTAGCTGATCAGAGAGGGACTGCAGGGATCTCTTCGCCAGTGCTGAGGCAGGAATCTCTTGCTTTGCCTGTGTGTGGAGCTGGGTCACAGTTCTGGGCGGCAGTGCTGGGGTAAGGAGGAGCACTGGGGTGGTGGAGCTTATAGTGGTTGTGGAGAGGAACCCCTCCTCACAGTTATGGGACAGAAAGGAATACTTGTGGTCACAGGCCAGGAAAGGAGTAAACACCTCCTCGCCCCTTATCATACCACCTTGGAAGAACTGAAAATTTACAGGTCCCTACAAGTATCTCTGAAAACAGCTACACAAACCCCTGAAGCTTGGGACAGTACACTCTTCACACTGGAAGCAGACTCTTACCTTAACAAAGAGTTTAAAACTCAAGTAATTGGCTGGGATCATGAGCAAGCAGCGCAAAAAGAGTCAGACTATGTTATCTTACTTTGGTGAAAAAGAAGAATCAAAATATACAACCAGAAGAAGACAACAAAGTCAAAGCTCCTACATCCAAAGCCTCCAAGAAAAATATGAATCAGTCCCAGGCCTTGGAAGAGCTCAAAAGGGATTTTGAGAAACAAGTAAGGGAAGTAGAGGAAAAACTGGGAAGAGAAATGAGAGTGATGCAAGAAAATCATGAAAAACAAGTCAACAGCTTGCTAAAGGAGACCCAAAAAAAATACTGAAGAAAATAACACCTTAAAAAACAGCCTAACCCAAATGGCAAAAGAGGTCCAAAAAGCCAATGAGGAGAAAAATGCCCTAAAAAGAAAAATTGGCCAAATGGAAAAGGAAGTCCAAAAGATTACTGAAGAAAATACTTCCTTAAAAATTAGAATAGAGCAATTGGAAGACAGTGACTTTATGAGAAATCAAGACACTGTAAAACAAATCCAAAAGAACGAAAAATTAGAAAACAATGTGAAATATCTCATTGGAAAAACAACTGACCTGGAAAATACATCCAGGAGAGAGAATTTAAAAATTATTGGACTATCTGAAAGACATGATCAAAAAAAGAGCCTAGACATCATCTTTCAAGAAATTATCAAGGAAAACTGCCCTGATATTTAGAACCAGAGGGCAAAATAGAAATTGAAAGAATCCACAGATCTCCTCCTGAAAGAGATCCCCAAAGGAAAACTCCTAGGAATATTGTAGCCAAATTCCAGAGTTCCCAGGTCAAGGAGAAAATATTACAAGCTGCCAGAAGGAAACAATTCAAGTACTGTGGAAACACAATCAGGATAACACAAGATTTAGCAGCTTCTACATTAAAGGACCACAGGGCATGGAATATAATATTCCGGAGAGCAAAGGAGATAGGATTACAACCAAGAATCACCTACCCAGCAAAACTGAGTATAATCCTTCAGGGGAAAAAATGGTCATTCAGTGAAATAGAGGACTTTCAAGCATTCCTGATGAAAAGACCAGAGCTAAAGAAAATTTGACTTTCAAATACAGGACTCAGTGGAACATGAAGAGGTAAACAGGAAAGAGAAATCATAAGAGACTTATTAAGATTGAACTGTTTACATTCCTGCATGGAAAGATGATATTTGTTACTCATGAGAACTTTGTCAGTATTAGGGTAGTTGAAGGAAAAAAAATTGTATGCATGTGTATATATATAGAGAGAGATAGAGGGCACAGGGTGAGTTGAAGATTAAGGGGTCATATCTGGAGAATAAAATTAAGGGATGAGAGAGGATGATACTCGGAGAAGAAAGAGAGAGGTAGAATGGGGTAAATTATCCCACACAAAAAAAACAGAAAAGAAAAGTCTCTCACAGTGGAGGGGAAACAGGGGAAGGTAAGAGGGAATGAGGGAATCTTATTCTCATAGGATTTGGCTTCAGGAGGGAATGACATACACATTCAATTGAGTATGGAAATCTGTCTTACCCTACAGGAAAATAGGGGGAGAAGGGGACAAGAGAGCAGGGGAGTGATAGAGAGGAGGGCAGATTGGGAAAGAGGGTAATAAGAAGCAAATACTTCAGAGGAGGGACAGTGTCAAAAGAAAGAATAGACTAAATGGGAGGGCAGGATAGGATTAAGGGAAATAGAGTTAGTTTTTCACAACATGTCTACCATGGAAGTGTTTTGCACAACTGCACATGTACAACCTATATTGAGTCGCTTTCCTTTTCAATGAGGGTGGGAGGAAGGGAGAAAATTTGGAACTCAAAGTTTTAAAACCACATGTTTTAAAAAAATGTTTTCACACGCAACTGGGAAATAAGAAATACAGGAAATGGTGTACAGAAGTCTATCCTGCTCTACAGGAAAATAGAAGGGAAGGGATAAGAGAAGGGAGGGGGAGAGATAGAAGAGAGGCAGACAGGGGAAGGGGTATTCAGAATGCATGCCATCTTGGGGTGGGGGGAGGGGTGAGAAATTTGGAACTCAAAAACTTGTGGAAGTGAATATTGAAAACTAAAAATAAATAAATTTATATTAAAAAAAAGGAAAAGGTCCTATATGTATAAATATATTTATAGCAGTGTGATAGCAAAGAATGAGAAATAGGGAAATGCTCATCAATCAGGGAATGGCTGAACAAGTTGAGGAACATGATTGTTATGGAGTACTATTGTATTATAAGAAATCATGAGGGAGGTGGTTTCAGGAAAAAAAAAACAAGAAAAACATTGCAAGACCTATATGAACTGACGCAAAGTGAAGTGAGACCATTGTATAGAGTAATATTATGATTTTGTAAAAAATATATATATACGTATATTGTTATATAATGTGTATAATGTAATATAATATGTACGATATAGCAATATTTTCATGATGATCAGCTGTGAAGTATTTGGCTGCTCTGATCAATACAGTGATCCAAGACACTTCCAAAGGACTCATGAGGATAAAATACTATCTACCTCCAGAGAGAGAATTGATGAACTCTAAGTGCAGAAGTATAATTTTCTCACTTTCTTTATTTTTCTTGCTTTTTTAAAAAATGTGGCTAATATGGAAATGTTTTGCATGATTTCATATGTATAATTGATATCACATTTCTTGCCTTCTCTCTGTGGGGGAGGTATGGAAAAAAGGGAGAGAGTTTGGAACTCAAAATTAAAAAAAGAAAGGAATGTTAAAAATAAATAAATAATAAAGGATTAAAAAAGCAACAATAACAACAACCGCTAAGCAGTCTTCACCATCATGAACTGTTTGCATTTGCTTGCTATATTCCAACATGCTATCAGGATGGATAAAGTGAAAAAATGTCATCATCACTAGGGAACTTGATCATCTCATCCTCATGGGTTTTATGGGGACAATAGATTTCCATCTTCCAGTAGAGTCCATGGTTTAGAAGCATGTTGTAAGACATTCAGGTTCCGTGGGCTTTCACTGGGTGACCCTGCTCATGGTAGCCATTTCTAACATCCCACTGTAGTAGTAGCAGACTTTTCACTTTGTGCCCTGAGTTAGGTCTATTTTACTCCATGCCAGCACCTTCGAGTTTCCATTTTCTTTCAGCATTCTTGTAAACCTTAACCACAATGGAAATGAGAATCGTCGCTACTATTTCTTTTTCCCAGAAGCCTTTTAGCTAGGAATGAAGCAATACCTAACTTAAGGAATTAATTTCTAATGTTGGAATTTCAGGCATCATGGCAGGGATAGTCATCACTTAGGGGGCATAAGTGGAGCAGGGCTTTCCTGACCCTGCTCAAATGACACCATTTAGATGATACCTATGTGTGCATAATCTCTGCTTCAAAGTTCTCTCATCTGTAAAACTGAGATAGTAACATCCATCCTAACTCTTTTTAAAAAGATAGTCGTGAGGATCAAGTGAGGTGGCATTCGCAAAAGACCTTTGCATGCAGGAAGCACTGTAGAAATCTGAATGTGCTTCTAATGACGTGAAGATAAGCATTTGTTTATGAGAATAGAATTAAGTGGGACATTGTGTGTGCAGGTGACACACGAGGTGCTGCAGCAGACATGGGCCACACCCACCTTGTCCTCTGTTTTCTGTTAGCCCACAGGAAAGTACACTATCATTGAATCAATGAATCCATCAATGAATTAGCCACCAGAGAAGTGTGTAATTCAGCCACCGTGTACCACTAAATTCAAGCCACGAGTCAAATGTGCAAGCCCAGGTCACCCTTTGCAGTGTCCTCACTGCTCCCGGAGGGTGCTCGCCTACAAACTCTCAAAACTACAGAATTACTTATGTGGTGCAGTGGCTAGAGTGCTGGGCCTGGAGATGGTATGTGTAAAGTACTTTAAAAACCTTTGCTAGCTCTAAGGTGGCGGGGGGAGGGGGTAAGGCTGAGTGAACTGTTAATTAAAAAAAAATTCCAAAGTAAAACTGTTCCCAGGCTTACAGAAGTCCATGAGGCCAACCCTGACCTGAATGGAAACACTTTGTACTCCATGCCTGACAAATGATCATTCCCCCAGAGACTTCCAGTGATGGGGGAACTCACTCTCTCCTGAGGCAGCCTATCCAACAGTAAGGTAGACAGAATTGTTAGAAAATTTGTCCCTAATTGAGCTGAGATTTTCCTCTCTAGAACATCTAACCATCGCTCTTCATCCTGCCGCACTCAAAAGCCCAGCAGAATTAGTCTAACTCCTCTCCCTTTTCATCATGTACACCCAGATAATGGAGGCTCCTGTCCAGATGTTTTAGCATCATCTTGACACGGCTACAGAATTGTTTTATTCTCATAATGAAAGAGAGTCAGAAACAGAAAGAGTGACAAAGAAACAGAGACAGAAACAATCAGAGGCAGAGGAAAGAGAGACCAGACTGATTTTATAAAGCAAAATGTAAGGATGTGTTAACTTCTCTTCCTCTTGCTACTGCTCTATTAGTTTCATTTCCCTACTCCCATGCAGGAGAAGAGATGAAATGTCTACAGCTGCTATCCTTCCAACCCTGGATCCCCTGGAGTCAGTTATGTGGATTTTGTAGCAAGACTTAAGGAAAACAAGAAAGGCAATTTAAAAACAGACCCCCGTGAAGGTAGAGCACTGCTCAGTGAAGCCAAGAGCCCTGGCTTTGATGTTAGAATCTGGGCTCCATCACTTACTTCCTCTAGACCTTAGGCAAGGCACTTCCACTGGCTGGGCCTCAGTTTCTCCAGCTGTAAAAAAGATGTGTACTCCATGTTCACTAAAGTCATTTCAAGTTCTCAATCCTATGATTTCAGCTGGCCCCTTTTTACTTTTCTCAGCCTGACTTTGTCAAGTGTACAGTCAGTATGTGTTGCTATTTGGCCTGAATAGTGTTATTTTCTCCAGCAAAGTACATTTTTCTAAGAAATAATCAGGCAGTTCCACTCATTTAGGGAGAACAGTCACAGAATAAAATGCATTGAGGCCATTACCAATGGCATTACCTTTGCTAAGAATCTCACATCACAGAATAGGTGGGACCTCTTAAGTCAAACAGAGTTAAAACCTCTCTTTCCAAAGTCAGATCACACTAGATTACACTGAGGAAGCAGGTGTGAGCTGGAGTCTTGTGGAGGTTTGTAACTTCTTGGATTCACCAGACTTAAATTTGCTCTCTGGGGCCAATGGAAATCTCCATTTCTCATAAAAAGCTTCATGCTCATTCAGTGAGAAGCTATGGTCGTGTCTCCATGTGCACTACTTAATGAATGCATTGGGATTGCATTCTAAAGCTCAACTATGAATTTAAGATAAAAGGATCCCATCAATTTAGTGCTACAGTGGACCTTAAAGGTCACCTACAGGCAGCTAGGTGGCGCCATAGGGCACAGAGCACTGGGCTTGGCATCAGGAAGACTCCTCTTCCTGAGTTCAAATCTGGCCTCAGACACTTACTAGCTGTGTGACCCTGGGCAAGTCACTTCACCTTGTTTGCCTTAGTTTCCTCATCAGTAAAATGAGCTGGAAAAGGAAATGACAAACCACTCCAGTATCTTTGCCAAGAAAACCCCAAACAGGGTCACAAAGAGTCAGATGTGATGGAACGACAACAAGAAGTGGAATTTGGCACCAACCTTACCCTATACCATCCTGGACCCAGTACCTCCAGTCCTTCAGATCTGTCAGTCTCGAGGCTACGAGGCCACACCAGGCATAGAAACACAAGTCCTGCCTCTTGGGGGTCTGTCATAACAAGCAGCAGGGAATTAAAACCCCTAATTCTTTCAGTCACATCTGGTTCCACCCTGTATAGGCATAGAGACGGCCTATATTTCAGAGAGCTTGTCACATTTACAAGGCCTCAGGGAGTTTCCTAGGCTATAATCCTAACCTCATCATTTTCTCCCAAGTCCTTTATGTTCAGGTTAGCCCCAGTGGTGTGAGAACCATAGTAAATAATCTTAATAGGCAGCCTAGAAATAGAACTAGGAAGAGGCTTTGCAGCTGCCCGCCCAATGGCTCAAAAACATTAAAAACGTTATATTTCTCAATGCCATCTATGATGATGGGACAACTCCAATTTTCCTTAGTAGAGATTAGTACTCTGTTATTTATGAAGCTTATTGTAACTATGCTTTCAGAAATCCAATCAACCTTTCTCCCCCCCTTTCACCCCCATCAGAGCCAAAATCTCAGTTTTCTATCTCTGCCTCAAAATCTGAGCGCTAGATTTCTATTACTCTATCTTTATTGTTTTTATTATTGTTGTTGTTGCTAGGCAATTGGGGTTAAGTGACTTGTCCAGCATCACACAGCTAGTAAGTGTCAAGTGTTTGGTCTGAGGCCAGATTTGAACTCAGGTCCTCCTGACTTCAGGGCTGGCGCTCTATCCACTGAGCCACCTGCTATCTTTTTTTTTTCAGTCTCAGAAATAATGCACAAAAGAGCGAATGAATGAGTGAGTGAATTTTGAGAGCATTTATTAAGCTAAGCATTGGGGGTACAAATAGAAAACGGAGTGAGATCCTGCTCTCAATGAGTTCATATCCTAAGTGGGGGAGACAACACATATAAGAGGTTCTCTACCTCTGCTAAGGTAGATGGAAGGGGTCAGTGGTCCTAAGGGTGTACCTATATGGCAGAAGGAAGGCTGGTGGGTCTTTATATTGTATTGGTAGGTCTGGAGGGCCTGGAGGTATAGTACAGAGTATAGTATAGTACAGAGAAGATAGTTAAAGACCCTTTGTCTTCCAGGCTAGATGTTGATACAATTTCTTCCATACCCCTAATCCCTGTCCGTGGGACCCAGGCCATGATTCCCTGTGAGACTACTGAATACAGAATCAGGCCAGAGGGCAGGCAGGTGAGCAGGGTTAGGAAGGGGAGCCCAAAGCAGTTTTGTCTTTCTGGGCCTAATTCTGTATTTTTGCCTCAAGAAATCACACAGTAGACTCAATTTCCTCTTCACATATTCCTTTCCTTTGTTGTACTAGCCTGATATTTCAAAAAAATCTTTAAGTTACTTTGGAGCAGCTTGAATCCCTTCATAATATATTCCTAAGAATATTATTATGGGGCATAACTTTTCTATCTAGCCCAGTGGGTGTGTTAACCCGATTATGCTGTACATCTCTACAGAAGTCCTCTGCTAACCTCCTCACAAGACAGAGATGACTGTGGGTTCTCAGGGGCTTTAGCAAAGGAATGCAAGCTCTGGCAAGTCCTCCCATTCCATCAATAAATATGTTTTAAGCACTTGCCATGTGCTAGACACCTAGCATACACAAACAAAAGTCAAATAGTCCCAGCCGTCAAGGAATCATTCCAACAAGGAAAACAACAAATACACAGAGGTAGAGACAAAACAGACACAAAAAGAACATTGCAGTGGGAAGGCACTGGCAGATGGGGCAGGGACAGCATTGGGGAGAACAGATAGAAAAGGGCCTTTGAAGAAGGTGACACTTAAGCTAAGTCATGAAGGAAAGTAGGGATTCAGAGCTGGAAAGGTTTTGAGTAGGGGAACAGGAACGGACTCTTGGCAGTTCAGACTAACACAGGTGAGTATGAAGAAGCTTGCTGCCACGTGGGTCACAAAGTAATGAATTTGGAGGCTACTCCAACCTTCTGAGACAGTCTACCAAGTGAGAGAAGGGTTGCAGTTACGGCAGTCCCCCCTCTGATGACATCACATCTCCCTCAGCTATTGAAATCGTCTGTAAATAGGCTGCCGCTGGCAACATAGGAGTGTCATATATAAAGAGTGACATAAAAAAGAGGCACGAAATCAAGAACACGGGTTCCTGAAAAGGAGGTGAACCAGTGATAACGGAACCAGGATGCACTGCAGGTATGTCAAAAATATCAAAAGACACAAAGGGGGCCTTCCAGCATCACATCAGCTAGTTCCTCTGTGGATTTATGGACGAGAATTACACAGGAAGAAATGGGCTACCATCAGAATTAGTGAATGGGTATGTCCATACCAGTGAGATCGTAGATCCACATATCAAAATATTCATCAAATACTGACGCTAATAAGAAAAAAAAACACTATTGAATTATAGAAAAAAATACATTGAGAAGAGGGTTGGGTTTGGAGTGAGAGGACCTTAACCTGAATCCTAGCTGTTCTATTTACTATTTATGTGACTTCATCTGTCACTTCATCAATCAGGGCCTCATTTTCTCCATCTCTAAAATGAAGAAGCTGGATGGGACACTATTTTCTAGTTCTAAATATATGATCTTCTGATCACATATACCAAAGCCTGAACAATTATTTCAGATGATGGTGACAGCTAGCATTTACATAAAGCTTAAGGTTTACAACATATTACCCCATTTGATCCTCACAATAATTCAGGGAGATCATTACTATTATTATTCCAATTTTTACAGGTGAAGAAATGGAGGCATACAAAGGTTAAGTGACTTGCCCAAGGTCACATAGCTAGTAAGGCAGCTAGGTGGCACAGTGGAAAAAGAGATGGACGTAGAGTCAGGACAGTTTGAGCTCAAATCTGACCTCAGGTGCTTATTAGTTGACTCTGGGTAAGGCACAACTCTCTGCCTCAGTTTCTTCATCTATAAAATGGGATACATCCCAAGGCTATTGTGACAATTAAATGAGACAGTATTTGTAAAGTAATATATGAACAATATTAGTAGTCATAATAGTAGTAAATTTTTGAGGCTAGATTTGAACTTAAATCTTCCTGATGAGGTTTATTACTCTATCCTCTGGGTCCTCTGGGGCCCTTAAGATTGAAGCTGTTACAAAACCATGAGAAAGAATACTTTAGGAAATAATATGTGTTTTCAGTTCAGAGAAGGGAGACTTCTTTTAAGACCCTGATTAAGTGTCATCTTTTATGGGAGGCCTTTTTTGCCTCACCTACCACTAGTGCCTTCTCTCTAGGTTACTGTCCATTTGCATTGCGTTTGTCTTATACATACATTTATTAGCATGTTGTCTCCCCATTTGGAACATGATCTCTTTAAGGGTAGGGACCAAATTTTTACCTTTCTTTGTATCTCCAGCATTTAGCCCAGTACCTCGTATACAGAAAGTGCTTAATAAAGTGCTTGTTGACCAACCAGACTAGAGTGTTCTAGGAAGCCATCATACCTTTTTCTAACCAGTGGTAAGCATTTTTCCCATACTTACTGGCCCAGGTGCAATGAATGCCTTTTCATTTTTTTCCTTATGTTAAAAATAATTGTATGGACTTCTATTTTTTCTGTCATTCTCACTTCCCATTATATCTTACCCAAGATATAATATGGAAATAAATTTTAAAAATTAATATACTAATAAATAAATAAATAAATAGAACCTTATAACAAAGGGTTTTTGTTGTTTGTTTTTTAAAGAGAGAAAAGTAAAGCAATTTAGCAAAAACTAAACAACCAAGTCTGAGATCATATGTAGTTCATCAAACATTTACTAAGCATTTATTACATGGTGGGAATTATGCTGGGTGATAAGATATGAAGACAAAAATAAATCGATACTTGTCCTTAAGGAGCTTACAGTCTACTGAAGAATCAATCGGTATTTTGCTTCCCTGTTTGCATATCAGAGGGAGCAGAAAAAGGAGCGGTCAGAATTCACAGACGACTTTGAAGGTTTGAGCCTGGGAGGGTGTCAGTAATGAACATTCACAAATTTAGGGATATCAGTAAGGTAAACAATCTCTTTGGAGGAGATGACCATTTCAATATCAGAGGGTAAGTTTATAGTATTAGGGGAACCTAAAACGGAAGTGCGCAAAAGGTAGTTAGGAATGAGGGACTGTTGCTCAGGAGGGCTATAAGACCTGGGAATAATGATCTAGGAGTCATCCACATGGAAGTTATAACTGAAGCCATGCAAATCTATGAGACCACCAATTGAGTACAGCTAAAATTACCTTGGGAATTTGAACAGCATAAACAGCAGAGCCATATAATTTAAACTCAGTACCACTTCCCCAAGCCCAATTATTCCTAATAATTCCAAATAATTCAACAGGGGGGAAAAGAGCTTTTAAATAAAATTAAACTGTCTGGAAAGTACTGTGGGCACCAGTTTTTGGAGGCAGGATTCATATGTTTACTTGGATTGGTAGAGGCAGCATGATGAAGGGGGAAAAATATCATATTGAGCTTCAGAAGACTTGGGTTCAATCCCTAGCTCTGCTACTTACCCCCTGGGTGACTTTGGACCAGACACTTCAAATCTCCAGGACCTCATTTCTTTTCCTTTAAAATGAGAGTGGCTGGAGGAAGCAGCCAAACCGATGAATTCTTAGGTGTATCCAACCGTCACTTGAAAAAAGAACTCTTATTCTTATATTTCTACAAAGTTTTTGACATAACCAAGTGCCCATTTTATCCAAGGCCTTTATCCAATCCTATAATTATGTGGTCTTTATTCTTTTCTTTTCTTGATTTGATTTATAATATTTATTATTTTGCTAGTATTGATACATTTTTCCATTCCAGTTATGAATCCAAAATAGAATAAATGATGGGTGCTGGAATAGATGATCTCACTCTAACCTTCTGGAAATCTGTGTCCCATTAACTGACTTTCTATCATTTTTTTCAATTATTTTATTTATAGCTTGAAGGAACATTGAAGGTCATCTAGTTATATGGAGGATAAAGCATTGGACCTGTAGTCACAAAGACCTGGGTACAAATCTTAACCCATTAATTACTCAAGCAATTAACATAATCTTTCTAAACCTCAGTTTCTTCATCTGTAAAATAAGGAGGTTGAATTAGATGAACTCTAATATCTTTTCCAGGATGTAAATCTATGATCCTATGCTTACAGTCTCTCTTAGTCATTTGAGGAAAATGATCCCCAGAGAGTTTATGTGACTTGCCTCATAGGCATAAACAGTTAGTGAATGACAAAGCCAGGATTCAAAATTGAGTACTTGTGATAAGGATGGGATCTGAACCCCTAAAAGGAAAAGACCATGTCTTTGGGATCTGGACCCCAGAAAAGAAAAGCCCTGCATGGCCAAATCTCTGGCTTTCCCCTGAGGCTATAAATGCTATCTACTGGCCTTTCATTTATGGCCCCAGGCCACTTCCCCCCCTTAATCCTATCTGGGATCCATTCTCCCTTGGCCACTTGGTCGAGGTCCCTAGTGATCAGTTACCCCAGCTGACTGGCTACTTTCATCCAGATCCTCCTTAGACCCCTCCTCTGGTCACCTCAGACTACTTGGCCTTTCCTAGATCACTCCCACAGTCTTTCTGTATAGAAGGTCCATCTGGCTGCCGTTAAGGTGCTCAGATTCCTTAAGAGTTTAACCAAGGGCTCGGATTCTTTAAATCTCACCCACCCCTGATGGATGCTCCAATAAACCTTGTCTTTGACTGAAAGAAGGCTTGAGTCAAATTCATTCAGAAAGACCCTGTGTGTTGTGATTTTCTGGTCCAGCACTCCTAAACCTGTAACCCTTGACACTAGGACTTTTAATCCAGGATTCTTTTTCCTGTACCAGGCTGTTATACGTCCTTCTGTTCCTTTCCATTCCACTACCCTCACTCTTACTAAGGCCTTATCATTCCACATCCAGACTCCTGTAATGGCCTCCTAATTTACCTCCCTTCCTTCCTCTCTTACTCCTCTCACCACAATCTATGCAAGTCAGATTTGCTTCTTAAAGAAAGATGTTCTGATTACACAAGCAAATCAACCTTTTGAGAGCATATCCATTTTTGATAGTCAAGTCTCTTAAATTGATGATCTTGTGACCCCAAACACCCACAAATATTTTCAAATGTAATCCAAAACTAGTGGTTAAGGTGGTAGCTGGGGTATAGCTAACTACTTCAAATCAATTTAGCACATATTTATTAAGCGACTACTATGTACAAGGAACTAATCTAGTCTCTGGAGATGCAAAGGCAAAATAGGAAATGGCCCTTGCTCTCAAGAAATGTACCTGCCCTGGAGTCAGGAGGACCTGAGTTCAAATCTGGCCTCAGACACATAAACACTTAATAGCTGTGTGACCCTGGGCAAGTCACTTAACCCCGTTGCCTAACCAAAAAAAAAAAAAGAAAGAAATGTACATTCTGATGCAGAGATACAACATTCATGTACACAAATGGAGCAGAAACAGAAGAGACATAGAAAAAGAGAGAGAGGTGAGGGAAGGAGAGACAGACAGAGAGACAGTGAGAAAGAGAAAGATAGAGACAGAGAAGCAGAGAGAGATGGACAGAGAGAAACACACATGTACACGCACAGAACACTAATTAATGACTGAAGGTATCAGGGAAGACTACCTGGAGGAGATGGCACTTGAACAGAAACCTGAAGTAATACAAGGATTCTGAGAAATGGAAATGAGAAAGGATTATACTTCAGGCATGAGGAACTGCATGAAAACTCCGAGACAGGAGATGGAATGTTGAGTTTAGTCTACATGAAATGGGCCAGTTTTTCTTGAACCCAGAGAGCATGAAGGGCAGGAATGTGAAATGGGAACATTTTTAATGATTGAAGCAAGCACCTTTGATTGCTTGCTTGCTCCCCAGACTCATTGCCCCCCAGTAAATTGAGGTGGTGGTCCCCTCACAAAACTGCCTTTCTCTCATCCTTTCCAAATGCAAAGGGCATTTCTGTCCTGCACCATATTTCTTCTCTGTGAGAACCAGGTCTAACCTTGCTGTTGTGAAGAGGCTTTGTTCATCGATCACCTCCTTCAAGCAATCTCACATCTGACATAAACAAGGCAATCCCATTACCTTGTGGGAGACGGCTCTGGAATTTTATTTAGGAGGCAAAGAAATCTGCAGTTTTCTGTGTGGGGAAGGCTAAAATTCTTCTGAGACTCTGAGCAAGATTTTCTATGTAATCATAGCAATCTAATTATATTCTCTCCATAAAGCAGACTTGTTGAAATCACTTGGCCTAATTAATTGGTACCTTTGTATGCACTGCACTTTTAGGGGAGTGCAGGAATGGGATGGAGACTGTGCTAAGAGATGGACTAAGGAAATAAAAAATTGGGAGGCTTGAATGTTGCCAGCTGAGTTGTGCAGCATTTTGTGCTGTATTGATTGAGAAACACTTGTTAAGCACCTAATATGTGCTATGCACTGGGAAAACAAATGCTAAAGACAGGAGCCCACAAGGAGCTTATGTTCTAAAAGGGAGAGACAACACAAATAGGGAAATTGGTGGACAGGGAAGGGTAAAATCACAGGGATGGCAAAGGCACAAATATGGCAATTAAGTGCCCAGCCTTTCCAGAACCTGTTGTTTACTATTCCCAGAACAAGAAGTGGAAAGGGGCAAGAAGACTGAATGGGAGGCTTGCCAGGTAGGTGGCTTGGAGGAGTGGTTGAAGCCTACTGGACTTGAGGTGTTATCTGTAATCACTCTGGCCTCAGAGTATTACATAAATGCCTTTGTGTTTAGCTACTGGGAGAAGTTTAATCTGAGAAGTTCAAGCCAAGAGACCATCTTCTTCCTCTTGGACTATAGAATAGGAAGAGAGACCTTCATCTTTTGGACTTTCTCTTACTTTCTTAGAAGCATAATGTTTAAATATGTCTATAGGTATTGTCTAGTCTGTCCAACATTTTCATTTTACCTACAAGTAAACTGAGACCCAGACAGGTTAAGTATCATGGAGGCAGAATGGTGCACTGGAGATATGAGACATAATCTCCAATCACAATTCTGCTGTTTACTTCTTATGTGATCTTGGTTAAATTGTTCAGTCTTCTAAATTTCCATTTCTTCATTTGTTAAATAAGGATAATGGTGAGTTCCTTACCTCACAGTTTTGTTATAAGGAAAGCTTTCCTAAATCTTAAAGGGGCAAAATTGTGAATTATTATTATTACCCAAGGACCCAGAGCAAATAACCAGCAGTACCAAGACATGAACCCAGCTCATCTGATTTCAAATTCAGTCATCTTTCTAACATTCCACATTCTGCTCTAAAAAGCTCCCTTTCTTACAAGAGATGCTGGGTTTTGTTCATTGCACAGAACAAATGGAACCAGAAGAGAAGAGCCATGTCCCATAATATAATAATATAATAGACATGATATGAATAACAAATCAAATTTCTATAGTTCTTTAAAGTTTCCAAAATCTTTCTCCCTCAACAACTATGTGGCTGTTTAATATTTATGGAATGGAGCTGCATGAGATGAGTATTGCAAATGTTATTATTGCCATTTTACAGATTAAGAAACAGGCTCAGAGGGGTTAAATCATGTAAATGAAGGATTAGAATTCAGGTTTCTAAGAGGAAGCTCCTGGTGCTTTCCAAGGCATCACCACCCATCCCCCTAGTTTTTTCCCACTATGTTGCCATGGTGCTGAATTTAAACTGTGTTTACCACAGGAATCATATGCCTGAGTTTTCACTCCTTGAGTCTGAAAAAGAACAAAGCTGATATAAAACTCTAAAGGATAGATAGGTTAATGGGGAAGGGGGAAGGAGGAGAAAGGATGTGTCTTGTAGAGTATCTTTTCTCTCTCCTATCTAAGGGAATGGAATGGCTGGGCAGATTGGAAGGAAACGGGGATTCTCCCTGGGAACAATGATGTCGGTTTGCCCTTCTCTTTGACAGCACCTCTCATGAATCCACATCATCCTATTAGCTGATTCTTTGGGGGTGAGAGGGAAAGACATATAAAAGTCAAAGGGAAAGGAAAAGAGAGGACCTGAGTTCAAATCCAGCCTCCGAACGTATAACATTCACTAGCTGTGTGACTCTGGGCAAGTCATTTAACCCCACTCACCTCATATAAAAAAAAAGGAAAAGGAAAAGCATTTGCATAGTGTCAGTCACTGTGCTAAGTGCTGTACAAATATTAGCTCAGTGGATCCTCACAATAACCTTGGGAAATAGGTGCTATTATGATACCCATTTTACAGTTGAGGAAAGTGAGGCAAACAGAGGTTCAGTGACTTATTTATATTCACATAGCCACTAAGTTTCTGAGGCTAGACTTGAACTCTTATCTTCCTGACTCCAGGCCCAGTGTTCTATCCATTGTACCACTTAACTGCATCATTAGGAAGGAAAGGATGGTATGAGATGACGAAAGAGCTCATGGTCTATAGGCTGGAATGTAGAATGTATTAGTAGGAGTAATGTACAATAAGACTACAAAGGTAATTTAGGAACAAACTGTGGAGGACTTTAAGCTCCAGGTAAAGAAGATTGTATTTTATCCTAAAAGCAATAGGGATTCACCAATAGCCTTTGAGCAGGGTAAGGACAAACCTGTGACTTAGATTATTTTGACAGTTATATGAAGGGTGGCTTGAACAAGAGAGATGAGATGCATGCCTCCCAGTTAGGATGCTATTACGGTGACAAGAAATGCTGGTAAGAGTAGCTACATGAGAGGGACAGATGTAAAGAGACATGGACAGAAGTAGAATTTATAGGGAATGGTAGGGGATTTCAATAGGGAAGAACGAGGAGATAAGGATGGCTTGCGATCAAATGATGATGGGAATTACTGATATGTCTTTCGTGAAAGCTGTTTTTGATGAGGGAATGGGGGAGTATGAAGACCCTGGACTCCTGAAACTGCACATAGTAAGCACTGCTTGTTAACTGACTGATAGGGCCTCAGGGCAAGGCAGGGAAGGAGAGAGACAGCCCTCAGGATGGAAAAAGATGCAGGAAGAAGCCACTTTGGCTCCTTCCCAGTTTGCCCAGAATCCATGTTGCTTGTAGCATATATTCAAACTCATCGTGCTCTATTGTGTCCTAGTTTGGGGCTTGGTAGACAACTGACTGTGTCATCCGCTATTGATCAGCCTGTCCATGTCATGTAGGATAATGCCGATAAAGCCAGATTTGGAGACAGAGCTGAGTGTGAATTCTGGCTCTGACCCTTACTAACTACATGACCTTAAATAAGTTATTTAATATCTCTGAGCCTCAGTTTCTCTATCAGTGGAACAGGAATAATAACACCTTTTCCTCTTACTTCATTGCGTCATTGAATGTGCTTTGTACGTCTTAAAATGTATAGTTATAGCCTAGGTTATTATTATGATGATGTCATTATCATCATCACCATTATTTCACTCTGGTAAAAAAGGAAGCAAAACAACAAAGAGATTATTCTGCAGCACCTGGTGCTTTCTTTCATCTAGAAACAGCTTTATTTACAAAGATGAATTGCTAGGGAGTGTGGACTAAGAGCGTGGAAAAATCACTAATAAATTTATCTTTGCTGTAATTGATGGCTTAATGTGACCAGTGGGCAACTCACCCCCAGAAAACCTCCCTTTCCTACAACACAAGAAATGAGTCAAAAGAGCACCAGGCTCTATCAGGAGATCAGGATTTGAGTCCTGAGACTGTACTCAGAGGGCTGCTATTGGGATTGAGGCTTTATATATTGGTCAATTTATTGTTTAGTGTTTCAAACAGTAAATGTATCAGAAAAATCCCAGATTGAGTCAGGTCATTCTAATTCCAGTTCAGCCACTGACCCAGTGTGTGATCGTAAATAAATCCTTTCCCCTCTTTGAGCCTCAGTTTCCTTCCTATGTAAAATGAATGGATTGGACTAAGGTCTCTTTGAGCACTAAAATTCTTAGATTCTACGATTACTTAGGGGAGGGTCATTTGAGGTGGACTTTAAAGGCAGGATAGGAGTTCAACAGGCAAAAGGGAGAGGAATGACATTCTAGGCTTAGGAAATAACTATATTTGAGCAATACTATTAGTGGTCTATTCGGGTACAATTTATTCAAGAAACAAGGTAAATGACTGCAGCATTCACTGCCTGAGATGAGAATGAGATATTATTGGAAAGGCAAGGAGGTAGGAGGCAATGCTGGCCCCTCGAATGCTTAAGCAAAAGAGTTGGAACTTCCCTCAGTGGATAAGAGGGAGCCACTGCAAATTTTAGAGCAGTACTGTGCATAATTAAGATTACTCAGACATTGGTAAGGAAGACTGAAGTGGGAGAGCACGTATCAGCAAGAGGAGGCACTTGATCTAATTTGACTCTTGTTGGATGCCTGTTACATACAAGGTATGGTTCTGGGAGTGTTGGGAGACAAATGCATTAGTCCAATGTGGCAGCAAATTCTTGCTAATATATTTCCTTTCTGTGCAAATCACCCACTAAAACTTCTACTGGTGCAGTATGAATAAACCATTTCAAAAACAAATTTCAGCCTCCAAAATGAGGCGTAGCAATCATGTTCTTTCATCTGAGCCAAGCCATCTTCTCAGTCAACAAAGTGATGTTGATCATGTTATTAATCAGTAATTAACATCGACTTTGAAAATGGCCACAGTAACACATACTGTAATTGTTATTTCTTAAGTCACATTGTACGAGTTTATTTGATTGTGTTAGATTTGTACTTACTAACCTGACCACTTTTATTTCAAAATTCCCCAGGGGAAGGAGAGTAGGGAGGTTTGAATATTGCAAATTTTATATCACTCGGTCAATTTCCTATACATTGTCTAATTTTCTTCCTTCATAAAAGCTGTTTAATGTGTGAGAGTATCTATAGCTAATTGCCCTCCCCTTGTTCCCTCAGCTCATCAAACTGAGACAATTAAAAGGGGGAACCCGAGGGCTGTATTTTTTAAAGGAAACAAAGAGATTTAATTCATTTCCTTCTCAGAAGACAAAGAGAGTCCATTTCCTATAATGAATCAGACAAGATAGGCTATAACTGAGCCATATGATTCTCTCCTTTCTAAAGCCAGTATCTCAACACTAGTTAAATGACTCACAGGACTGAACAAATAACACAAAGATGACTGGACACACACAGCCAAACCAGACCACATCTATTCTGGGTCCAGGTCTTCAGTTATTTATAAGAAAAACATGAATAGCATAGGGATGGGAATAGAGCCTGGACCTGTAATTGGTACGGGAATCTCCAAAATGAAGACATTCTCTCTACTGGTGCAAGTAGGCAAATGTTGTGCAACTCACAGTCTTAGAGAATTACCTAATATTGGAAGCTTAAGGATTTGCCCACAGGCATGCCGCCAGGACAGTATGTATCAGAACTGAGACTTGAACCTGTCTCCCTGGCTTTAAGGACAGTTCTCCATCTACTGTTGGGGGCTACATATTTTGTACAATTGTTGTTCAGCTGTTTCAGTCACCTTCAACTCTTCATGACCCCATTCTGTGGTTTTCTTGACAGAGATACTGGAGGAGTTTGCCATTTTCTTCTCCAGTTCATTTTATAGATGAGGAAACTGAGGCAAACAGGGTTAAGTGGCTTTCTCAGGGTCACACAGCTAGTGAGTGTCTGAGGCCAGATCTGAACTCAGGAAGATGAGACTTCCTGACTCCAGGCTGGGTGCTCTCTCCACTGTGCCACCCAGCTGCCTGTGTATTATGACCCACATGCAAAAACCTACTGCTGTAAGATATATGTTGTGTCTCTCATGCAAAAACATACCTTTTGTCTTTTATCTGTCCATGGCTAGATCAGTCCTGCCCTTGACAGTGTGGGGAACTATTTAGAACCTGGATCATGGACCTGAGTCCATGAACTTTGAAAAAAAAATACACACACACACACACACACACACACACACACACACACACACACACACACACACACATACTAACAACTATAATTCAATGTAGTTGGTTTCCTTCGTAAGCCTATGTATTTCATTTTGTGTATTGAATAACATTATTCTGAGAAGAGGTCCATAGGCTTCAACAGAGTGCCAAGGGGCCCACAATACCCAACAAAAGCTAAGAAACCCTAATTTAGCATCATTCCACACTTGTTTGAAGCAAGGTTGTTAGAATTACAAATTTACTTACTTCTCAACTTTTGATAAAAAGAATAAACACAGTAAGTGACCCACTAGGAGGTACTAGTAATCATAGAATTAAGTGCAAGAAGAGTATAGCCAATCAGTTTGAGCACATCTCTCCACTTGGGGCAAATAGGCAGGCTCACCAGCCCCTGTGAGAAGGCAGACTCAACCCCTGATTGGTTTTCGATGACTGAGGTTCAGTACCTTCCTGATGATTGGCTGGCTGGGACTCAGGTGGACGGAACATTGTCACAGGAGCTACCCCTTTCTACAAGTATGTCAAAAGGCAACAAGCCCCTCCCAGCCCCATTTCAGTCTCCTTTCCACATTTTCCCCTTGTAGCTTTGCTCCCAGGGTTCTGGGATAAGGGGGGAAGGAGAAGGTGGAAAGGAAGAGACTTTTCTCTTTCCTCTCTCCCTCGGGAGAAACATACGGTGATGTGTCAAAAACACATTGCCAAAGTAGATATGCAATTACATGTGGCCAAAGAGGATTAGCCTAATAATGGGCTTTCCTAGGTCTAGAAATGACGATATCTGGATCACTGAAAGATTTCCCACTAAAGCATATGGCAGAAGAAGACACGTCCATTCGGTCTAGGACAGAAGTAGGTAAGCAGTGCTTCTGAGAAGGAAGGATTTTAAGCTCCCAAGCAATTTCTCCATCCCAGAATCTAAACTTCTGGACAAGGAGGAGAGATGTCCTGACCAAGACCAATCTTGTACATCATTTTATGGGCAATCTCCAGACTGAGAGCTTCTAAGTTCAAGAGAATATTTAGGCACTTGATTTTCCAAAGAAAGAATAAGATTGCCTGTGCTTTCCTGGAAAGCATCCAGCCTTGAAGAAAAACCCAGGACTAGCTACGGAGCTGAAGATGGAGCAGGTAAATGCTGGAGCCAGTTAGAATTGATCTGAAACCTGACGGTTGAATTTTTCAGCATGAGCATTTACATTTCAGAAACTGGCAAGAGTTACAAATCAGGGCTCGATTTGCTGTTTTGTTGATGTCTAAATTTAACATAGAGAAAATGTTAATAATGCAGATTAAATTTGAAAGTTTTCTATGTATACATTTGTGGGGTAGGGTGGGGCAGCCAGTTGTTAAACATTTACTGGAACACTACTGGTAAAAGATGAAAGCTATACTATGAAGTGCACAGAGCACCAGGCCTGGAGTCAGGAAGACTCATTTTCCTGAGTTCAAATCTGGCCTCAAACATTTACTAGCTCTGTGACTCTGGGCAAGTCACTTAACCCTGTTTGCCTTGGTTTTCTCATTCATAAAATGAACTGGAGATAGAAATGGCAACCACTCCAGTATCTTTGTAAACCCCAAATGGGGTCATGAAGAGTTAGACATGACTGAAACAATCAAACAACAATAACAACATTATGAAGGGATGGAGAGAGAACAAAATGGACGTTGATACCTCCTGTCCCCCATTACTATGGTGAATTAGTTATAGACTGATGGGAAAGGGATTGCTTCTCATTCAGTAGGCCCAAAAGTATTGGGGGAATCTCCTCAAAGTGTAATTAGTACGTATCTTGGTGGGACTATATTAAAGGTCCCATGGGAATAAGAGACTCACCAGAGTATCAAATGTCTTAGTGACAATCTAAAGTTTGACTCTTTGTGAGAGAAATTCATGGGCTATTTGAATTGCTCATGCATTTTTTGCCGCTGATTATGAGCTCCCGTGAGTCTTTTGTATCTTCTTCATTTTCTGTGGCATGAAATAAATACCATTCCATACTCAACCTTCATTTATTATTTTTACTCACTTTTGGAAGAGCCGGGATATAACTTACACGTAAGCAATATCTGGAGACTTTCCTGGAGTAACTACAGGTGAAGGTAATGAGCCAAAAGAGGGAGCGTGACTCTGGATCAGACTCAGGAGGCATTGGCAAGGGGAGGTCTCAATGGGTTGTATTCCAGGAGCTTGTCATTGGTGAGAAGTTAGTTTCAGCCTAAGATGTCAGATCTTTGGAGCTCCACACATCTTTGGCATCCTTCCTGTTTGTTTGTCTGTAGCTAAACTACTTAGCTTCACACAGGATGAGTTAGGATAGCTTGTTCAGCTATTCATTTTGAGTTGCCCAATGCGATCTCCCTCCTGCCTCCATCTCCCTGGTGTAAGCAGACAGAATGAGAGAATGCCATCATCACAGGACCCTAAAGGGCAGAATGTTGCTTCCTGTGTCCCAGAGCTAGCAACTTCCCTTTTTGTGATTCAGCCACCACCTGCTGAGGCAAACCCCGGGCCGATCGTTTTTGCTCCTGTTCTCTCATCCCAGTTTGTGTAGCCATACCTTTCTCTAGTCTCTCTCTTATTTGCTTGCTATCCCTTGGGTCCTCTGAAAAGCCAGGCTTTGCTGTTAACAAACTCTCCTTCATCCTAGACGTCTCCAGTTACTGTCTCTAACACAAGATGCTTTGCTGTCCTGCTCTCAACATGCTAGGCTGGGAAGAGAAGTAGACATTCTTTTCTCCTCATAGGAACTTCAGGCTCTCTGTCCCTCTGCTGACCTCACACGGGAACCCAGTCTCCTTTGAGATTCACTCCACACATCCGTATCATCTGGTCTAGATCCTGGTTCCTATAATCAACTGGCCTCCTTCGTTCTTTTCTCTGAGATGTCAGTATCTGGCTCATGTTCCTCCTCTGCTCTTCTTTTCAGGCATCAGTATATATTCTCACGTCCCCTTCAATACTCTGGCCTCCTGATTCCTCAATTGATAAGCTTGTTGTTGTCGTTCAGACACGTCTGATTCGTTGTGACTGTACAGACCGTAATCTCTGTGAGGTTTTCTTGACAAAGATGCTGGAGTGGTTTGTCATTTCCTTCTCCAGTAGATTAAGGCAAACAGAGGTTAAGTGATCTGTCCAGGGTCATACAGCTAGTGTCTGAGGTCTGATGTGAACTCAGGTCTTCCTGACTCTAAGCCTTGTGCTCTATCCTAGCTACCCTAAATAAATATAAACACACACCAATGCTCAGAGTATTAGTATGTTACAGGTAGAAGTGCTTTTAGGGGTCATCTGGTCAGTCCAGTTACTGTTGTCGTTGTTCAGTTGTGTCTGACTCTTCGTGACCCCATTTGAGGGTATTTTTTCTTTTTCTTTTGTTTTTGGCAAACACACTGGAGTAGTTTGCCATTCCCTTCTCTAGCTCATTTTACAGATGAGGAAACTACAGCAAACAGAGTTAAGTGACTTGCCCAGGGTCACACAGCTAGTAAGTACCAGATTTGAACTTATGAAGATGAGTCTTTCTGACTCCACCTAGTTACTAAAATTACCAATAACTACATATTCACTTTCCCTAAGAGTCCCACAAGGAGGGCTATAGCTTATCTTCGACTATAATTGCCATCTCTATGATCCTAGACTCTAAAATTCTTCCCTACCACCAATCATAATCCTTTGTCCTTTCATTCCTCCTCTGTCTAAACCCTTCACAATTTGTTTCTTAACCTCACTAGAACCTCTAGTCCCTTCATCTGTCCCTGTTCTTTCAGTCCATCATCCCTGTCCTTACTTTCTTCTCTTTTTTTTTTTTTTTGGTAATTCGGGTTAAGTGACTTGCCCAGGGTCACACAGCGAGTAAGGGTCAAGTGCTTGGTTTGAGGCCAGATTTGAACTCAGGTCCTCCTGACTTCAGGACCGGTGCTGTATCCACTGGGCCACCTGGCTGCCCCACTTTCTTCTCTTCTAATCGATGACCCGATAGTTGATCAGTTCTGTTGTTCTCTGTCCTCTACCCTTGACTTTTCCCCTTTGATCCAGTGTTTTATGATGAAATTGTTTTTTTAAAAACTATTTGCCAAGACAAACCCTTAAACTTATAATTTTAATTTCCTCCACTCTTACCTTCTCTAGGTCCTTGATCCACTGGCCATTAACTCTATTTCTCTCCTCTTCTCTTTCTTTGTTCTATTCCCTTTTGCCAGTCATGCCTTGCCAGCCCTCAACTCAATGTCACCCTCAACACAGGTCTTCTCCATCCCTACTCCCATTCCAATGAACGCACCCACAGAAATCACATCGTCATGCCAAATTGTTATCTTTGACGTAGATTTATGTTATTGTTTCTTAACTGGGCTGTCACAACTGTACAGCACCCATTTTTTTGTATGTATTTGTTTGATGTTTAAATAACATGAAATAAGAACTATTCACAAAATTTCCACCTTGTACAGCAAAAAAATAAATTGTCAATGTGAAAAAAAGAATTGATTCTCTCTTTCTATCTACCGTGCCTATTACAAACCCTCTCTATCCTCAAGCCATATATGCCAGCCCCTCTTCTGTGGATCTTGGCAGAATATACATCAGCATCATGAGTTTCTATTTCTCCCTTACACCCCTCCTCAAGCCCCTTTCCACGTTCTTAATCTTTGCTCCAATTTCTGATGATGAGGTTTGCCAGGGCAAACCTCTCAGCCTCTCTCTTGTATTTCTTCCCAGTCTGTCTCTACAAGCTGACCCCACTGAACATTTGCAATATTTCTATCATCTTTTACTCTCCCCTTTCTTCTGGCTTTTAACTTCCTGCCAACAAACACATCAAGGTCTCCCATATCATTAAAAAAAAAAAGACCATTTGTTTGACATTATACTGCACTGATGATATCATCCTGTCCTTTCACTGCCAAACTCCTAGAATCACCTACATTCAGTCATGGCCTTGCCACCTACGTATTTCTCCACGCTGTGGAACTTGCTTCTGACTATACCACTCAGCTAAAACTGGTGATTCACTCCTAAGTTACCAACAGTCTTTTTGATTGCTAAGTTTGACGGTCCTTTGTCAGCCTTCAACCTATTTGACCTTTCTGTAGTTATGAACATTGGTAAACATCCACTTCTCCTATAGAGTCACTCCTCCCTTGGCTTTTGTGGCCCTGTTGGTCACCCTCTTCTCCTTGATACTGTCTTCTCTCTAGGGTTTCATGACACTGTTCTCTCTTGTTTCTCCTTCTACCTGTCTGACCACTCCACTCTCTCCTTTGTTGGATCTTCATTCAGGTCATACCTGCTAACTCCAAGGCTCTGTCCATGGCCCTCTTCTTTTCTTCTAGATGTTTCACTTGGTTATCCCATCACGTATCAGCTCTATGCAGATGACTGTCAGATCTACTCAATCAACCCTAATCTCTCTCCCAACCTGGAGCCTCAAGTCTCCAATTGCCTCTTAGACACTTCGAACTGGACATTCTGTAGACATCTTAAACTAAACGTATCCAAAACTGATTTCGCTATCATCCCTCCACCAAACTGTCCTAACTCCCCTATTATCATCAAGGGTATCACCATCCTCCCAGTCCCCCAGGCTCACATCCTTGACTTTTCACTCTCTTCCTTTCTCTATCCTTTTTATGCAATCAATTCTGAAATCCTTTTGTTTCTACATTTGTAACATCTCTCATATATGCCCCCTTCCTTTCCTCTGACACTTCAACCCCCCTGGTACACACCTTCATCACCTCATGCCTAGACTGTTGCAAAAGACTGCTGGTTGGTTTCTCAGCCTCAAACCTCTCCCACTCCATCCAATTCATCCTCAATACTCAGCTATAGAAGTGATCCTTCTAAAGTGCAGGTCTGACCCAATCAACCACCTATTCCATAAAAACTAGTGGCTCTCCATTACTTCCAGGATCAAATATATAATCCTCTGACTTTTAGAGCCCTTCATGACCTAGTCCTTTCCTACCTTTCCAGTCTTTTTACACCTCACTCCCCAGTAAATATTCTGCAATGTAATGACACCAGCCTCACTGTTCTTCCCCCATGATATTCTATCTCCCAACTTCCAGCATTTTTACATACTGTTACCTCCTAGTTTCCCTGTTTTCCTTCAAAGCTCAGCTTCAGTTCCACCTTCAGCAAGAAGGCCTTTTCAGTTCTCCTTTCCACTCTTACTTTATCCCATTTGTATATAGTTGTTTGCATGCTGTCTCTCCCCCATTGGACTGTGAACTCCTTGAGAGCAGGAACTGTCCTTTACCTTCCTTTATATTGGCACATAATAGGTATTTAGTAAATGCTAGTTGACTGATTTCTCTTTCCTGGTTTTCCTCTTTTGTTAAGTCACCATTGTTCTCCCATCCACTAAGCATGGATAGACTTCTAGAATGGGTCCTCCTTTTTCTCACTCTGTATTCTTTCCCCTATTAACTTTCTAATCATGTCTATGCAGATGCCTTCCCAACTTTTTTTTGTATTATCCTGCCATAACCTCTTTCCTGAATTCCATCACTACCACCAGAATCTCAAATTCAAAATGTGCAACGTGGGTACTCATTAGTTCCTGCATATATCCACCAAACATCTCTGTTTCTGTATCTTCTCAGGTACCTAAGCTCACAGCTTCAGTCATTCTTAACTCACTCCTCTTTTTACTTCTTCTCATGTCTATATCATTTCCAAATCTTGCCAATTTTACTTCCACTACATCTCTCCCATACATTCCCATCTACCCATTTAAATTCCATTCCTCTAAATCAGGTCTTTATCACCTCTCATCTGAACTCCTGAAATAGTCATCTAATTGGGCTCCCTGCTTCCCAGCTCTCTGGCCTTGTAACCAAAACTAACAAAAAACAGACTAAAAGACTAAAACAAAAAGCAACCTTAATGGCTCCCTCTTGCTTTTCGGATAAAATACAAGTTTCTCAGCCTGGCATGTAAATCTCTTCATTATCCGGTTCCCACTTTTCCTCCACCAATTTCTTCTTTCTCCCCTTCAGTCAAGGTTATCCAGCCAATTTGGGCAACTAGTGGTTTCCATCTCTCATCTCTGTTCCTAGAGACAGGCCAATAAAGCTCATTAGAACAGGTGTTTATGAAAAGCTTACCATATGCAAGGAATCGTAAGAGGTTACAAGAATAAAGTATAAAACATTCCCAGCTCTCCAAAAGCTAGGATATTAAGGTAAAATTCCCTCATTTATCTCAATCTCTTAGAGTTCTTATCTTCAAGGCTCCATTCTGGTCTTGCCTCCTCTGCAAAATTTTCCTTTATTTTCCTAGTTGTCAGTGCATTTTCCCTCCAGAAATCACATCACGTTTACCTATATCTAGCTGTATGTGATGTCCTTCCAATAGAATGGGAGCTCCCTGAAGGCCAATATTGTTTGCTTTCTGTTTATATTCCCAAAGCCTAACACAGGACTTACATTGAATTAGTCATAATAAATATTGGTTTAATTGAACTGAATTACAGATATCCACCATTAACATTTGCCATTTTGGCGATTCCTGACTGGGGAACCTTTGTAGTGGGCCAGATGGAACATAAAAACCAGAAATTTATCCAATGCTCAGGAACAGTGGTGAAAAGCTGGCGCTCCCTACCCTTACTCTCCACCAACATATTTGGTCACCAATGATTATAGACAGAGTTGTGTTGATAAATGTTTAACAATTGGTTCTCAAAAAAAAAGTAAGATGCATTTAAGCTTCATCTGCATATTAACATATTCTCCATCACTTTCTTAAGTCTGGACAATCACAAAACAATAAATCATGCTACAGTTTCTATGATTTGCCAATTTCTAAGGTGTAAATGCTCATACTGACAATTTAAGTATGCTTCTCACAAGCAGAGGAGCTGGCTCCAATCCATCTCTGATTATGATGACCTCTGCTTCCCCACTGATAAAAAACTGTGATTGACTTGATCCTCTGAGGAGTGACAGTTAGTAGGGAGTGGAGAGGTGTATACTGAGAAAGTTTGGAGGTGATGTCAATATAATGGAAAAACTACCTTACCAATAGTCAAGAGTCCTGAGTTCTCACGTACTAACTCTGTCATTTACCCACCAGGTCCATCTAACCTGGAACCGGTCACTTCCCTCCTCTAGATTGTCAGAAAATATTAACTCTCCAACTTAGTGGTCATCTAAGTCATTGTGCATCTCCATACCTCAAGTGCTTTACTGTATAATGGGTACCCGTTTCACAGGGTTGTTGGAGGGAAAACACTTAGCAAACCTTAAAGCACTATGAAACCATGAATTATTATTCTTGTTAATGATTATTATCATTTTGACAGCTGTGCTGCCTGGTATTTGAACAAGCGGGAAGCAACATTTCAATCTAACATTGCTGTCGCTTTCCTACTGATAAAGAGACCAGCTGTCAGCAGGGACATCTGTCATATTTGACGACACTTGAGAATTCAGTCAGCTACAGCTTTCTTTAAATCGACAGTAAGGTCTTGAGGACGTCCAAAGCAGTGACCTTCACATGATGCATTGGCATGGGTCTTGGGGGTCTTCTCTAGCAAAACACATCCTTCTGTGGCTCATGCATAGACTTAGCCAGGGTTGCTTTATGCAGATCTCCATGTTTCAGTAATTCGCAGCTGCCTACATATTCAGATAGTTCTCAGCTTGCTCAGAAATACTATTCATGCATGGTTCTTAAAGTCCCAGCTCTGCTAACTTATTACATCATGGTAGAGAAGCCCCTTCCCATCTCCAGCCTTCTTTTTGCCTCATTGATAGTTAGAGAATGTGCAGGAAACCCCGAGACAGAGATGGGAGGCAGCATGTGCCAGTAAATCAAACCTCCACCACTACCTTGACTATCATTTCCCCTCAGATCTTGATGGACACAGCCCAGAGCTATGAACTCAAAAACCTTGGAAGTAGTAGGGTTCCCCAAACCACTGGAAGGGTCTGTTTCCAGCTAGGCCCCTGTAGTCATCATCAAGGGGAGAAATCACTGTGGAAAAGGAGAATAGCTTTCTCACAATCACCAGCAATAACTGTTAATCGACTGCCACAAACAGGCCGATAGTCACAAGAGCCCCACACCCGCTTCCTGCTTCCAGTCCAGCCCTCACAGCCATTATTTGCAATTGAATCTCTGGGTCAAAGAGTAGGGACATTTTAGTCACTTTTTTTTCCTAATTCCAAATTGATGTCCACAATGGTTCAGTGAATTCATAGTTCCACCAAAAGTATATTAGTGTGATCATCTTTCCACAACCCCTCCAACATTGATTATTCCCACTTTGTCACCTTTACCAATTTTCTGAGTGTGAGACAAAGGTGTTTTGATCTGCATTTCTTATTATTAATGATCTGAGGCCTTCTTTCATGGGGTCGATAATATATCAAAAAATCATCGGCAGATTCTGCCGTCTCCTGGAGTCTTCTGTGTGAGACTACTCTATTATGTAATCTGAACTGCCAATCTCTGTTTTTATCCCCAGTTTCACACCTGAGACATTTGATTGGAACCCAGGAAGATGATTCAGACAGCTTGCCTCGTCTTCCTCTCAGCTCTGCCACTCAGTAAACTGCCCACAGTCCAAAACCGTAGAAGGCCAGAGCTGGAAGGAACTTCAGAGATCATCCAAGTGGCCTTATTTTACAGATGAGGAAACTGAGGCCTAAAAAGATTGTCTTTCCAAGGGTCACACCAGTAGGATATACTTTCCAGATTTAAACTCAGAACTTCAGACGTCAATTCCACCAAGTCACGTCTTTCCCCTCACAGTCAGTTCATTCTAGAATTTTGCATCAGCAGGACAGGGGAGATCAAATGGGCCCCAGGAGAGGGGTTACAATTTATCCAGAAAGATGAGGCACAACTTCCTTTTTCTCCTTGTGTTCTCCATCAGCATCCATTCTAAATTTCCAATCTTAGAGAGTTGCTTGGATCACAGAGACATTGACTGGTCTAAGGTCACACAATCAGTAGATGTCCAAGATGGACACTTGAACTTCAGTCTTCCTGACTTCAGGGCTAGCCCTTTATCTACTAAGACCAGAAATTTAGAATGGGTGCTGATTTGCATTGACAAAGAGAGTCTCTTCACTGAAAGTTTCCTGCAAAAATAAAACCACAGGACCGGGCCAAAAGAAATAATAAAAATCTCTTCCCAGATGGAACCCAGAGTATGCTTGTTATCGTCCAGCTTTTTATTTAAGATTCTGTTTTAAAATGTTTCATACTCAACTGTTTTAAATGTTGTGATTCTCAGTTTCACAACCAAAGAGTTTTATTTTAGAAGATTAATTTTTTTTTCTATCACCCTCCATTTTTCTCTCTGCTGTAAATGTGTCCTCTCCGCCTCCATGTCCACCTTTATTGTTGCAATATCACACAGGAGAGGGAAAACAGCATATTATACTTTGCTGGGTCAGCTCCTGGGACACCACTTTCTTTTACCTGTGAATACTGACCCTGTAGTGGGTGGTCCAACATGAGAACAATCTTTGAGAAAGGAAAACAAGACCCAGCTCTGTCATTATTTCTCTGAGCCTCAGAGGCCTTGTGCATAAGACAGGAAGGTGGTGTTACTGGGCTAGGTGATCTAAAATTTCAGGGGGTGGGGAACCTGTAGCCTCGAGGCCCTATGTGGCCCTCTGGGTCCTCAAGTGAGGCCCTTTGACTGAATCCAAACTTCGCAGAACAAATCCCCTTCATAAAAAGGTTTGTTCTGTAAAACTTGGATGTGGTCAAAGGCTTCACCCAAGGATCTAGGAGGCCTCAAGGCCGCAGGCTCCTTACCCGTGATGGTTTCCAGTTGTAAACTTCTATGAGTGCCTCAAAGGGATGTCCTGATATTCAAATAAAATCCTCTTTATAAAGTCTCCTCTCCTTTTCAAAATTATAAAGTACTATGTAAATATCAACTATTGTTAATGTTTTTATTTCTGAAGAGCAGGGTCTGGTCTCACTCTCCCAATCTGAGTTGATGGCCAGGTTGGGTCCTCAGAGAGCAGCTACAATTTCTTCCTTCAGGGCTCTCTAGAAGTAACCCTGAACAACAGTGGAATTTTTCCTATATATTCCTACATACATTCCTAAATATTTCCTACACATTCCTACATATTTCCTACATCTGTGGTTAGGAAGATCTGAGTTCAAATCTAGCTTCACTTTCTAGGCAAGTCATTTAAATGCTTTATATCTCAGTACCCTCATCTACAAAATAGAAATAATAATATCGCCAACTTCTCAGGATTGTTGTGCGGATAAAATGAGCTAATATTTGTAAAGCACTTTACAAACCTTAAAACCCTATAAAATGCTCACTATCACTCATAAGCCCCCATATGGTGTGATTTCCCCATCCTAGTATCACATAACTAGCTTATATCTCCCCAATCATCTAATTAATATAGTATATTATTATTGACTAATTAATATATAAAATATTAATGTAATAATCAATATATCATATCATTGTTGATTAATATAATAATTGACAAATTATTGTTGATTAATTAATACATAATAATTAGTGTAAACATAATCAATTGGTTAATTAAGTGATATCTTATTTTTACAAATATGTATTTATAGAGAAGGTATAGCAAGGACTGAAGTACAACTACAGCCTGCCAAGCCAAGGGGCACACCCTTCCCTCTGAGCACCCACTCGATCTCTGGGGAAAGTGGAGTGGACTCAGACAAAGCAGCTGCCATGAAATATCCCCCTAACTAATATCATGGCAGGGGGCGCTTCCTGGCTCTGGGAGTCCTTTTCTTCCTTTGTAGATTACCAACCATTCACTTCTGGCTGTGGTGTAGCCAATGGATGACATTCCCTCACTCAGCTTGGGTGGTTTCTTGCTAGTATAGGTCAAATAGGTTTTAGCTGCTGAGGCTACTGACAGACTCTGCTTCTGATTCCCACTGCTGTATTCCCGGTGACTCTTTTGACCTTTTGAAGCTCACAGTTCCACAACCTGGTCTGTTCTGGTTCCAGAGACTCATTCCCCTAAGATCAGGAAAGAATAAATAGGAGACCTAAGAAATAGAAGTGCCATGTATTCATAGCCATGCGGTGGCCAGGTGGCTCCCCTACTTGGTAGCAAAGAGAAGTTCTTGTCTTTCTCATCCCACAGGGAAAAGAGGAAGAATGCATCCCCTCAAGCCTTTTGTATGCACACCAGGGTCCAATTGAGCTGATTAAAAGCTGATTTTTATCAGCATAAAGCCCACAAGAAGCAGTCAGAGGCTACCTGTACATGCTCTGCAGTGGGGTGAGGGCCCTTTCCTTACACATGTCTGAAACAGGTTTCCCCATCCTCTATGTGGGTTGGTACCAGGCATGGCATTTGATGCATGCTGTAAAACAGGGGTATCTAACAAGACACATGAGGCCCATGACACTCCTGAGTGTGGGCTTACCCAGATTAAAATGTGATTGGGAATATTTAACAAAATAAATAAAAGTACACAAATAGATAATGTCACATTTTAAAACTAAGTCAATATGCAGCCAGCAGAGATCCTTAAGTACAGTTTAGTGGTCCCCGCTTCTATTTGAGTTCAATAGTACGACTTTCAAGTGCTTAGACTTGGGTGAATTCTAAGAACCAGTTGAATTTGGAGAAGATAACCAAACCCATTTGAAGATGTTAACAATTGACTCACTATACCTGTGGTGGCCCTTCATTTTTCCAGCTAATTCCTCAGAGCTGAGATGGTGGCCATCTTGCCTGGCCACCTGTTAGCTGTGTGACCTTGAGCAAATCACTTTACTGCCCTGGGCCATTCTTCCTTAGCTATAGAATAAGGAGGATGGACTATATTGCTACTAAATTCCCTTCCAGATCTACCTCTATCATTTTATCACCCAGACAAAAGTTGATAAGGATTTGAAAATAGTATGTGGGGAAAAGGAAAAACTGGTCACAACTGATTCTATTTCTGCTTCCCCTTCCTTCCATTCATCCCTGTATCCCTTTCTTTTTCTAGTCTTTGCTCTCTTAAGTACTTTCTTTTCCTCTTTTTTATTGCCATATACCCCCATACATAAATTCATCTTTCTTTTCCATTTTCCTTTAACACTTTAAATCTCTGTTTTTCTTTTGTTCACCCACATATCATCTCCCTTTCAAGCTTTTTTCCTTATTCCCTGTTCTAACTGCCTTTTTTTCTGTTCCTTCTCCCTCTTTCCTCCTACTTTCCATTATTTAATATTCTATGAGATTTTATAAATTTTAAACTTCTCAGAAAAGAAAGAGAAAGAAACAATAATTTATCAGGCTGGGCAAAGAACGCCTTAGGGATACAGAAGAACACTCTGGCAATTAAAAGCGTGAAAATGGCAGATTCATTAGCTATCTACATACATTATTAAAAACAGCAGAAACAAGAGCTCCTTCCTATTATCTTGCTTCTGTTAGGAGCACAAAGGTGAAGACTCACAGCTTTTATTTGGAATGCATCTCCTTCCCCAGTGGCAACTGTTATCTCCTTTTCCTGCCTCTCTCCTCTTATCCTACCTTGCAGTTTATAGAGGGATTCATAGTCTTCAGAGTCTAATCATTTCTTACAGAAGCCTATAAGGTAGGCTGCATTGTATAGTGAAAAAGAGCACTAGATCTGGGATCTGAACCTGGGTTCAAGCTCCTTCTCTGTTGCATACTATCTGGGTAACGTTAGGGGAAGTTACCAAATTTCTCTGTATGTCAATTTCGTTCTCCTTTGGATGAAGGTGTTGGACAAGATGATCTTTAATATCTCTTCTAGCTTTAAACCTTGAGACCTCTATTTTAATAGAAAGAAGGCAGCAATTTAGATTTAACTTGTGGATTGCAGGGAAAAGATTTTGAGTTTTGCCTGTACTGCTACCTCCTCCACTTTGCAAAGCAAAATTCCATTGTAATGTGCATGAATGGCGTTAGTTGCCACGGAAATGATGGCTATTAAAGTTTACTTGCCTCAACCCCAAAATCAAGCAGGCCTGTAGGAATTTTCATTGAGGGGGAGGAGAGTGGATGAAGAAAACAGCATTTTTTTTTTCTTTTTGCTATACTGGCTGGGTGTATCTCGGGTTCAACACACAAAGAGCTGAAATATCACTTAAATGACACATAGGACAATTTTCCTTCGAACTACTTTCTGCTTAGTGTTTTGAATTAGATTTGCTGATCTCAACTCAATAGCACAAATATTGATTAAGTGCCATGTGGGTTCAAAAAAGGTCAAGGAAGATAAAAACAGATTTTCTTCTTTGGGAATACTCAATGAAACATTTGGATACTCTTGTTATTTCTCTAAGTTTACTCCAAAAGCTGCTCTAAAATTGTTAGTCTTTTCCCCCTCTGTGTGAATTCTTTAATGTCTTCTTGATTTTTAATGGGTATATTTTGTCTTCCAAAAGAGTACTTAGATTTGTTGGAAAACTGATCCTGGGATTGTGTGACATGTATTTATTTATTTATTGGTTCTTAATTTTATGCATGTCATATTCTAACTTCTTTAGGCAGTTATAATTCTATAGACAAATACTGTAAAACAGAAATAGATGGGTTTTTTATAAGTAATGTTTTTTTGTAAAATGTGTTGAACTAGTTGATCTTTAAAACCCTTCCCTTTCTAAATCAATGATTCTAAAGTCCTTTGATCTTCATTTTAGTAGCTTAAGGTTTGTTTTTTTTTTAGAGGGCCAGAAATTCATTATTGTAGTTTTGAAGTTTGATAAAGATATACTTGAGTAAATTTTGAATTTGGGGTTCTGTGAATTCTTTCTTCTTGCAGTATGTAGTATGAGTTTTTTATTTTTAAGAAATTTTCTTGTAAGATTTCCTGAAATATTATGTTCAGCTTATTTGTTCCTCAATATCTTCTGGGAGTGAAATACTACTAAGGTATTTTCATCTTTCTGACCTGTCCTCCAAATGTGTCATTTTCATAAGCATTATCTCCAAATTGTTTAAGGAGAATCACTTTCTGAGCTTTTTTTTTTACATTTCAAATATATCTTTAATTATTCTGCTATCCACCACGTTAATTAAAATTTAAGTGCTTCCATTGTTGTTCTCATATGCTTCATGCTCATTTCCAAACAGCTGAGTTTCAGCACCACTTTTTCACTAGTAAGAATAGCTGGCAATGTATTTTACAAATATGATCTCCTTTGATCCTAATACTTGTAAAAAATACGCTATTTTTTAAATCCTGTTTACTGAAACTGAAAGAGGTTAAATGAGTAGCATAGGATTCTATAGCTACTAAATACCTAATGTGAAATTTGAACCTCAGTCTTCCTCACTCCAAGTCTAGAGCCTGTTCAATATGACATACTGCCTCTCTCTCTAGAATCCTTTTTTAAAAATTTCATTATTTTAAAATTACACGTAAAAATATTTAATGCTCATTTTTTTTTAAATTTTGAGCTCCAAATTCCCTCTCTGCCTTCCCTTTGAGATGGCAAACAATTTGGTAAGAATTATACATGTGAAGTCCTACAAAACATATTGCCATATTCACTATTCTGCAAAAGAAAATATAGACAAAAAAAAGACCCTCAGAAAAGTAAAGTTTAAAAAAGTATAATTGATATGCATTCAGACTCTATCAGTTCTTTCCCTGGAGGTAAATAGCATTTTTTGTTATTTTAAGTGCTTGAAAATTGTCTTGCATCATTGTATTTCTGAGAATAGCTTAGTCATTCACAATTGATCATCATACAATATTGCTGTTGATATGTACAATGTTCTCCTGGTTCTGCTTACTTTACTTTGCATCAATTCATATAAGTTTTCTCAGGTTTTTCTGAAGCCACCTTGCTCAGTATTTCTTATAACAAAATAATATTCCATCCCAAACATGCACCACAACTGTTCATCTATTCCCCAATTTATGGACATCTTTCAATTTCCAATTCTTTGCCAACACAAAAAAAGCTGCCATTAATTTTTTTTACCTATGGGTCCTTTTCTTTTTTCTTTGATCTCTTTAGGATGCAGACCTAGTAGTGGTATTGCTGGGTTAAAGGGTATGCACAGTTTTATAGCCTTTAGGTATAGTTCTAAATTGCTCTCCAGAGCAGTTGGATCGATTCATATTTCCAACAGTGCCTTAATATCATAATTTTTAACAGTGCGTAATTCTCCCTCCATCCAACGTTTGTCATTTTCTTTTTCTGTTATATTAGCCAATCTTATAGGTGTGAGGCGATATCCCAGAGCTTTCTTTTTTTAATTTGAATTTTTCTAATCAATAGTGATTTAGAGCATTTTTTTGTTTTGTTTTGTTTGTTTGGATAGGCAATGGGGTTAAGTGACTTGCCCGGGGTCACACAGCTAGTAAGTGTTATGTGCCTGAGGTCAAATTTGAACTCAGGTCCTCCTGAATCCAGGGTAAGTCCTCTATCTACTGTGCCACCTAGCGGCCCCGAGAGCGTTTTTTCATAGCTTTTATTTCTTCCAAAAACTGCCTGTTCATGTCCTTTGACCATTGCTCAATCGGGAAATAAATTGAGTTCTAATAAAGTTGACTCAATTGTCTATATATTTGAGAAATGCTCTCTTTATATTCCTTAACTATAGTTAGATATTCTTTTAATTCCTCTTGTGATTTCCCCCTCCTGTTTTCATTTCTTCTTTAATTCCTTGAGTATAGCTATTATCCATTTAATTGTCTCCTTAGGAATTTCTTGTATTGTTCCTAATGTAATTGTTGATGCTATTTTAATATATCTCATTTTGGATGATTTTGTTTGTGCTTCTCTAATCTACAATATTTTTTTCATTGTTAATAGAGATTTTTTCCAGTTTCATTGTTCAGGTGGTTTTATTTAGCTGTGAAAATTTCTGACAATTTTTTGCTTCTTTTCACAATTTATATTACTGTTTTTGAAAGGTATCCCAAGAATATAGTTCTCTTTGCCATCTTCCCATAAATTTCCTTGTTTTACATCATAGGCTTTAGGAATAGAGAAAATCCATTTTTAATATACTCCTCAAACAATAAATTAACTAATAAATTAGTTCTACAAGATTTTATTGTGTGAGGCCCCATACTAAGTGCTGGGGGAAACACAGCTACAAAGGTGATATAACTCATGTCTTCAAGGAGCTTATAGCCAAATAAGGAGATAAGTAATATGTGAATAAAAAAAAAGAAAGAAAAAATTAAAATATAATACCGATTTGTGGTTTGTATCAGATGGGTTTTTAAATTATGTCCATTCTCTCTCTCTCTCTCTCTCTCTCTCTCTCTCTCTCTCTCTCTCTCTCTCTCACGCACACGCGCACACACACACACACACACAAACCCAATCTAGTTAAAGCAAAAACTTTATTATTAATTCACTGATAGTGCCAGTCTTAGAATCACATGTTCCATGAACATTCATATCCTGGGTTCTTGAAAGGAATGAAAGCTAGAGGACCTAGCACAGTAAAGGACCCACAGTGCACTTTAAACACTTACTACTACTAGCAACGTTATTCCTAGTAACTCATTTTGACTAGTTGGAGCACTCGAATGAATGTGTCTGCTAAGTCAGCCTAGCTATGACAGCAAGCCCACTTGTGTAGTGGGATATAAGAATTTATTAAGTGCCTGTTGTGTGCCCAGTGTGGTGACAGGTGTAAAGAATACAAAGACACAAGTCCTTGCCTTCAAGAGGCTTATGGTGACAAGATTGTGGACGATGTAGGAGGGAGCTTCCAAGGTACCATGGTCAAGTGGAAAGAAAATTAAATTTAAAATGAGAATACATGTGTTTCAGAGTGGACTGTAGCCTTTACTAGCTGTATAACACTGACTGAGTCATTTAACCCGTCTTAAGCCTCAACTTCTACTCCTATAAAATGGGAATAAAAATATTAGCACTAACTACCTCACAGAGTTATTGTGAGGAAAGTGCTTTACAAACTTAACATCACATAACAACAAGATATAATGTATTATTGTAGGTTTTTTCTTTCATTTAGTGAATTTGCCTCCAGGCTTATGCTCTGTCGCTTCTAAGATCCTGGGACATAAGGCACTTAAAATCTTAATCAATTCATGGTGTATAACTGTAGCTTCAGCTTGTATGGAGCTCAGCCAAGTGACCCAGACAAGTTTCCCCCCCCCCGACCCAGTGTGTGCTGGGAATTAGGGATAGTTCATTATTTCAGTGTCTATGAAATGTGCAATGTGGCTATCCCTTCATGGATGTATATCACCAAATTATATAATTTGATTATGTAATTTGATCAAATTAACACATTAATGTGCTAGTGGTACGGCCATGGGTAAGTCCCTTAATCTATCAGTGTCCTAGGGAATTCTCTCAGTTACAAATGAATTTATTGCATCAGTAGAGGGTTTCTGCTCTGATTTCCCCAAACCAACGAAATCACAAGCCTGAAGCAAAAAATACCAGCAAATCTATATGACTACATCAGTAATAAGTATTATTCCAATGCAAAAAAGAAATCTATCTTTGTGCAACTTCTTAGAGCAAAAGACAGCTGCTGGTAACAACAACAACAGCTTTTATTTATATAGCAATGTGAGGTCTACAAAGAGCTTCAATCATATCTGATTTGAACCTCGTAACAACTTAACGAAACAGGTACTAAAGGTGGTGATGATGATTGTGATAGCTACTATTTACATAGTATTCTGAGGTTTCTGCAGTACTTCACAAATATTTCATTTGATCCTCACAACCACCCTGGGAGGTAAATACCCATTTCATGGTTGGCAAAACTGAAGCATATAGAGGTTAAGTGACTTGTCCAGGGTCATACAGCTAGTGAGTATCTGAGGCTACATTTGAACTCAGGTCTTCCTAACTCCAAGTTCAGCCCTCTATCCATCTGTTTGTATAGGAATTATCATTACCCCCATTTTAAGGCTCATAGTTTTAGACCAGGAAAGGATCTTATAGAATATCTAGTTCAGCCCCCCATTTTATAAGTGAGGAAACTGAGGCTCTGTAAGATTGAATGATTGTTCCAGGATGGTATAAGAAGTAGCCAATATGCAATTCAAACCTACTCTTTTATAAATGAAGAAACTGAGGCTGGGAGAACTTAAGTGCCTGTGGTCACATGGCTACTAAATATCTGAATTCAGATTCGAACCCAGGTCTTCCCAACCTTCACTTCAGTACATTCCACTGGTCCACCATCGTCGCTTCTAACTGAGGTGGTTTTGAAATGCGTTTGCTTCTTAGAAAAAGTTAATTATTTGATCAGTCAAGGAAACCAGAAGAGAGAACAACTCCATGATGCGCCATATGGCTCTCCTGCTAATTCAGGGAGAACTGGTTCTATTATGTAAAGTCAATATTAGGATACTTCATTAGGCAGAGAAAGGAAGTCAACTCTAATGGGAATCATCATTTTATGTAGAACATCAAGGAAGGAGGAGAAATTGTCTCACATAAAAGAGGGATGAAAGAGCTTTTATAGTAGAGGGAGAAGATGGACCATGCTTAATTGAATATGACTTTTATTTGAATTGGCTGAAAAAGGGAATAACATACACACTCAGTTGAGTATAGAAATCTAGCTTACCCTACAAGGAAGTAGGAGAGAGGAATAAGAAAAGGGGGGAGAGGAGCTGATAGAAGGGAAGGGCAGTTGGAGGGAGGTAGTGGTCAGAAGCAAAACACTTTTGAGGATTGACAGGGCAAAAGGAGAGACAGACAGAGAAGGATAAACAGGGGGAAGAGAAATTCCATTTAAAATAATTGTAGACAGTGTAAAATACTTGGGAGTCTACCTGCCAAGACAAACCTAGGAAGTATATGAACACAATTACAAAATACTTTTCACAAAACAAAAACTGATCTAAATAATTGGAAAAATATCAATTGTTTATGGGAAGGCCAAGCTAACATTATAAAAATGACAATTCTACCTAAATTAATTTAGCTATTCAGTGCCATACCAATCAAACTACCAAAAATCACTTTATAGAGCTAGAAAAAATAATAACAAAATTAATCTGGAAAGACAAAAGTTAAAGAATATCATGGGCTTCAATGGAAAAAAAAATGTGAAGGAAGATGGCCTAGTAGTTCCAGAATTCAAATCATATCACAAAGCAATAATCATTGTAACAATCTGGTACTGGCTAAGAAATGTAGTGGTGGATCAGTAGAATAGATTGAGTATACAACATACAATAATAAATGACCATGGTAATCTAGTGTTTGATAAGCACAAAGATCTCATATTTTGGGGCAAAAACACACTATTTGATATAACTGCTGGGAAAACTGGAGAGCAATTTGGCAGAAACTAGGCATAGACCAAAATCTCACACAGATAAAGCCAAAATAGGTACATGATTTAGACATAAAGGGTTCTGGCATAAGCAAATTAAGGGAGCATTGAATGGTTTACATATTGGATCTATGTATAAGGGAAGACTCTGTGACCAAACAAGAGGTAAAAAAAAATTACACAATATAAAATGGACAATTTTGATCACATTAAATTAAAAAGAATTTACACAAATAAAACCAATGCTGCCAAGATTAGAAGGAAAGCAGAAAATTGGGAAATGGTTTTTATAAATTTCTCTGATAAAGGCTTCATATTTCAAATATATAGAGAACTGTGTCAAATTTAAAAGAATATGAGTCATTCCCCAATTAATAAATGTTCAAAGGATATGAACAGGCAGTTTTCAGATGAAGAAATCAAAGCTATCTATAGCCATATGAAAAAATACTCAAAATCACTATTGATTAGACAAATGCAAATTAAAACAACTCTGAGGTACCACCTCACCCCATCAGATTGGCTAAAAACACAAAAAAGGAAAATAACAAATGTTGGAGGGAATGTAGGAAAATTAGGACAGTAATGGACTGTTGGTAGAGTTGTGCATTGATCCAACCATTCTGGAGAGTAATTTGTAACTATGCCCAAAGTGTTATCAAACTGCACATACCCTTTGACCCAGAAATAACATGACTAGGCCTATATCTCAAAGAGATCTCAAAAAAGGAAAAGGACCTATGCATACAAATATATTTATAGCAACTCTTTTTGTGATGGCAAAGAAAGAGGAATTGAAGGAATACTCGTCAGTTGGTGAATAGTTGAACAAGTTGTGGAATGTTATGATGGAATACTGTTTTGCTATAAGAAATGAGGAGTAAAATGCTTTCAGAAAAACCTAAAAAGACTTACATGAACTGATGCAAAGTGAAGTGAGCAGAACCAGGAGAACATTGTATATTATAACAGCAACATTGTATGATGACCAACTAAATGGCTTAGCTATTCTCAGCAATGTAATAATCCAAGACAATTCTGAAGGACTTATGATGGAAAATGCTATCTACCTTCAGCGGAAGAACTGGTAGAGTCTGAATGCATATTGAAGCACACTGGTTTTTACTTTATTTTTGTGTGTGCTGGGTTTTTTTTTTTTGGTATGTGTTCTCTTTTACAACATGACTATTACAGAAATATGTTTTTCATGACTGAACATGTATAATCTGTATCAAATTTCTTGCTGTTTTAGGGAAAGGAAAGGAAGGAGCAAATTTGGAACTCAAAATTGAAAAAAATTAATGTTAAAAATCATTTTTACATGTAATTGGAAAAAATAAAATATGTTTAAAAAGAAACATTGAGTCCTGTAAGATCACAAAGAACCTTGAATGTGAGGCAAATGCATTTGAATTTTATTCAGATTCAATAGGATCTTGGAAAAAGTGATGAAAGGGATCTTAGAGGCCGTAGTCTAACACCTCATTTGGTAAATCAGGAAACATAAGCCCAGAGAGGATAAATTAGTTACTTGAGGCCATACAGGTAGCCCTAAAAAGCTATATTTGAACCCAAGTCCTCTTCCTCAGAAGCTGGTACTCACTTCACTCTCTAACCAAAGGAGTAGAATTGGTAAATTTGTTCATGAGGAAGATTCATCTAGGAACAATATGAAGACTGAAGAAGAAGAGGAGAAAAAAATGAAGGTGAGATTCTAGTAGAATGATAGTGGAATAGTCTAGGTGAACTATAATAAGGATGCAGCAGGGGAAAATGCAAGGGTTGTGATGGAGTCTGTATTGGAAGGAATTTATGATAGCCTAGATATAAGCAATATGGGAGAGGAAAGAATGAAAGATCTAAGAGCACTGACCCTGAAGTCAAAGGACATGAGTTAAAGTCTTCCCTTTGATAGTAAACACCTAAATTATATTGGTTCTGTGCGATCCATAGCTCAGTTTCTTCATCTGTAAAATGGGGATGTTGGACTATATAGTATCTGAGTTCTCTTCCAGCTCTAGATCTATGATCCTGTGACATGGATTCAAATCCAAGCTCTACTATTTACTATGTGACCTTGGGTAAAGCACAACCCCTCTGGGCTTCAATTTCTTGGTCTGTGAAGGGGGCTAGTCTAGATAGCTTCTAACATTCCTTACTGCTCTAAACTTATGGTTTTCTAACCCAAAGGTTTCAAATATAGGAGACTGAGTGAATGTTGCTATCACAGACAGAAATAATGAAGTCAGAAGGAACAGATATCTAAGAGGCAAAGATGTTGTTATGACCTTAGTTTGGGACTTGTTGAACTTTAGTTTCTGGTGGCACAACCCATCTGAGAACGTCCTTTGGACAGGTGGGGCTGTGAGTCTAGAGCCCAAAGAACTATCAGAGCTGGAGATATCATTCAGGGAATCACTTACAGAGAAGAGGCAGCTGAAGTCTTGGGAATGGATGGTATTACTAAGATAGTAGTGAAAGTAAAGGTTGATCAAGGACAGACTCTTAGGGCACACATTTTACACAGTTGTGATGCAGAGGATGCAGAGTCTTTGAAGGAGGCTATTATGCCTTCCGAACATAGCAGAAGGTGCTGTTCTTAGCTCAGGGTGCTGAAGTCTTCCAGAAGTCCTGACACAGAGCTTCAGGTTGGTATTTTGTTTACATGAGTAAAGTAGAAAGTGGGTATAGATTCAGAAAAGTTCTCTGGATCATCCTGGGTCAGGGCAAGCACTGAGCTGGCTTTAGCTTTAGAAAGACACCAAAGCTTTCCTTACCTATTTGCATCCCAAATTCAGCCCAATGTGGGAGGAAGTGTGGGAAGTCAAAGGCTGCTGCAGAATACAATGGGAATGGAGCAAAGCAGAGTTGCTGCCTGTCTAGACTTCCAAGTTATGAGGTTGAGTGAGAACTTATTTACTTCTTCATTTTCCAGCAGCTTGGCATTGCTTAATGAGGAAATCTAATCAGTGACTGTTTTCATACTCCCTCCCCATTGCCACCACTTTTTTGATTAAATGAGCTGTCCTTTCCTCTGGCTAGGTTTCCTGGATACTTTTTACTGCCATTTCTAAAGATAAAAATAATAGATATTATAGAGCTGGAAGGGATCTTACAGAGCATGTAGTCCAATGTCATAATTGTATAGATGAGGAATTTGAGACCGAAAAAGGTTAAGTGACTTGCCAAGGTCACATAGGTAGCAAGAGGGCAAAATCAGAATTAGAACTCAACACTTGTGACTCCAAGCTCAGCACACTTTCCACTGCAGCATATTTCCTTCTCCATCAAAGAATATATCCTTGATTCCTTCTCTAGTGGTCATCCTGTTTCCCTCCCACTTAGTCTACCGCAGTGTAATAGACAACCATATTTTGGCATAAGGTAATAAGAAGTGCTGTGTATTTAAGTAGCCTGACTGTATATTTTTCTTTGTCTGGACTGGATCAAATAGGTGGAACTATCCCCAAAAACAGATTTCGCTCCAGGGCAGGGGTACACCTTGATAGGTAGAGAATTCCTTGTCTCTGGAAACAAAGCAGAGGCTGCATCATTGTTTTTTCAGGGATTTTAGAACGTAAGCTACTGGAGGCAGAAGCTATTTTGCTTTTGTCTTTGTGTCCAGAGAACTATTATTAGTACACGGAAAGTAATTAATAAATGTTTATTGTGTGATTGATTGATTGATTGATGTTACAGCGGAAATTCCATCATCAGATGGATATGGGAGGTTGGAATAGAATTCTGTTGAGGTCCTTCCAACTCAGAGTCCATAAACCATTCCATGGCTTTGTTAATCTCTGATTTCATCTATATGGATCCTCCCTCTGCCAGTGCAGATCACAACACTCTCCATGCCTTTATCTTCATTAGTTTCTGTTACCAAAAATAATCCATCCCCTGGCTGTTCACTTTCTAATTGTGGGCTTCTTTATGCTTAATGAGGCTAACACTCACAGAACAGACACAAAAAAACATTGCTTAGACTAATACTCAAAGTACAATGAAACCTACCAGAACGTGTGTTCTGAAGGTACTGATTTGAGAAATCAGGGTCCCTGACTGGTTGCAATGAAGCATTAGAGGCAGGCTTCAGAGACTTTACCACACCTCCTTTAACACAAAGTCAATTATCTTAGTCTGTCACATCTGGATTTATTCTTTGATTCACTATCCTGCCTAGAACAGTGTTCTTGCTCTGCTAGCCTCCATGGAGAGCTACTTTCAGCATTTCTCCTGTTTTCACTTTGCCTGGGATGCCCTTTTGAATAGATAATAGAGGGAGTCCTATTGTGTCAGTAGTGGGAATCTAAGGGGCAGAAAGTTTGTATGAGGGCTTTGTTCCCTAACCTTTTGCCCCAGAAAAACAGAAATGGCTCAGTTCCTTCTCATCTTGGCAGCTAGGCTCCCTCTGGCCTCTAGGATAAAAACCAAACTCCCTATCCTATCATTTAAAGCCCTTTAGAAACCATTTCCAACATACTTCTGCAGTCCCATTCTCTACATAAACTCTACTGTATGTTCCAGCCCCATTTCATGATTAGCTGCTCCCCAAACTCAGCCATCACACAGGTGGTCACCATTCTTCTCAATGTTGCTTCTCAGATTCATTGTCTTCATTCAGTGCCTAATTGGGCTGTCACCTTCTTCATGGCATTTTTTTAGTCCTATCTCCCCAACAGTTATTAATGCTCTCTACCTCCTCAGATTACTTTAGTTTATCTACTTATTCTGTACTCATTATGTCTCTGAGTAAATTCTAACCTCCTTGAAGCGCTGGGCTGTTTATTTAATTTTTTTTTTATTTATTGTGCCTGGCATAGGGCCTTTTACATAGTAGGTGCTTAATAAATATTTTAAAATTGAGTTTAATTGAGCATTGATTCATAGAAAAAGAGTCATAGCTATGGCTGAGGTTCGTGGTTATGAAGATGATAGGATTTCAGGGGTTCTGGATAGCCTGAAAATCATTCTTCAGTCAATGACCAACTGTTTCCAGTTCATTGCTACTACAAAAGTGCTACTACGAATATTTGGTATATATGGGATATTTCTTTCTGTTTTGGGCCTCCTTAAGTCATATGACTTTTGGGGAGATCTCTGAAGGAAGAACATGGATTCTTCCCATAATAATGGTATTCATTCTTCACACAATACAAATTGACTTTCCATAAAGGCCATTCCTAAAGCAAGACATCAAGGCAAGCAATCCTTAGACTCTAAAAGATGGATCAATGAAAAACAATAACATCTGTACAATGTAGGGCTAGGTCACTGTGAGCATATAAATCCATTCTTTCATAAGAGATAAAATGGAAAGATTAGCTAACATACTGAATAATGAGAGCAAGAACTAAAGCTATCTTGACAAGTTATCCACTTGGGCAGAACCCAATGTAACAGGGGGTCCCACTCCATTTTGTAACCTGTCACTACCTGAGTTCAATGAGGGGTAATTATAATTATACAAATACAGTCATATCCTCCATTCCAGGGCACGATCTTCTCACAGACTAGGTAAGAACCTAAAATACAATAGTAAAACATTTAACTGAGGCAGAATAATGAGATAAACAACAAGGGAAATAAAACTGTATAATCATACTCACCTCAAATGCATAAATGCTTATTATTTTATATAGGATCACAAACTGGCAATAAAAGGAAAAACTCCTTGGAAAATGCATAAGGATACTGAAACTGTCTTTCTTGGGCAGTTAGACAGGGAAGGGAAAAGATTCAGTCCCTTCACATCTCCTCTCAACTTAGTTAGCATGGAGGTATGAGAAAACCTCTAAGATGCCTTGGCTGGCTCCAGTGTCATCAGCAGTCTGCTGGGACTCCTGGGTTCTGGGACACCATGCCTGTTTTACTTTATGAAACTCCTCCTCTCCTTCCTCTGATAGAAGCCTAACTTGTTATTTCTTACTCCCCCAACCCTGTATGCTAGACATTCCTTTTCACAAATCTCCTCTCTTAGGGATTTGAAACTAATCAGAATTCTTACCTCATAAGCATTCAAATATGACTCGAGCCCCAATTCTAGTGGACATTCTATTCACAAAGCAAGCAGGAATGCTAAATGAGATATTAAAGTATATAATTAAAAGAGGATAGCAAGGCAATAAAAGGGGAAAATCAAGTAGTGGAGTGATTCTCAATCTCCTTCTTCCACATTCACAAATGAGAACATTCTCCTATGGGTTTAAGCTTTAACAAGGAAGGGAATGATTCTCATATAAGAGGAAGAAACCTTTCTGTTCTGTTCAGGCAGTTGGGATGAGAGGAAAAATTAAATTGTTCTATATTTTCTGTCTGCTTGGACTCAGTGGCAAAACTGAGGTCTGCTAAAGTCTCAGTTATAGGTATTCACCTTGCTAATTCCATGGCTGAATGAATGAATGAATGAATCTTTGCCTTGAGATGCAACTATTCTGAATCTAATTATGCAATCTCTTAGACAGTGGATTCCTGTGAATTTCTCCCAAAGAGTAATGCTCTCTGGGAGTACAAGAGGCTTTTTGCCTTGGCCATGCCTACTATATGAACAAGATAAGAATTAAAAAGTAAAGCTACACTAATCTAGGTTCAAAACAGTTAATAGAAAACATACAATGAAAGAAAGACATGGCAGACAACAATTATTGCAAAAACATCTGGGAGTTTTAGTGGACCTTGTTTGTATGATGTAGCAAAAGAACATGGTAACCAAAACCAATTATGATCTTAGACTTTATTACTAGTAGCATAAGTATAAAGCCAAGGAGAAAAGAGACCATTTTCACTGTGTTTTACCTGCGTAAGACCCCACCAGAACTATTGTGTTCAGTTCTGGGCAGCAGATTTGAGGGAGAGTATTAACAAGCATATTTAGAAGATGGTGATCAAAATGGCAAAGGGACCAGACACTTTGACATTTAAGGATCAGTTGAAGGAAGAATGATTTTTGTTGTATTTTGGGCAAAGGGGGCCAGGGAAGCAGCAGCATAATCATCGTCTTTAAATCCTACAAGGGCTGTCATGGGAAATTAGGGATTAAACTTCTGCTTATCCCCAGAAACCAAAACCTGGAGTCCTGATGGAAGGCAGAAGGGGAAATGTACAAACAATGACAAAAAGACCTATTACTAGAGTGCTTCAGGAAGTAGTGGGTTCTTCATCACCAAAGGTCTCTAGACAGTTGACAATGACCTCTTGTCAGGGATATTGTCCCTTAACAAGTCAAAGTTTTGTGAGTATTCACTACACTAAAGTATATTTCCTATTAAATTACAATCTCTCTGGAATGATTTGTTTTTCTAAATACACACAAACATGTTTTAGGGACACATCTGTTGTGTAAACTGAGATTATATATGGAGAGATTTCTTAGGAAGATAAATGGTTTGTTGATAAGATTTAGACTCAGGAAATGGTGACATTTTAAGCTTTAATATATGAGCTATGAGATCATTCCTGATGCTCTTCAGCAAATGAGACAAAGCAAAGTCCAAGTGGACACAAGTCATAAATCTCCAGTTCTGGCATAACTAGATGTCATGAGTCATTTCAATGAGCACACCACCATTCACCCTATGTCCTGTGCTCAAATCCTCATGCTTTTTCTTGGGCTTTGCCCTCTCTCTCACTTCATAGATCCAATCACTTACCTTTTTCTACTTTCTGTCTCTGACCTCAAATCCAGTTTCCTCCTATATGAAATGAAGTAATCAAATTAGATCACTCCTAAGGCACCTTCAGTTTTTTACATTCTATGTCCCAAGAATCCTTTCTTCCAGTTATGATATTCTATGCTTTAAAGCATTGGACTTGGAGTCAGGAGGGCCTGAGTTAAAATTCTGCCTCAGACATTTACTAGCTTGGTGATCCAAGGTTATGGCATTTCACTTCTGTCACCTGTAAAATGAGGGATTTGGAGCTGATGGCTTCTAAGAGACCCCCTGCAGCTCTACGTCAATGATGATATGATTCTCTGTCAGGTTTCCTACAATTTTGGCATTCTAACTTCTTTGTTCTAAGGTCCCTTACAAATCCAACAATCTATGTTCTGGGATTCCAACACTCTGTTGGCATAATTCAGGTGCAGAGACAGTGAGAAAACAAGAAAACAGGAGAACAGTCTCCATGTAGAGAACTGGGAAATAAGATAGACAAAAGATATAGTGGTAGATTTCAGAGAACCAGGAAAATGGCCTTATTAGGCTCTCTTGGGGAAGAGGTCTCTAGGTGTCTGGGATGTAACTCATGCTCAGGCATTGGTGTGGGTCCACTGATTTCAAGTGAGAGATATTCTGATTCTTTTTTTTAAAACAAGGACAAGTCAAAGTTCGGTTTCATTTTTTTTTAAATAAATACAAGCAGGAAACTGCTATTTAACTTGAAAAAGAACATTAAACTTTGTGGTGGTACTTGACAAGGTAACATATATGTCATGTTGGACATCCAATTAATTTTGATTTTTTGTTTTAATGGCCACGAGTGTTGAAAATCCTAATTCATGAAGATATAGTGTTGCAAATAGAATTAAAGCTTCCACAGCTTGTTTTATAAGGTAAGGAAGGATAGGCTTCCTTCAAGGAATGCCAGAATTTCCTAAGTTTTTGAGTTAAATTCCAACTATAAAAAAGAGATAGCCAAGGTACTGCATGAAAGAATCAGGATTCAAAAATATCTTGACAGCCTAGAATTAGGGTTGGGAAACCCATGATCCCAAGCCCATACATGCCCTCCATATGCCCAACTAGGGCCTGCCGACCAAGCCCAAGCCCTACAGAAGAAATCCCCTTGTTAAGGAGATCCATTCTGCAAAGCCCAAACCCAGTGAAAGGGCCCCACACGACCTTGAGGCCACAGGCTCCCCACCCCTTGCCCAGAACATCGAGCCAAATCCAGTAAGATGAAATTGAAAAGGAATAGATAAGCCTTAAACTTGGGTTTAAAAAAATGAAAACTTCAAATGATCAAAAAATCAACAATACCTTGGCTATCTCTTCTCTGTCCTAAAATCAATGAGTTCCTCTTTGGCTAGGTCAACATTTTTGATATAACTTACATAAAAAAGAAAAAGATTAAGTATCCTTGGTTCAGCTTTATTTCTCTTCCCCCCCCCATTTACTCTATTCTCTTTTAACCCTGTCCCTCCTTAGAAGTGTTTGCTTCTGATTGCCCCCTCCCCCAATCTGCGCTCCCCCCTATCATCACCCTGCTCTCTTGTCCCCTTCCCCCCTATTTTCTGGTAGGGTAAGATATATTTCCATACCCAATTAAGTGTGTATGTTATTCCCTCCTTATGTTATTCCCTCCTTAAGCCAAATCCCATAAGAATAAGATTTACTCATTCCTTCTCACCTTCCCTTGTTTCCCCTCTACCGTAGAAGCCTTTTCTTGTCTGTTTTATGTGAGATAATTTACCCCATTCTATCTCTCCCTTTCTCCTTCTCCTAGTATAACCCTCACTCACCCCTTAATTTTATTCTTCAGATATCACCCCTTCATCTTTGACTCACCCTGTGACCTCTATTTATCTATCTATCGAAATATATATATACATATAATTTTTTCCCCCCTCCAACCACCCTAATACCAACAAAGGTCTCATGAGTTACAAATATCATCTTTCCATGCAGGAATGTAAACAGTTCAACCTTAATAAGTCCCTTATGATTTCTCTTTACTGTTTACCTCTTCATGTTTCTCTTGAAAGTCAAATTTTCAGCTCTGGTCTTTTCATCAAGAATGTTTGAAAGTCCTCTATTTCACTGAATGACCATTTTTTCCCTGAAGGATTATACTCTGTTTTTCTGGGTAGGTGATTCTTGGTTGTAATCCTATCTCCTTTGCCCTCTGGAATATTATATTCCATGCCCTGTGGTCCTTTAATGTAGAAGCTGCTAAATCTTGTGTTATCCTGATTGTGTTTCCACAACACTTGAATTGTTTCCTTCTGGCAGCTTGTAATATTTTCTCCTTGACCTGGGAACTCTGGAATTTGGCTACAATATTCCTAGGAGTTTTGCTTTGGGGATCTCTTTCAGGAGGAGATCGGTGGATTCTTTCAATTTGTATTTTGCCCTCTGGTTCTAAAATATCAGGGCAGTTTTCCTTGAGAATTTCTTGAAAGATGATGTCTAGGCTCTTTTTTTGATCATGGCTTTCAGATAGTCCAATAATTTTTAAATTCTCTCTCCTGGATGTATTTTCCAAGTCAGTTGTTTTTCCAATGAGATATTTCACCTTGTTTTCTAATTTTTAATTCTTTTGGATTTGTTTTATAATATCTTGATTTCTCATAAAGTCACTAGTTTCCAATTGCTCCATTCTATTTTTTTCTTTTTGGAAATTGGTGTTAAGTGACTTGCCCAGGGTCACACAGCTAGCAAGTGTCAAGTGTTTGGTCTGAGGCCAGATTTGAACTCAGGTCTTCTTTATTCCGGGGCCAGTGTTCTACCCACTGTGCCACCTAGCTGCCCCTTCCATTCTAATTTTTAAGAGTGTATTTTCTTCAGTAAGCTTTTGGACTTCCTTTTCAGTTTAACCAATTTTACTTTTTAAGGCATTCTTCTCATTGGCTTTTTGGACCTCTTTTGCCCTTTGGGTTAGACTATTTTTTAAGGTGTTATTTACTTCAGTATTTTTGGGGTCTCCTTTAGCAAGCTGCTGACTTGTTTTTCATGATTTTCTTGCATCACTCTCATTTTTCTTCCCAGTTTTTCCTCTACTTCCCTTACTTGCTTCTCAAAATCCTTTTTGAGCTCTTCCAGGGCCTGGGACCAATTCATATTTTTTCTTGGAGGCTTTGGATGTAGGAGCTTTGACTTTGTTGTCTTCTTCTAGTTGTATGTTTCGATCTTCTTTGTCACCAAAGAAAGATTCTATGGTCTGAATTTTTTTGTGAAGTTTGCTCATGATCCCAGCCAATTACTTGGGTTTTAAACTCTTTGTTAAAATAGGGGTCTGCTTCCAGTGTGGAGAATGTACTATCTCAACCTTAGGGGATTTTGTGCAGCTGTTTTCAGAGATACTTCTAGGGACCTGTAAATTTTCAGTTCTTCCAAGGTGGTATGATGAAGGGCAAGGTGTTTACTCCTTCCATGGCCTGTGCTCTGGTCTATGAGTGACCACAAGCACTATTTTCTGCCTTGAAACTGTCAGGAGGATTTGCTCTTCACCACCACCACAAGCTCCATCATGCCAGCACTCCTCTTCACCCTAGGACCACCACCTATAACTATGACCCAGATCTAAGCATAGGCAAAGCAAGAGAATCCTGCACCAGCAAAGAGATCCCTGCAATCCTCCTCTGGTCAGCCACTTGATTCCCCCTCAGTCAGTGGGCCAAGAGCTCCAGAAGCAGCCACTGTCCCATCACTGTGCCAGGACTGGGGCTGGGATCAAGCTTGTCTCTTACCACACTCACAGACTTTTCCTACTGACCTTCTAAGTTGTTTGATGTTCATGGGTTGAGAAGTCTGGAAACAGCCACAGCTCCCTGTGATTCAGTCCTCTGAGGGCTGCTCCAGGTTTGCTGAGGCCTGTTTTGCCCATGTGCCCACTCCGAACTTCATTCCTCTCCCAACCTGGTGCAAAAGACTTTTCTGATGAACCTTCCAGGTGGTCTTGGGCTGGAAATTTGTTTCACTCTGTCTCTTTGTGGGTTCTACCACTTGAGAATTTGTTTAGAGCCATTTTCTACAGGTATTTGGAGGGGTTTGGGGGACAGCCCAAGCAAGTCCCTGCTTTTACTCCACCATCTAGGCTCCACCCCTGATATTCTGATTTTTGACTCTTAAAAAGGTACAGAACAATCTTCTTGCCTTAGTCATCATCATCTCCTTGCATTTGTCTCTGCCGTGCTTCTTTTCACAAGGCTTTGGAGGCAACCACGGTCAGGCTACTTTAATAATTTAATAATTCCTGAGGTGGAATGAGGTGAGGTGGGATAGAAATATTGTAGGTTCAAGGAAGTACAGCTTTCCTGAGCACAAGTTTCCATAAGTAAATCTTAAGATTGTTATCATCTTCTTGCTAGAAAAAGAGGTGAAAGGAACTACTTCCTGGAAACCAGCATGCAGGGATAGATGTTATGGGCTCTCCTCAACCCCCAAAGCAGAGCCAACACATGACAGCAGTTAGGAGAATCCCTGCATGGGGCATGGGAAGGTTAATCTTCTCCCAGAGTAGAGCCTGAAAATGCCAGGAGTTGATACCCAAGGGGTTGATAAGTCGGTGTGTCGATCAGAAGTCGGAGTCAATGTGGTGAAGTTGAGCGAGCCAAAACACATCAAATGCAGGCTGTTGCCACTCTGTCAGGGCTCACGCTATTTTCCAGAAATGTGGGCCTTTGCAATCCAGAGACTTCTTTGCCCTCATTGTCACTAATTCCCTAATCTCACTGACGCAGGTGTAGGAAGCAGGGGTCACCCCTACAGTAATCCCCACTCTGCCACCACTGCCTACCACTGCCTACCACTGCATAGGTCAGCCCACCAGAGAATAAGCAATGTTGTCTCCTGTCTGTTAATTATCTGGCATTTATCTTGTGAATGTACATCTTGTTTCTACATAGTTTCGTGTTGTTTCCCCCATTAAAACATGAATTCCTTGACAGCAGATAATGTCATTTGCCTTTCTTCATGTGCCCAGCACTTGGCACAGTGCCTGGCACATAGTAGGCATTTAATAAACATATGGTTGTTGACTGACTGTGTCCATATTATATTTCTTTGAGGTTTTGTCCACTTTAGGTTTTAAGTAGGATATTTAATTTTTAAACTTACTGTTTTTCTGACAAGATATTATGACAACTAGAAATTGCACGCCCTTGATATCTCCTCCAGGACTGAGCTAAAAATATAAATCCTTAATTTAATTCAGTTCAGCTAACATGGATTCAGTACCTATTCTGTGTAAGATACTGTGTTAGGAGCTGAGGATACAGAGATGAAAAATCAAGCATCTCCTCTCCTTGAGGAGCTTTCGTTCTTGGCAGGGGCGGGGAGATGTTGGGAGATTTAGGTGAAGATTGTCAATTTCTGAGGTACATTTTCCTGTCACTGGACAAATATATCTGGCATCTGAAATCTTGTATGGTATCCATCCCCCAGATATCATTGCTATGCCTTAAATCTCTTCACTTGATGTACAGTACCTATGACAACTTAAATATTCACATCCCATGAAAATAGGAAGAACTCCCAATACAGTCATAGTACTGTGCATTACATTGAATACACTTGCTTTTAATGAGCCTAAAAGAGCATGAAGACCAATGGGCTGTTGAGCTATCTTTTTTAAGAGGGAAAGTGATATGGGAAGAAAATAAATGCACATAAGTTGGGCATTAACAAAGTCAGCATACTTCGAAGTAAATGTTAAGATTCTCAAACATAGCAGCTAGATTTTCTCATTTTTTTAGAGAATATATCTCTGGAATTCATATGGAAACAAAAGGGAAAATCATATTCTCTATACATTGTTTTGCTTTGCACCCAACTTTTCAGGAATGAAATAGAGTTCTAGGTTCTTTGTCAGTTTTGAAAATATAATGAACAAAAACATTGGATGAATATGGCTAACATTTATATAGCATTGTAAAGTTTACAAAGCATTTTACATACGTTATTTCATTGTATTATCACAACAACCCTACAAGGTAGGGGTTATTATTGTCCCCAGTTTTACAGATGAAGGAACCAAGACAGATAGAGATTAAGTGACCTGCTTTGGGTCTATGGTTGGATCTGTACTCAAGTCTTCATGACTCCAGGTCCAATACAGTGTATTTACCACACAGCTGATGAATTTGGTAGAGGGGTGGCCCATATGACTTCAGATGACCCTTCTAGCTATACACTTTTCTAGCGTATGTCAATCTGGCATGCTGGACTAAGAGACCATATCATGTACACTGTTGTTTACTCAGGGAAATTGATTGGCTGTAAAGTTTTTGACCAAAATATCCACATGGAAGTATAAAGTCCTTCCCTGTGGTTCTCTCCAAGTCTCAACATAACAGAATAAAATTTGACACAAAATCGTCTTCTCTCATACATAGTATTAAAGATGAAAAGGACTTTAAAGGTCATCCAGACTAACCTCATTTTACATGTTAGGAAACTGAGGCCCAGAAAGATCAAGTTACTTATCCAAAGCCACCTAAGCAAGTATGTGCCAGAGTCAGTATTTGAACTTGGGTCTTTTGAACTCATAACCAGCTCTCTTTCTACTGTACCTCTCAGGATTCCTCATACTCTGTGAGATGTTCTGTGAACCATAGGATGCCCAGATGGCTACATATGCTACCATTCTGCCCTGAAGTATCCAAGCTGCATAGTACTTTTTATGTACCTGAAAGAATAGGACTAAGTGTTTAATTGGGGTTTAATTTTTCAGCAGATGCTGTTTACAAAGAGTTGCTGGGGAGAGTTTGTCTTTGCTTGGGGTTATACATTACAATGATGTCTCTCTGATTTTCTTATATTTACTCTTTATGATCTAATTTTTACTTAATACGCTGTTACATAGCCTTGTGAACAAAAATTGCAAATTTTTAAACTGTTACAGCAATTTGCATTTCTTGATAGGTTTGATTTTTTTTCCCTTAGAAAGAATATACCCAAAGCAAAATCTCTAGAAGATTTCGGGTGGGGGGCAGGGGGGAGGATGGAGCACTTGGCAAAGCAGAGTATTTCTTTTGATTAGCTAAGAAATTGGTCTGGTGCCCATGGCCAGTAGTCAAGTATTGAACCATTCTGCCTCTTGATTAGTTAATGAGAGCCAATAGCAGGTAATCACTTACAGTGGTACTTGGGAAAGAATGTTGGAATGTAGGACACCTTCTGCCAGAGATGCTTTTACAGATAGAGACATTTATTAATGTTCAGCAAAGCTCTTTAATTCATTTTGACAAACATTTAATAAATTAGGATGGGCCAGTCACTATGCTCAGCACTGGGGGTACAAAAATGAAAATGGTCTAGCTCTTCTCAGGGAGGTTACACTCTAGTAAGGAGGGTATGACACATATTCAAATAAGTATGACAATGTAGAAAGTTAGATGGACGAAAAAGAGAGCTAGATAAAGCGTTTTGAAAGTATTTGGGAAGGGAAAGGACTTTTAGTGATAATGTCAAGAAAGACTTTCTGGAGGTGCTGGCAACTAATCTGGACCTCTGTTGCCATTCACGCCAGGTTCTTTCCAGGATTAATGAAATGACTTTGTACCCAGGAAATATTAAAATACACATGGCTCTATTCATGGAACTCTGCCATGCCCAAGGCTTATCTTGCCAGGAACACATTCCTGTGGTAGAAATTTATCACCTAAATATCTCCTTTCCCATTTCTGACTGTCCCCTCTATTCAGTAATACCTCTCTCATTGGCAGCAGGAATGAATGAGCTCACAGTGGTCTCATCAGTGTTGTTGGGTTCTGGACCCCACCAGGTTTTGAAGAGTGTAGGAAATATTCTGGACCAACAGAATAGTTAGGGATTGAGTCAGTGGTCATAGTAGCTCCACAAGGACCCCAAAAGGTCCTGAAGAGTCTAGGAAATGTCCCAGACCATGGTGAGGGATTAGTCAGAGGTTATAGTTTGTCCCACAAACCAACATGCCTTTGACTTGAGGGTAGGAAAATTGCTGGAGATAATTCCAAGGGCAAGGGAAGGTATTTACTTTTGTAGAGTTACTGAGGCTAGAGGAGCATCCTTGAGCCAGATCTACACTTGTCACTGGAACATTAGGTATCTAATAGGTAGACAACACACAAGAGGAAGCTCAAAGCCCTTTATTTTATGATCTACTGTTAGTGACTAGTTTGCCAGAAAATCTTAGCTTGTCAGGTCTTAAGTGTCACCAATCATAACCACACTGCACATTGTTGCTCACAGTTATAGGTCACCTCTTCGTACTATGCTGATGGATGGGAGATGGTCATGCTTGCATGTGCTTGATAAGCAGTACATGGATTTTAGGATAATAGAACCATAGCTTTAAAGCTTGGAGAGACCTTCTCATTTTACAGATGAGAAAACTGAGGCAGAGAGACATTCAATGACTTGCCCTAGTATCACATGGCTAATACATATCTTAGACAAAATTTAAACCCAAGTCTTCCTGACTACAGGCCAGCACACTGCCTACAATGTTATGCTGATTCTCAATACTTACGTCAAGTACAAAAATGAAGCTCCAAACTAGGCTTATGGCCGAATCCCAGAATCAGAATGGTTTGGGATATTATGAGGATGGTGGACTGCCAGGCACTGTGCTAGATGCTAGGGATTCGAATACCACTAAGGAAAGAATCACTGTTCACAAATCACTTACATTCTAATGGTGAAAAAAAAGGAATTTCAGAGTACCCCTTTTATAGGCTCTTAGATTTCAATATGTGGGGATAGGAGAGGGAAGGATGTATTTCAAGCCTGGGAGTTATCCAAAGCAAAGGTGCAGAGGTAGGAGAAGGAAAGAGCAAGTGAAAGAGAAGCTAGTCGCCAGTTTGACTGGAATATAGGGTTAGAAATAGGCAAGGTGCTGGGTTGTGGAGGGCCTTAAATACCAGGCTAAGGATTTTAAATTTTATCCTCGAGGCAACAGGAAACTACAGAAAGTTTTTAATCAGTAGGGGCTTGACACGGTCAGATGGATGCATTAGGATGATTATTCTGACAGCTGTGTGAAGATGGATGATGGATGGGAGAGGAGAGAGATGTGGTTGCATGGAGACGAGCTAGGAGTCTATTACAATAGTCCAGGTGAGAAGTGATGGGGGCCTGAGCTAAGGCATTTGTAATGCAAATGTAGAGGAGGGGATGGATTTGATAGAAATTGTGGAGGTGGAATCCACAGGACTCAGCAACTGATTCATATGGAGGTGGTGGAGTGAAAGACAGAAAAAGGCCAAAGATTTCACTAAGGTTTTGAGCCAGGATGGCTCAGAGTGAGTGGGAAGGTAATTGTATCCTTAACAGAACTTGGGAAGTCAGGGGCAGGCAAGATCCAAGGAGAGCCTCTTGTTTCTTTTGAAATGGTATTAGAAAAACTGCCAAAGGTCCTACTTCTTTCACCTAACCCTTCCCCAGGGAGAAGTGCATCTAGCATTTCCCTTCACACAGGGGATTAAAAAATTGCCTCAGCCAGGCTGAGTTTCCCTTAAGGAAACCCCTCTGTGAAAACCAAAGGGCATAATAAAATTTAGAAACCAATTCAAGTCTGAGTCAACACCAGGAATCAGTAGAATTTGTCACAGCAGAATAAGGGAGCTGGAATGGGGGAAATGGCCAGCGAGGGCATCAGCCTTGGAGTATGGGTAATATGCCCTGCCCAAGACTAATCAGGCTTGGTGGACCTGCTTTCAGGTGTGTGTGACAAATTTCCTCTCCCTACTTTAGAGCACATACAAATATCCTCTGACCATTTCCTGTTAGCTTACTGTGGTAATAGAAAACACCAATTGGTTATGAACCATAGTTGAATGGTCATATATGAAGCTCAAATAAACAATTTCTCTCTCTCTCTCTCTCTCTCTCTCTCTCTCTCTCTCTCTCTCTCTCTCTCTCTGTGTCTGTGTCTATGTCTCTCTGCCTTTCTGTTTCTCCATCTCTCTGTGTCTCTTCCTCTCTGTCTCTCTCCTCTGTCTCTCTCTTTCTCTGTCTCTGTCTCTCTCTCTCTCTCTCTCTCTCTCTCTCTCTCTCTCTCTCTCTCTCTCTCTCTCTCCCCTCTTTGTCCTCCTCATCCCCCTCCCCACTCTCAGCAGTTCTCGAATGAGCAGGGAGAAATTTTATGGGACTCTAAATGGGAGAGATACTAGGTGCTAACTCCTACATAGCTTCCAGGTGTCCATATACTCAGGACACTTCTGTTTCTTTTGGCTTTTGTGTTTATTTCCCCCCTAATTTTAGGTGAATAAGTATCAGAGACAGAACAAACAAGTTTATGGCCTTGTGAGCTTCAAAAGGTCAGAAGGGCCATAAAATGTTCCTTCAGTAACCAGAGCTGACAGCAGCAGTAGATGAGTTCAGTAAGGAGCCAGCCCGGAGGAATATCCTTCTTGACTCAGCCCACCAATGAATCAACCTGGTAACTGAGATACCAGGTCTTGGAAGAAAGAGAGTGACCTATCTTGTGGCTATGCCCCTCCCAGTAGTAAACTTAATAGAGAATTCCTAAAGGGATAAAAGAATTTCCAGGGCATGAAAATACTTCCCTCTCCCTACTCCCAAGGGGGAAGAAATCTATTTATCTATCTATCTATCTGTATATATATATATAATCTATCTTTCTCTCTCTGTTTCTCTGTGTGTGTGTGTGTGTGTGTGTGTGTGTGTGTGTATATATATATATATATATATATATATATATATAAATATATAATGTTTAGAAACTACTTTAAATTTCATTCTACTCCCTCTAGGGGCCAAGTGGGTTTGAAGAGAGAATGGTGCACTTCCAAGTTTGAGAGGGTGTTTTTGCAATTTGGTCCTTTTCTTCTCATTATATACTCTTTGGTAAAATCTCATTAATTTTAATTGGTTAAATGATATTGGAGAGATGTTAAATGATGAAACAGTGTTGGAGGATGGGGCTTCCTGAGCAATAGGAAAAGATTCCTGAGTAAATAATAAATAGGTGAGCAAAAACTCACAAGTGCTCAAGTCAACTGCAACCATGAGAGAAGGAGTATGCATTAATATAGAAAGATGTGGGGCAGCTAAATAAGTGCAGGGGATAGCGTGCTGGACCTGGAGTCAGGAAGACCTGAGTTCAAATCTAGCCTCAGGCATTTACTAACTGTGTGTCAGTGGGCTAAACACTTAAGCCTCTTTGCCTCAGTTTCCTCATCTGTAAATGAGCTGAAGAATGAAATGATAAACCACTTTAGTATCTTTGCCAAGAAAACCCCAAATGGGGTCATGAAGAGTTGGACACAACCAAAATAACTGAATACACATAGAAAGATGTATCTGCTATATAGTACTTTCAGAACTTCAATGCTACCCTTTTGAATGAATTACCATTGCTTATTGGAAAATGTAATAAGGAAAGCTCTAAACTCTTCCTAAGAAAGCTTCTATTATTTTCCTCAAAGGAACTTTCCTTAAGGTCATTTTCCTTGGCCATATAAAAACTATTAAGAAGATAAAGAAAGTTCCTTTGCTGCTTTTCCTTACCTAGCCATGCTGTTCTTCACTTCCACTGTTTTTCCTTATATCCCAAAGTTCTGTGAACATCTAGCATCCTGTTGAAAGAACATCACCATGCTGCTGTCTCATGGTTTTTTTTCATAATTTTGTAGTAATCCAAGTTCCTATGAACAACAGATTTCCTGAATCCTAAGTAGAGGCAAGAACTATATACCTTCTGATCCTAAATGTGTCATCTGATCTAGTCAATCACAGCCCTAGAATCCTCGAAAACTAGAAAACTGAAACATTCCTCCAGCATTAGAAATGGGATCCTTTCTGCACACATACACACAAAAAAGGAAATCTGACAAGTCTTCTTTGGCACTGGCACCCCATCGAGAGCTCTTTCTCCCCATCTTTGAGGCTGCAACGCTATAAGCCATCTGGGAGTTGCCCTCCTTGACTTGCCAATCTGAAACCACAGACTTCTGCATTGTCTGGGTAGCTTTAATGCAGGAAGTCTTATGACAGTAGAATCTGATCAATTCTCTTTTTCAATGATTTCCCACAGAGCTTCCCAAATAACCCTAATTCATTTGAGAAAAGGAATGGGATGCTACAACACACCTGCTTTATTAGGGTAAGAGGTTAAGGACCAGCATCTTGGACAGGGACAAAGAGAAGTGATTAGACTAAAGCCCTTTGGATTCCAAAAGGACAGAAGAGATTGAGTCCTAGGAGGACATCATTAGCATCTTTCCATGGTTTTTCACTAGTGGAGGTTATGTGTTACCCACACCCAGTGAAAGTGGTAACACATCATCTTCACTACTCACAAGTTCATGGGGCTATTTTGGCTTAGTGAGAGGGTAAAGGTTTAAAATAGAGGGAAAGGGCAGAGTCAGAGATCCTTGAAAATCCATGCATAGAACTGGTTCTTCTTGCCCATGCTGTCGAAGGTTGTTATAAATAAGGATTAAGCCAAATTGTTGCAAGTTTTGGGACGTGAGCAGAAAGTGCTATATACTTTCTGCTTAGGGGAGAAGACTTTAAATGTGTCTCCTGGATTCAAAAGAGTAGCAGATGTGACTTGGATTCAACATCTTATACTTTTATTGCTAGTTTCATTTAAACTCATTCTCCCTCAGCATGTTATTGTAATAGAGAGAAAAGTGACACATAAGAAAGTTTTTGTTTTTTTAAAGCTGTGGTAATCAGAGAAAAATATATCTTGCTTTCTTGATTCCTGGTCTTTCTTGCAACTCGAGAAATGCTCTCTCCTCCTTCCCGGTATCCCTGCCCATTCCTTTCTCTGGAGTGTTCCATGATGGAAACTTTTAGCTTTCCATAATTTGTACCCACCTGACCATGATTTCAGGAGTCAGACTCAAGACATCTAGAATGAGTTTTCTCCCTTCTCCCTTTAAGCTTTTGGCCTCTGTCCACATCCTCAGAAGGTCTTATGTGGGACAATCTGGGGTATCTAATCCTTCCTCCACAAAGCTATCAGAGTGATTTTCCAAAGGTGCAGCTTCCATGTCAGCCCCTTCCTCTGTAACTTCTAGTGGCTCTCTATTACCTCTAGGATCAAATGTGAATATCTCTGTTTAAGACCTGACCCCTTATCTGCTCTTCCAGCTTTCTTATGTATTATTTCCTCTATGCTTATGACAATCCAACCATCCTGGCCCACTTGCTAGTTCCACCTCCTGTCTCCCTTAGCGCTTATTCTCCTCCATGCCTCCAACTCTGTCCCTCCTCACCTAGCAGTGAGATCTCTGAGTTAGGTTTCTAAAGTGGGGATAGCTTGCATTGTCTTCATCACTCTCACATTCCCCACAATGGCATGTAATGGTGAGACAACTTCTCACAACTAGTGCTATAGTCTATGGCCTTGAAGCAAAGGGACACTAACTAGCCTATATGCGAATCAGGGGATCAAATTGGTGACCATTACCTTTCTGAGCCAAGACCATTTTTGGAAGGGTCGAGAGGGATCAGGAACTGTGATTTCATCTATTCATGCATCCTCATGCAATGAGGAAACTACTTTTAACAAAGTAGATCAGCAACTGTCTACAATGCATTTCTTTAGAGAGTTGCCTAGGGCTTTGAGAATTAAAGTGACTTGCTCAAGTTAACACAGCCAGTACATGTCAGAGGCAGGCCTCCATAAATCTCAGAAAAATCTGTATCCATCATCATCATCTAATGTTTATATAGAACTTTAAGGTGTGCAAAGCACTTCACATGTTATCTCATTTGACCCTCTCAACAATCCTATAAAGTAGGTGCTATTACTATTTGTACTGAGGTACAGCGAGGTTGAGTGATTTACCAGTGGTCATACAGCTAGTAAGTGTTTGAAGCAGGATTCAAACTCAGGTCCTCTTGACTCTAAGTCTCATACCCTATTCATTATAACCCCTACTATGCCATGACATTTTTCAGGTGTAAAGTTTTAACTGACTGGGAACAGTCAAGTCATCTTGATTAGAGTGTTTATTGTTTCCTCTGACATCTCATTTTGGTGTATAGATAACTACGGATTCTGGAAAGCTATGTCAGTGGACAGCATATTCTCTTTCCAAGTCCTTAGGTCTTATCAGTTGACAAGACTTTAAGGATGGTCCAGTGATGGACAATGACCATGCTGTCTAGCAACAAGTTTAACTAAGGTTGAAAAGGCTCTTCATGAGAACACTGGCCACAAGAGGATGATTTTTTTTCTTTTTTTAAATTTTATTAATTTAGTTTGATTTATCAATGATCACTTCTATATGCTTTTGAGTTTAAAATTTTTCTCCCCCTTCCTCCCACCACCCTTCCCAAGACAGCACACAATCTGATATAGGCTATACATTTCCCTATTAAACATATTTTCCCATTAGTGAAGCTGTAAGTAAAAATTAAAACCAATAGGAGGAACCATCAGAAAGAGGAAACAAAACTCAACTGAAGAGAAAAAAATGATAGCAATTCAACTTCCACAGTTCTTTCTTTGCATGTGGATAGCATTTTCCATCACGAGGCCTCTGGAGATGTCTTAGATCCTTGTATTGCTGAGAAGGGTTAAGTTTATCACACAATGTGGCTGTTGTTGTGTACAATGTTATCTTGGTTCTGCTCATTTCACTCAGCATCAGACCATACAAGTCTTTCCAGGTTTTTTTTGAAGTCAGCCTATTTATCATTTCTTTTTATGTCTTTCTTGAATCTTGTACTTGAAGATCAAATTTTTTGTTGAGCTCTGGTATTTTTATCAGGAAGGTTTGGAAGTCCCCAATTTCATTGAATATCCATCTTCTCCCTTGAAAAATCATGCTCATTTTTGCTGGGTAGTTGATCCTTGGCTACAATCCAAGCTCCTTTGCCTTACGGAATATCATGTTCCACGCTATGTGGTCTTTTAATGTAGAAGCGGCAAGGTCCTGTGTAATCCTGATATTTAAATTGTTTCTTTCTGGCTGCTTGCAGCACCTTCTCTTTCATTGGGTAATTCTGGAATTTTGCTATTATATTCCTTGGTATTTTCAATTTGGAATCTCTTTCAGGTAGTGAGCAGTGTATTCTTTCTATGGTTATTTTACTTTCTGGTTCTAGGACTTCAGGGCAGTTTTACTTTATGATTTCCTGAAAGATAATGTCCAGGCTCTTTTTTTTCATCATGACTTTCCAGCAGTCCAATGATTTTTAAATTGTCTCTCCTGAATTGATTTTCCAGGTTGGTTGTTTTACCGATGAGGTGTTTTACATTTTCCTCTATTTTTTTTTCATTTTTTTGTTTCTGCTTGATTCTTGCTCTCTCATAGAGTCATTAGTTTCCATTTGTCCAATTCTAGTTTTTAACAGATTGTTTTCTTCTGTTAGTTTTTGTACTTCCTTCTTCAATTGGCCAGTTGGGTTTTTTAGGGACTTGTTTTCTTCAGTGTACTTTTTTTTCCAATTGGCCAATTGTATTTTTTAAAGACTCTTCTACCTCTTTCATTTGACTATTAAAATCCTTCTTGAGCTCTTCTAAGAAGGCTTTTTGGGCTTCAGACCAGTTCATATTCCTTTTGATTGCAGATATGGGTTTGTTGACAATGTTGCCCTCTTCAGAATTTCTATCATGATCTTCACTCTTCTCATTATACGAATCTATGGTACATTTCTTTTTACTCGTAGTGTTTCTTTATTCCCTGGCCTTTAAAGAGATTGAGCTCTTCTGCTGGGGAACAGAGGGCACTGACCCAAGCTTCTTGTGCTGGGAGCTTAGGTCTTGGTCACTGGCTTTGTGTGCTGGGGCCTCTTATGCTGGCAATTGGAGGCTATAGGTTTCTGGCAGCTTACCTCGTGTTGGGCTGGAATCAGCAAGGCTGGAACTTCTAGGCAATTCTAGGTTGCCTGCTTTTCCTTTCCTTTAGCTTTCTTCAGCTCCTTTTAGATGGGTGCTGCAGGCTATTTATCTGCCTGGGGCCCCTTGCAGTGCTGTCTCCCTCGTTTCTGCTAATGCACTGGGAGATTCCTTTGTGGTACAGTGCTGAGGTACCTGGTGGTTTTCTGAGCTGGTTTCAACCAGTTCCCCTGCCCTCACTGAGGCACTCGGAGGTCCAGGTGTTGGTGTTTGCCTGCTCTACCACCTGGGCTTCAGGATCTCCTCCTGGCTGACAGTTGGAGGCTGCAGGGTTCTGACAGCTTACCTGGTGTTGGGTTGGAATCAGCAAGGCTGGGACTTTAGGAAGACTCTAGGCTGCTTTCTTCAGCTCCTTTCAGATAAATGCTGCAGGGTGCTTATCCACCTGGGGCCCTTTGTAGTACTACTTCCCTTATTTTTGCTGAGGCACTGGGAGACCCTTTTGCTGGGCTGCTGCACTGCTGCTCCCCATCTTTCTTCTAGTTCAGCTGTTCCAGGGTTTTTTCTGGGGTGATATTTTCTCTGTTTTCAGAGGTCCCACCAGAGGATGATTGCACCTCCACCCCCAGCCAAAATAAAAGGCCTGAAAGGAATAAGTGTCTGTGTCAATGGAGGGAAGACCCATATTAATAAAAACATGAAACTCCAAATCAAGGTTGAATTAATCCACAATAATCTTGTTCCTCTTGAAAGTTTTTTCCTTGATTCTATCAAGTTTTGGGAGCAACAGTTAACAAAATTTCTCTTTTTCATTGACTTGTTGAGCTAAGGAACCAAGTCACCCATAAGGTAAGACATGCACCAAGCTCTCACTCACTAAATGCCTCAGTTATCTGGCTCTACCAGAACCAAGAAGTATTTCAGTTTGGAAAACGATAAGCAGATTGATTTCTTTTCCAACCATATGGTATTGGCAAACAAACCCCATATAACCCAAGGCAAGTCCTGGGAAAATCTCAGCATTTTGCTAAGTGAATCAGTCTTGCTTAATGAGTACTGCTGTTTCAAGGGTGCCAGTGGCCAAAAGAAATAAATTCTAGAAAATGTAGTAGCTAGGATGGTAGCCTTGGAGTCAGAAAGATCTGGGTTAAAAATCCTTCAATATTTGATAGCTATGTGAGCCTGGAAAAAGTCACTTACTCTCTCCACACTTCAATATTCTGTAAAATTGGGGGGGGGTGATTGGGTTAGATGGTCTTTTAGGTCCTTTCCAGCTTTCTTTATTATCATTATTTATTTATTTATTTTTAAAATAAATTTTTAGAATTCGCTCCCTCCTCCCATCCCTTCCATGGCTGCTGAGAAGGCAAGCAATATGGTGTCAATTATATATGTTAAATCATGCAAAGTATATTTGCATATTAGCCATATTGAGGGGAAAATGCAAAAAAAAAAAATAAAGAAAGCTAGAAAATTACATTCCAATTTGCACTGAGTTCATCAGTTCTCCCTCTGGAGACGGATAGCATTTTGTCATCATGAGCCTTTTGCAATGGTCTTGGATCATTGTATTGATCAGAGTAGCCAAGTATTTCACAGTTGATCATCATTACAACATTGCCATTACTGTACACAATGACCTCCTCATCCTTCTCACTCCGTTTAGCATCAGTTTATATAGGTCCTCATATGTTTCTTCTGAAACCACTCCTCTCATCATTTCTTACAGCACAATAGCATTCCTTCACAATCATGTGCCAGAATTTGTTCAGCCATTTCCCAACTGATAAGCAACCCCTCAATTTCCAGCTCTTTGCCACCACCAAAAGAGCTTCTATAAATATTTTTGTATCTCTAGATCCTTTTGTTTTTTCTTTGATCTCTTTGGAATACAGACCTAGTAGTGGTATTGCTAGGTCAAAGGGTATGAAGTTTTATTGACTTTCAGGCATAGTTCCAAATTGTTTTCCAGAATAATTGGATTAGTTTACAATTCCACCAACGGTTTATTAATCTACCCATTTTCCTTTATCCCCTCTAGCATTTGTCATTTCTGATAGGTATATACACATATTATGGATACACACACACACACACACACACACATACAGAGAGATGTATGTATGCATATATATGTACATACACATGTACACATATGTATGTATATGTGTTACATATGTATGTGTTATATATGTATATACTTTCCTCTTTGAACCAATTCCAATGAGAGTGAAGTTCAGGCATTGCCCATTCCCCCCATTCCCCCTCTACTATAAAAGCTTTTCCTTGTCCACCTTTTTCTTTTCAAGCCAATATTTATTAAGCACTTAGTATATTCTAGGCACTGTGCTAAGTCATGAAAATACAAATCAAGAATCTATCAAAAAGTATTTATTCAACATATTCTATGTGCCGAGAACTATACTAAGTATTAGAGACACAAAACAATAATTGAGTAGCAAATATTTACTAAGCACCTACTATGCACCAGCAGTAGGAAAACAAATACCAGCGATGTAACATACAAAGAAAAGCAAAAACAGTATCTGCCCTTAAGGAGCATGCATTCAAAATTAACACGTAAATAGGTACACAGAGTAGATAGAAAGTTGTATACCTTTTATGTGAGAAAATTTCCCCATTCTACCTCCCCCCTTCTCCCAGTGCATCCCTCTTTCTCAGTCTCTCATTTTTATGGGGGAGGTCATCCCAACATAATTGATTCTTCACACTCATGCCCTCTGCCTACGTAGAATCTTTCTAACTGCTCTAATAATGATAAAGTAGTTAGGAGTTACATGTACCTCTTTCCATATAGAAATGGAAATGGTTCAATTTTATTGAATCCCTTATGATTACTCTTCCATGTTGACTTTTTTGTGCTTCTCTTAAGTCTTGTGTGAATGTCAAACTTTCTATTCAACTCTGGTCTTTTCATCAGGAATGCTTGAAAATTCTCTATTTCATTAAATTTCCATTTCTTACCCTGATGGATTATAATCAGTTTTGCTGAATAGGTTATTCTTGGTTGTAATCCTGCCATCCAGAATATCATATTCCAAGGCTTCCACTCCTCTAAGGTGGAAGCTTAAATTTTGTGTTATCCTGACTCTGGTTCCATGTTATTTGAATTGTTTCTTTCTGGCTACTTGTAATTTTCTCCTTGACCTGGGAGCTCTGGAATTTGGCTGTAATATTGCTGGGAGTTTTTCATTTTTGGATTTCTTCAAAGAAGAAAACAGGAAATTATCTCAATTTCTACTTTACCCTCTTGAACTAAGATTTCAGGCTAGTTTTCCTTGATAATTTCTTGAAATATAATATCTAGGCTCTTTTTTTTTATCACATATTCCAGATATTCCAATAATTCTTAAATTATCTTTCCTAGATCTATTTTCCATATCAGTTGTTTTTCCAATGCCATATTTCACATTTTCTTCTATTTTTCATTCTTTTCACTTTGTTTTATTGTTTCTTAATGCATCATGGAGTCATTAGCTTCCACTTCCTCAATTCTAATTTTTAAGGAATTATTTTCTTCAGTGAGCTTTTATTCAGCTTTTTCTATTTGACCAATTCTGCTTTTTAAGGAGTTCTTTTCTTCAGTGAATTTTTGTGCCTCTTTTACCATTAGGCCAATTTTTTTTTCAAGCTGTCATTTTCCTCAGTGTTGTTCTTTTTTGTTTGTTTGTTTGTTTCTCTTACCAAGCTGTTAATTCTCTTTTCATTATTTTCTTTCATCACATCATTTATTTTCCCAATTTTTCCTCTATTACTCTTCACTCTTTCTTTAACTCTTCCAGGAATTCTTGTTTGCCTTGGTTCCAATTAGCATTTTTTGAGGGTTTGTTTATAGCTGTTTTCAAATTGTGGTTGTCTTCAAGTTTGTGTCTTAGTCTTCACTGCCACCATATTAGCTTTTTATGGTCAGCCCATTTATTTATTTGTTGGTTTGTTTATTTATTTGTTTGTTTGTTTGCTGTTTGCTCATTTTCTAGCCTGTTTCTTGACTTTAAACTTCATGTTAAAGTTGGGCTCTGCTAAGCTGAGGGTAGGAAGGCACTGTCCCAAGCTTTAGGTATTTTTATGCTGCTATTTCCAGAGCTAGATCTGGAAGTCTGGAAGTTTTTGGTGTTTCCAAGGTAGTTTGATCCAGAGAGAGTTGTAGTCACTGTTCTCCTGGTCTGTGCTTTGGTCTTTACCCAAGAAGGGTCCCTGTTTCCTTATATCCACAAACACTCTTCTCGGCCCTGGAATTATGGCCAGGTCTCCTGCTCTCCTGTAGTCATGAGGCTAGTATTCCTCTCTGCCTTAGAACTGTGACAAGGACCTCTGTTCCCTTGTGACTGATCACAAGTGCTCCTGTTCACCCTGGAACTGTGACCCAAAACTGCTTATGGGCAAGAGCATTGCAATCAGCTCCAGCTGAACCTGGTGCTAGCAAATGGTCCCCTGTGATTTCTTTCTGATCAGTTATCTGACCCCCTTACCATCTCTGCACTGAGAGCTCCTGAAGCTGCTGCCGCTGCTGTGACAATTGCCTCCAAGGTCCACTGCTGGTGTCCTTGCTGGACTACAGGCCAGCTCCACACCCTGGTGTCACAGATCTCTCCCACTGACCTGCTAAGTTGTCTTAGGCTGGAAAAATATCTGACCTCAACCTTTTGTTGGCTCTTTCAGTCCAAAATTTGATTTGAGGTGTTCCTTAGAGTTGTTTGGAGGGGAGTGTTGGAAAAGTTCGGCTGAGATGTTGCCTGTACTCTGCCATCTTGGCTCTGCCCCTCCCCTTCCAGTTCTCAGTCAAGGAAACCTAGGATCCCTCAATGTTACCATAGCTAGCTAATTACCAAGTTAACTCAATTATTCCTTTCATGTGCTTGTGGGGAAAGATATCATTTTTTGTTTCTATTGAAAAATGTCTCCTCTGGTCCACATCATGCTTCATTAACCCTGGCTCCCAGACAGAATTCTGATTTCAAAATCTTCACTGTTGGTGATGATGCAAGGTGGAAAGTACAGAGAACACAGCATGGTTTTCAAACTCCAGATGGAGCCTGTGGTATCAGCAGTTAGGAAAACCTTGTTTTGACTTGCCAGGGGAGAAGATTTGATGGAGAAGTCACGGCTGGAGATGAAGTACAGAGCACCAACCCCTATGTCATTTGGACAAGGGGACCTTTTTTTTTTTTTAAAGCAGCATTGAAGATCATGAGAAGTGGCCTGAAGTGCCAAAAGCTAATGAGCTCTTACCAATTAGTGGTTCTCTCCCTGGTCCTTGCCTAACCAGCATGACTTGGTGTGACATCTGGAAATGAAGTGGCTTGTGCCAAACAAAATTTCCAGTAGCACAAGAGCTTGGGGCATCAATGGAATTTCTCTATTTTTAGATTTCTTCTTTCTAATTATACCCTTGACCTCCAATGCCCCCAGGGTCTATGCAGAGAACAAGTATTCTGTTTAGAGCAACATAGACCAATATTGGAATCATGATTTCAGAGGAAGGGTTAGAATGGAGGTAGGGAAGGCATAATAGAGAGTATTGAGCAATGGAAAGAGCACTTGAATTGGGAGTCAGAAGACCGAGTTTGACTGTTTATTTTCTACTGGTATAAATTGGTGTAAGCCACTTCCCTTTTATGAGCCTCAGTTTCCTCCTCTGTCAAGAGAGACAGTTGGACTCACTGATATGGCCAGTTAAAAATCATATAATTCTGAGGCTAAATAGATACTATTATTGTCTTCCTACCCCAGCAGGACAGAGGTGGTTTAAAAGATTGATTTTGTATCACATTCAAAAGGTCAACCACAGAAACTCTGACAGAACAAGATGGGAAGGGAATTCATAAATGGCGGCAGTCTACCAATTAGTCAACAAGTTTTTATTGAGCACACACTATAATGAAAATGTCATGCAAAGACATTTAAATAGAGACCCCATACTGTGGATGCTTATGAGCTAGTTAAAGAGCTCACAGAACAAAGCAGAGGTCTCCAAACTATTGGTGGGAAAAACTACTTCTCATTCCCCTGAAAGCTTGAGATTACCTGGTGAGTGCTGAAGAATGCTGAGATTCTGGCAACAAAAGGCCCTGATTTTCAGTCCTCATCCCCTATTGAGGGGCCAAGACCTACCTGATAATTAGAGGCAATGGATGGGGCACTGAGGAGAGAATCCTTCTGGAGGAAGAGGTCATAGTTCAAGCCACACAAATCTCTAAGATTCTCAATTGCAGAGGAGATGCTAATTGGCATTGATAAAGGGGCTTTCCTCAACAGGATCTTTTAGCACCAAAGAAATCATAGGTCTGGACAAAAAAAAAATGTACAAGCCACCAGGGATACAAAGGGCAGAAGGAAACAGTCCTCACCCTCAAGGAGTTTACATTCTACAAGATGCACACCTTCTCTAACAAGCTCAGCATTTCTTTTGTGGTAACAGAGATGGAAGTCACAGGCACTCCTCTTGCCTTGGTACTAGAAATCTGAATTCTGTAGGGGCAACTCTCATTGCAAACCCCAAAGAGTCCAATGGTTACATTCTTTTAAAATATTTTTATTTATTTTATTCTTAATTTATGGAATAAAACAAGCATTTCCATAGCATAGTATAATTTTTTAAAAGATTGCTCATGAAACTGCAAATCTATTATATACAATTTCTTATTCTTTTTAAATACATAATGAGTTATCATTTAAATTTTTTTCCTTTTTTTCTTCCCTCCTTCTACCCTAGAGATGGCTGTAATTAGACATAAATGTGTGTGTGTGTGTGTGTGTGTGTGTGTGTGTGTGTGTAAAATCATTCTATATATACTTCTATTTCTTAGTTCTTTCTCTGGATGCAGACAGAGTCTTCCATCATATGTCCTTTATAGTTAATTTGGATGTTTTTAATAGCCAAAATTACTTCATTGCTCAAAGCTGTTCTTAAAACAATATTGCTGTACTGTATACAGTATTCTCTTGGTTCTTCTCATTTCACTCTTCATTATTTAGTGAAATCTATCTATATTTTTCTAAAATAATCAAGTTACAACGGTTACATTCTGAACCGATGCTCTGACACTGAGAGCAGCTTCTGCTCAGTGATAGTCAGAAAGCACTGAGATCATACTCCATTCAATTAGTTCAAATTGCCAGGCCCAGACAAACTGTGCCTCATGGTATTGAAAGACCTGGCCAATATGGTGTCTGTGCCACTAATATTGATCTTTGAAAGATTATGAAGAATAGGCAGATCCCACAGAAATGGCAAAGGACTAATGTGGTCCTAATTTTCAAAAGGGGAAAGAGGATGGAGTTTGCAAATTATAGTCTTACCAAGCTTGACATTGATTCCTAGAAAAATTCTAAAATGCATTGATAATAATAATAGCTAGCATTTATATAGTGTTTACTATGTGTCAGGCACTGTTACTAAGTGCTTTACAAATATTATTTCATTTGGTCTTCACATTAATCCGGTGAGGTAGGTGCTATTATTATCCCCATTTTATAGGAAACTGAGGCAGAGATTAAGTGACTTGTTCAAGGTCACACAGCTAGTAAGCGTCTGAGGCTAGATATGAGTTCAGGTCTCTCTGACTCCAGGCCCAGCACTCTATCCATTGTAAGAACTAGCTGCCTTATATAAGAGGGAAAGTATGTGATCATTTAGAATGGGAAGCAATCATCATAAAGAACCATCACAGTTTTATCAAGTATGCATCATGACAGACTAACTTCTTTCCTTTTTTTAATACTAAGTTACTAGACAAGTAGATCATGGAAATGCTGAAGATATAATATAACTAAATTTCAGCAAAGCATTTGACAAAACTGTCTAATACCGTCATTATAGAGAAGGCAGAGAAATGTGATGCTAGGTAATAAAGTAAAGAGATTTCAAATCAGATGTAGAGTCAACTTTTTAAGTAATGAATCAATGTCACCTTGGAGGAGGGCTGTAGCAGAGCACCCTTGGCATCTATGATTGTCCCTGTGCCATTCAACAATTTTAACAGTGATTTAGGAAGAAGACGATGACCTTAGGCTTATTCTATTTGCAAATGGCATAAATCTGGAAGGGACAGTGGACATGTTGTACAAGAGAATCTTGTTTCCAAAAGATTGTGACATTCTAGATACTGTTGGGCAAATCTGCTAAGAAAAAAAAAGTACCATCATGCAGACTCAAAGAAAGTCAAAATCAAAAACAAAAACAAACTTCATAGGTATAGAAGACAAATGGCAACCGTAGTCATATAATTAAGGTCTTGAGGTTTCAGTAAATAGCAAGCTCAACATGAATCAACAATGGGGTGAATCATCCTAAAAAGCTGATAAAGTCTTAAATTACATTGCTATAGCAGCAATGTTGACAATAAGAGAAATGGCATCGACATGACTAAATAAATGTTCCATATTCCAAGTTTTATATGATTTCATGGGGGCAGATCAGTAAGTCTTAACCTGCTTCTGCTCCCAATGGAAAACCTATGTATTCCCACATCTGTGATCCTGCTGGAAAAGTATTATGTGTATGTGTATAATAAACCCTTATGTATAGGAGTATATTAACATATAGCACATATATGTATGTATGCACATATACAAGTTCAGTTATGTCCCCATTTGGGGTTTTCTTGGCAAAGATACTGGAATGGTTTGCCATTTCCTTCTCCAGCTCATTTTGTAGATAAGAAAACTGAGGCAAACAGGGTTGAGTGACTTGCCCAGGGTCACACAGCTAGTAAGTATCCAAGGCCAGATTTGAGTTCAGGAAGATAAGTCTTCCTGACTTCATGCCTGGCGTTCTGCCAACTATGCCCACATGTATGTGTGTGTACATATACATAGACATAGACATAGACATAGAGACATAGACTTAGACATAGACATAGACATAGACATAGACATAGACATAGACATAGACATAGACATAGACATAGACATAGACATAGACATATGGGGTGTGTGGGGTGTGGGTATGGGTGTGGGGGTGTGGGTATGGATGTAGGCTTAGAACTGGAAGGTTAAGAAGAAGTCATTTAATTGTACAGGATCACAAGATTTCATTTTTATACCCTGGAGACACCTTAAAGGTCATTGAATCCCACCCCTTTGTTTGTTCATTTGTTTTTTCAGTTCAAGTAATTTAGGCCCAAAGAGTTTAAAGGATTAATTCGCCTGAAGTTACACAGCTATTAGCAGAAATAGTATTCAAACCCAGGTCTTGGGACTTCTATTACCCTATGGTACCTGTAAGGAAGTCATGGTTTCCATAGATATAGAGTGGAGTCATAGAATCATAAAGTTTAGTTTACCAAGAATCTTGAAGATATTTTAGGCCAATCTCTTCATTTTACAATGTAGGAAAGTAAGGCCTAAAGTAGGGAAGGGATTTGCTTGACATCATACAGCTAGTAAGTAAGGACAGGTATTGAGAAGAAGCACACTGTCAGTCAATCAACAAGCTTTTATTTAGCACCTACTGTATGCCAGGCACTATACTAAGCACTAGGTATACAAAGAAAAGAAAATAAACAGCACGACATTCCATCTTTGTTGTCTGGGAACAGCTTTTTTTCCCCCAGCATCTTTATTCGATCTTCATAAGTCTTCTCCAGTCCTTGAAGCCAACAGTATAAAATCAGTATCAAATTTTATCTTGTATTGCAAGCTATTTAGGCTGGTCTCTTTCACCTAGATGGAGGAAGGGTCACATACAGGTAGGGACAAGTCAAGTGTCTGAAAAAGATGTGTAACTATAAGTCCTGACACCAAATGAATTCTAACAGTCTCTGTGTTCATTCATATCTAACCTGCTTTAGATTGGAGAGATAGATAGATAGACAGATGGACAGATAGATAGATGATAGAAAGATAGATAGATAGATGATGAAAGATAGATAGATAGATGATAGATAGATAGATAGATAGATAGATGATAGATAGATAGATAGATAGATAGATAGATAGATAGATAGATAGATAGATAGATGATGAAAGATAGATAGATAGATGATGAAAGATAGATAGATAGATGATAGATAGATAGATAGATAGATAGATAGATAGATGATAGAAAGATAGATAGATAGATGATGAAAGATAGATAGATAGATGATAGATAGATAGATAGATAGATAGATAGATAGATAGATCAATAGATAGACAGACACACACGAACATATTCCAGTTCCCTTTGTCTACCTTAGTTTAAAAGCACATAGCCCCTAATAGTCTCCTAAAACCAGCCTGCTGTTTGAATTTAGTTTTTGTCTAGAAGATTCTCATTGTTATTGCCTAAAATGACTTCATTTTTTACAACCAGAACAAATCTAGGACTTGGAATAGTGATATAATATATGCAAATATCTTGTTTCTACACATCTAGCTTCCTTCTTCTCTAAGTGTTTCACTAATTGTTTGCATGCTGTTAATAAATCAACTTACAGTGGAATTGTTTTCTATTCCTTGAAATCTCAGGCCTTACCATCGTCTATGAGTTTCCAAGAAATCTGATCTTTCCATGGGTCTACCTAGTCCTTCCCTAAAATCTGTTCTTGTTCTAGGTGAAATATTTTACATAAAAACCTCCCTTTTCAACTTTCATCCAACTCCTCCCTTTCATATTATGCCAGGCACCTGGTTCTTCTCTACTGCCTCTACTAAATTAATTTCCAGGATCCAAGAGAATTGTCTAGTCTCTTAAAGAAAGCAAATACTGCAGACATTCCCTGTTTTTCCAGGGCACATTGAGTTACACAATCTAGTAATGTTTCCATATTCTAATAAAAATAATAATTACTCACATTACTTACCATGCGGTAAGTAATACAAATATTGCCAAAAGCAATTTGGAACCATGCAAAAAAAATTAACTAACTTATGCATATATGCTCTTTGGCCCAATGATACTATGAAGTCTATGCCCAAAAATAATCAAATAAAGAGGGAAAATAATCATCAGCACAAAAGTATTTATAGCAGTTCTCTTTGTAGTGGAAAAGGACTGGAATAAGGGGGCACTTATCAACTGGGGAATAGTGATCAAATCAAAGTATATGACTATAATGGAATATCACTGCATTGTAGGAATGATGAAAGTGACAGTTTCAGAGAAAATTGGGAAGATTTATATGAACTGATGCAGAGTGAAGTGAACAGAAATAGAAGATCAATTTATGCAAGGACAACAACATTGTAAAGACAAATAACTTAGAACAAACTTGGGAACTCTAATCAATGCTGTGACCAACCATGATTCCAGAGGACCAATGGCGATACGTGTAATCTCTTTCTGATGAAGAAGTGATAGATTTGACATGCAGAATGAAATATACATTTTTGAACACGACCAATGAGGGATTAAAAAAAATTTTTTTTACTATGTTTATTAGTTAAAAGGTTTTGTTTTTCTTCTTTTTCACTTTGAGGGTAGGGGAGATAGGAGGGAGAGAAAACAAATATTATCAATTTCAAGTTTAAATTTTAAAATATCAGGACAACTACATGGAGCAGTGGATAGAGCACCAGCCCTGGAGTCAGGAGGACTTGAGTTCAAATCCAGCCTCAGACATATAATACTCACTAGCTGTGTGACTCTGGTCAAGTCACTTAACCCCAATTGCCTCACCAAAAAACAAAACAAAAAAATTGAAATATCACTTCACATTGGAGAAAATTAAAAATCAGAGAAGTGAGACGGTCTGTTTGAATCTGGAGTTTGGGACCACAAATCTGTTGCTCTTTCCACTACACCCAATCATTCCTCATCCATATAATGGATAAGAATTCAATTCGCCACATGGATAGCTCACCTCACTAGCATTGTAACTAACATCCTTCTTTGGAACTATTTGTTGTAAACATGTGCCATTCTTTGGCTTAATAGAGCCCAGAAAAGTGATGAACTAACTGAGCATGAGAAGACAGCAGCATTAGTTTCTACATTAATTACCCTGTTAACTAAGGTGCACTTTCAGTGACATGCCTGCCTGACACTCTTTGTTGTGCACATGGTATACAATTCATGCTCAAAAGGGAAGAGTTAGAACTCATTATCTATGATCATGAAAAACTCTTCATCTAAACCCTATAAGACCTGGCTCTTTAAACATTTTTGGTTGATGGCAGAGATGGTACATGTGGTCATGCACCATGATGGAGACTCGTAGCTCAATACCATTGTGATAATTTTCTTTCATTCACTCATTCATTCCACAAACATTAAAGACCAACTATGGACAATCCATTGTGCTAGGTGCTAAAAAAAATTGCAATGCTAAATTAGTCATGGTCCCCGAACTCAAAGAACTTATTATCTTCCATCCTGACATCAAGTTACTTACCCTCTTAATGCACTAAGAAGACTCGGGGGTAAAGCTCCAAAGCTGAGTGACTTTTCTTCTATAGGCTATGGCTTCCAGGGGTCCAGGCAAGACGGTGTTTCAGCAGCATCTTACCATTCCTCCCTCTCTCTCAGGTCCTTGCTTTCGTCAGCAATGACCTTTGAGAAGCCTTTGGTACAGCAGAATGAACATTACATTTAGAGTCAGAGGATCTGTGTTCAAATCATGATTCTGCTACTTACTACTGGTATGACTTTGGAAAAGTCATATACACTTTCTTGGCCTCACTTTCTTCCTCTGTAAAGTAAGGGCACTGGACTAGATGATTTTGAAGATTCCTTCTAGGTCTGTATCCATGATTACAGTTTTATGTCATCATAATTTCCTTATCTGATGGCTTTGTTTCAATCCGGATCCTATTTGTTCTCTCTATAGCATTTGCCACTGTTGACCTACCTCTACCTAGTTGTAGATACTCTATCCTCTATTGAGTTTAAAGACACACATTCCTCTTTTTTCTCCTAATTCTCTAACCTCTCTTCTGTTTATTTCTCTAGTACCTCACCCCTTAAAGTAGGTGTCTACGAAGGATCTGTCCTTAATCTTCTTCTCTCTATATACTCTTTACCTTAGCAATCACTCTCACTCTTAGGGATTTAACTATTGTTTCTATTGAGATAGTCCTCCAATGTATGTCTCAAGTTGACTTCTCTCCTAAGTTCCATAGCCACAACCCTGCCTCCCTATCAGATGTCTCTACCTGATTGTGACACCACAACTTAAAGCTCAACATCTCTCTCTCTCTCTCTCTCTCTCTCTCTCTCTCTCTCTCTCTCTCTCTCTCTCTCTCTCTCTCTCTCCCTCTCTCTCTCTCTCACACACACACACACACACACACGTAGAGAAACATATCAGTCGTATCCAACTCTCTGTGACCCCGTTTGGGGTTTTCTTGGCAAAGATCCTGAAGGGGTTTGCCATTTCCTCCTCCAGCTCATTTTACAGATGAAGAAACTGAGGCAAACAGGGTCACACAGCTAGTAAATGTCCGAAGCTGGATTTGAACTCATGAAGATGAGCCTTCCTGACTTCAGGCCCAGTGCTCTATTCACTGTACCACCTAGCTGTTCAACATGTCTAAAGATTAAGCTCATTATTCTGTATCCCAAGTAGGGAATAGAGAGCTAGTCCCACAGCTAGGAAGACATGGAATCGAGCTCCATGCTGACACAAATTTGCTGTGTGATTCTGAGCAAGTCCTTTGAGCTCTCACTGGTCAACTCACTAAAATTGTGAAGAATGTACTAATACGCCTTGGTAGAGGAAGTTTCCTTATCTGAAACACTAATTCAGTCTTTGGTTACAACCATTTACTCTTTCACCCTCTGATGCATCCTTAAAAATCATGCCAGACATTTTCCCCCATATATATTGATCTGGTCATATCATTTGCTCAAAAATCTTCAGTGGTCCCTTATTAATTACAAGTTCAGATTTGTATGGAATTCAAGCCCCTCTCTAACTTGGCTTTCCCAAACGTCTGGAGCCTAATCTCAGATTACTCCCTTATACGTATTCTATGCTTCCATCAAATTTGACCATTCTCCATTCCTGCCCCATCCCTGGGCATCCCTGCCCTGATGCCTTTTGTGCACATTATTCCCTTTACCTGGAGTGTCTCTCTCCACCTTCCTCATCTGTTGAATTCTTACTCATCCTTTAAAAGCTATAACAAATGATATTTTTTCCAAGAAGCTTTTCATCCCCTCCCGGAGGCCTTACAAAGCAAACTGTGACTTCCATCAGGGCAGGGATCCCATCTTATCTAGCCTTTGTATACCTACCAGAGTGTTCTGTACATAGTAGGTACTTAACAAATCTTTGCTAAATTGAATTCCTCACTGAATTGGTTGGGTTTTCCAGACTACATAAGTCATCATCCATTTTACCAATGAAAATTGATTGTTGGGGGCAGCTAGGTGGCGCAGTGGATAGAGCACCAGCCCTGAAGTCAGGAGGATGTGAGTCCAAATCCGGCATCAGACCAAACACTTGACACTTACTAGCTGTGTGACCCTGGGCAAGTCACTTAGACCCAATTGCCTTTAAAAAAAAAAAAGAAAGAAAATTTATTGTATATTTATTATATATAAAGTTCTATGTGGATATAGGTATGGTTTCTACCTTCAAAGAGCTTACATTTCTGTTGGTGGGATAAAGAATGTGTATAAGCTAGAAATAATCAAGTATGGGATGCATATGATTAAATGCCATTATAGTACAGGGGAAGAAAACTGTCTCTTGAATCAGGGGACCTGAGTTCAAACCTTACCTCTTCAACTTACTGTCTGTGTGACCTTGGGCAAATCACTTGCCTCCCTGAAACTCAGTTTGCTTATCTATAAAATGAGGTGTTTGAACTAGATGGTTTTGTTTTTCAGTTGTGTCCAACTCTTCATGATCCCATAGATTTCCGTCCATGGAGTTTTCTTGGCAAAGATACTGTAGTGGTTTGCCATTTCCTTTTCCAGCTCATTTGACAGATGAGGAAATTGAGGCAAACAGGATTATATGACTTGCCCAGGGTCACACAACTAGTAAATGTCTCAGGCCAGATTTGAATTCAGGAAAATGAGTTTTTCTGACTCCAGGTCAGGTACTGTATCAATCGCACCACCTAGCTGCAGGTAGAATTCCTCCAAATTAATTCTAGATATAGGTTGCTAGGATCATAAGTACCATATGAGGGTGGAGGAAGAACTTACTGACATGATCCAATGTACACTGTGCCTGGCATATGGTAAACACTTAATAAACATACTGACTGACTAAGTGATGGATTGGCCATAAGAACCTGGAGCTGGATCATGAAGAATGGTAGATTCTTATTTTCGGGGGGGGGGGGAGGTACTAAAGCTAGAAGAAGGTTTTGCACAAAGGGATACTGGCCAGATGCTTTGGAAAATTAATTAGCAAAGGTGGTCAGCTCCTGATGGAAGTCTGATCTTGAACAAAGCAATGTTTCAAGAGATTGGTGATTATTTCACTGACCTGGATGAGTGAACAGGACCATGCCATGATCATCTTTTCTGTAAAGACAAAACCACCTGCCCCCACTTCACTCTCTCCAAGTCAGAAGATCTGGTCCAGATGAGTAGCAGAATTATTTTCTGCATGTCGTCTAAATTCTTACCATCTCACATCAAATTCATTCTGTGGCTCATTTCTCCCTAGGCTAGATTTAAGCAGCACATCACTTTCTAAAACAAATTCAATTTATTTTATTCTCATTTAATGTATCCTTGAATTAAACAAATGCAAACAAGGGTAAGAGACCTGAGTGTAGAGAAAGAAAATGATGGAGGGAGTAGAGGATCCTTTGTCCATAAACCCGCACCTCTCAGCTAGCGAGGGGATCGAGACTTCAGAGGCTCAAAGAAGCTTTCATACCCTGAGACCGCTGCAAATTGTGCATCGCAGTGAAGGCAGCTGGTGGTTCCTGGATCCTTTGAGGATCTGCTTCCCACTGGAAATGGGAGGCTGCCCACTTGAATAGGATGGGGATTGTAATTGCTGGTTTGTCTGCAGCAGACTGACGTCAGCCTATCTGAGGAAGAATGTTGATTGCTTAATGATTATCACTGGCCAGCGTTTAGCTTCCATTAAAAGAGAAACCTTCCCCAGATCCTGCTTTTAGGGGCAGTCTGGCCCATTATCTTCTTTTTCATGATAATTTGTAGATGTCTCTGCTTGGTTCAAAGGGGGCTGCTATCGAAGGGCTCCAGTCATGATGATGTTTCAATAGAGCTGGTGCCACAGACTTCTAATTGCAGGGTCCATTTCCTGGAGAAAATTAATTCCTATTACATTTTATTGGGCAATGGGGGAAAGGGAGGAGGGAGCTGGAGTAGAATGACATTGCTATTCTGTTCCTGATTAACTTCTTTCTTTAAAAAAGAAAGAAAAGGACAAGAAGGAAGGAAAGAGAAAGGGAAGAGGGAGGAAGGAGGAGAGGAGGGAGGAGGAAAGGAAGGAAGGAAGGAAGGAAGGAAGAAAGAAAGAAAGAAAGAAAGAAAGAAAGAAAGAAAGAAAGAAAGAAAGAAAGAAAGAAAGAGAAAGGAAGAAAGGAAGAGAGAGAGAAAGAAAGAAAAAGAAAATAGAGATAGAAAGAAAAAGAAATAGAAAGACTCATGGTGCTTTATAATTCCTTTGATGAAGTAACTGGGGTGGAATAGGAGCTTAGTAAATGCTTGGTGAATAAATGAATGAATGAGGGGTTTTTGGTGTTTTTAGAATTTACTAATTTTTAAATCCAAAGTCCTCGGTTTGAGTGTTGTCTTTATTATTTATTCCCTATGTCACCTTTGACAAAGTCCCTTTCTTTGGGTCACAGTTTCATCCCCTATATTAACAAGTGAATGGACCAGATGAACACTAAGGTCCCTCTACCTGCTGCTTGTTTGTCCTGGTTACACAGGTGATGTGTCAGACCAGCTCTGAGAGGAACATTTGTCTTTCATTATAGATCCAGCTGGGGGAGCCCTAAGACATTTTGGCCAGAAAAACAAAGGTTTAGCATTTATTTCTCTCAGTCAGGAAAGTGAAAGAGAGAGACAGACAGAGGTAACTGCTGGAGCTCGGTGAAGGCCAAAAGTAAATGCAGGTAACATTTTCATGGCTAGTTACCCAGAGACACAGCATCAGTATTCACTCAGTGATTAATTACACAGGGCATACTTAGATACCCAAACTGCTTTGCTTCTTTCTACCTTCCATAAACTGCAAAAAGGAAAAAAAGATGGCGTCCTAGTACAGTGCGAAGATCTGGAGTCAGAGGACCTGCATTCCCGTGTGTCACCCCTGTTCACTATTTGCTGCCTGTGTGACCCTAGGTAAGTCACTTACCCTCTTCTGGTGTCAGTTTTCTTATCTGCATAGAAAAGGGATTGGAGCAGACGAGTGCTAAGCTCTCTTCCAACTCTAAATCAATAATGCTATGACATATAAGAATCACAGACCATGAAGTCCTCTGGAAGGGACTTTAGAACATAGACTATATGGTGGTAAAGTTGAAAGGCAGAAATATCACTAGCAGGAAAATGCTTACATGCAGGGGACACACTTCCTAACTTGAATGAGCTTCATTGTTTCCCACTTGTGGCAACCGTCATTCATGTACCTGAACTCCAAATCCTCTGCTGGGAGATATAGAAGGGACCTTAGTTTTCCAAGGCCAATTTCAATTTTTTACAATTGAAGAAACAAGAATCATTATTACATGAAATTTTCTCAATTGTCAATGACCAGGTCCTTAATAATAACTTTGTGTGACATCATGTTTGATTCTCTCTAGTAGTTATAGCAACCCTGGGTCACCATGAAATCTCAAGTCTTTTTTATTTCAAAAATCATTGATTTTAATACAAGACAAGTTTGAGTTCTTAAAGTGAATGACAACCCATTTTAAAATGCTTATTGTATTGAATATCCACAACCTTCTTCTTTATATTGATAATACGCAGTTACATGTAATAGATAAAGACCTACTAAGGCACATTTAGCAATAAACTGATCAAATTAGAGGGAGTATTTAGTTAAAGATGACATAGAGCCAAATGGGAAAGCAGAAATAGCTGTTCACATGTGGGACGCTTGAATGCCGAGTATTTAAAGCTCTTTTCAAAAGCTCTGGCTCTAACTTATCTTTCCAGCACCTCCCTCCCCTTCACACACTATACTGTCCAGTTATTTAGTCTCCTTTCTATTACCGACATGAAATCCTTCATCTCCCTTTCCTCCATTCCTGTTCCTTGGCAACATCCAATATGTGGAATGCGCACTCTCATGACATCCGTCTCTTAGAATCTTTTGTTTCTTTCCAGGCTGAGCTCAAGGACCACCTTCTACATGAAATGAAGCCTTTCCTGACTCTCCACCTGCTTGGGCATTTTCCCTCAATAGCTGTCTTTATATATTTAACTTATATTTTGTACAGAATGGTATATAGGTGTGTTCATTTTTCCTGGTAGAATGTAAGCTCCTTGAGGCCAGGGTCTATTTTGCTGTTGACTTTGCATCCCTAGAACCTAGCATAGTGGCTGGAATACAGTAGCCATTTAATAAATCCCTCTTGATGGATTATTTTTGCTTTATTTGGGGGCAGCAAAGTGTGATGTTGAACCTGCCATTTGTCACAAGGCAGATTGACACTACCATGACTGTAATGATGGGAGATATAGGAAAGGAAAACAGAGAACGAATTTCTTTGAAGCGCACGTGACTTAAAAATCACTACATTTTGTGAACGTCGGCGGGGAAGAAGTTGGATGGAGAGAGTCTACAGATGTGGGGAACCTGCTGCCTTACGGCCACATGTGGCCTTATAGATCCTTGGCTGTGGCCCTTTGACTGAGTCCAAGTTTTACAGAACAAATTGTTTTATTCAGGGGATTTGTTCTGTGAAGTTTGGATTCAAAGGGCCACACTTGAGGACCTAGAGGGCCACATGCGGCCTTGTGGCTTCAAGTTCCCCACCCCTAGAGCCCTAGAAAGTTTGAGTAGATAGTGAGTGGGAAAACAAGGCAGTCAGCATATACAGAAGAGAGAGACGGCCAGTGGTAGACAAACTGGAAAACTATTGCGACTTGGCTATTAATTGATCGAGGTATAATACAAGATGGGCTGTTCATGGAAGTCTGGGTCCAGGGCCCCTCATACACAACTTGGGAGGACATGCCAGCACGGAAGAAGAGTGGTGACAAGCTGCTACTTAGATTTATTCTTGTCTTGTTTATCTGAATCAGGTATTTTCTCAGGTCTCCCTAGGCTATTTTTAGAACGTGATCGTGTGGAGATTAGGAGTGGGGAGAGGGATTAAAGGTGAATACTATAAAGAAAGACTAGAAAGACAGGTTAGAACATGATCACAAGCTTTGAGGGCCACGTTCTGGAATTTAGATGCTATGGGCAACGTTGCATAGTGGATAAAGCACTAAAATTAGCATCAGGGAGACCTGGATTCTAAATCTACCTCACCAGCTATGTGACTCTGGACAAATTATTTGACCTTAGATGCTCAATTTCTTTGTCTATGAAATGAGAATAACAGTAATAGCACCAGTCTTCCAATTATAGTTAGGAACAAATGATGTGATGTATGTGTAAGAGAAGGCCTCTTAAGATTCTGAGGATTTTGATGTTTGAAAGTAGCAAAGACAAAATCCAAAGTGAAATTTGCATATTAAAAACATTAAGAAAAAAGCCACAGACATAATGTGCTTGGCCAAGGCAAAATCTATTTTAATGTTCTCTGTTACAGTTGCTTATTTACATAGAAGTGACTAGAGAATGCTGATATTAATAACTGAAGAGTTTTGAGTCCCAGAACTATTTTGCAGTTATTGCACAAGTATATGTTGCCTAGTTATGGCTTAACCAACAGAGACAAGGATCTAGTTATTCACCACAAACTGGAGCCAAGTTTCTTACTGTGAACACTTGTTTCTGAAGCAGGAAAATTTAGACAAAGGAAAAACCTCAGAACCGTGTGAAGGCGACACTGCACCTCTTCCATATGCTGCCTGAAGAAGTGATTGATGGAACTTCTAACTTTCCTGCCACCTGCAACCTGGAAAGCAGAGAAGATAAAGAAGAAAGGATATACCTGTTTCAACTGCTACTTACTCCCTTGGGAAATAGAGGAAAATTCAGAGGCCAGGCAAGGGATCTAAACTAGATGAGCTCCTGTCCATTCTAGGCTAACTAGGCCGACTGCACTCTCTTTTTCAGAAAGCATAACTTGATTTCAGCTGAAAGCATCAGCTGGCTCTGAAATCGGAAACGACGGGAGTTTCACCTGCCCTTGAGGAGCAAGCCCAAGAAAGGAGGAATGGTCTAGGTTAGTAGTAGGGTAGCAGAAAAACAATCCACCACACTGTCCCATCTAGCTAAGATACTGTGCCCTATGAGGCATTAGTCCTAAACAGCCATGGAGAAAGCCAGCTCAGTGGTGGGGCCACCCATTCAACACAGATGCCACAAACATTGGAGAGCTTTGTGGTGAGGACAGTGTCCAAGAAAGCAAAAGATTGAAGCCCACAGATCCAGAGTTGTGAATTGCCCTCACCCCATTTGTTTCTCACACATCTGCCTCACCACCATTATGCTCTGGTTGTGCCCACTCTCCCCCAGAGGGCTCATTTGTAGATGTGACAGAGTACAGATAAGGTTCTTTTCAAACCTTAAAGTAAACATGAGTAGCTATACAAATGCTAGCTATTGTCTTTGTTACTATTCTTATGGGTGAAATGATATGTAATTCTTATTATTAATTTTCATCTTAAACACTGCATTCAATGAAGAGTTAATTGAATCAAATGACTGACTTGTTAATGTGAATTTCACTGGTGAAGACTCAGGAGTTAAAGTGTTGTTAGCAGGAACAGCCAACCAAAAAGGTGGGGGGACGCTGTAGCCAGCTTCAGCCATCTCTGGAAACTGTGTTAAATTTTCAGCATAAGCATTTTACGTGTCAGAAATCGGCACAAGCTACAAATTGGGTTTTGATTTATTGTTTTGTTGATTGTCTAGATTCACGAAAGTGATGGAGAAAATGTTAACAAGACAGAGTAAAATTAAAAGTATGTGATATAGATGGGCAAACAGATTTTTTCCCCAGAGAGCCAGTTGTTAAATATTTTACCAACACACCCCTGCACAAAGCTTAGCTCTAGAATCATGAGGGTAGCAATCATAGCAGCCAACCTGGCAGAGTGAAGGCATATTAATTGTCAATGAACTTGGGGGGCAAGGATATCAGATCTGTGCTGCATATGTACTCTACTGGAAAGAATGAAAGCAAAGAAGTCTGTTAGACTGCTACAATAATAAGTACAATGGAAACTCAGGGAGACTAGGAACCATTTCACTTTCGTCTCTGTATTCTCAGAGTACAGCACAGCACTTGGCACCCAGTATAGGTATTTAATCAATGCTTGTTAAAATGAAATGTAAAAGATAATGAGGGTGGTGTCAGTGGGAATAAGGAGAATGGAGCCAGATGCAAGAGATAATACAAAGGTAGAATTCATAGTGCTTAGCAACTGATTGGTTATGGCATTCTCAACCTGGGTTACTGTTTACTACAGCCTTGGTTATTATAGTATTTCCGTGCATCGTTTTATGATGGGGCATATGGTTGTGTTAATAAATGCCATAAAATAAAGTCAAACCTCATGGCTGTGAAATCCTTGCTTTGCGATGGGATGGGAATTAAATCGCATCACTTACTCCGTAGCTTGGTCACAGACAGGAAAACAATCAGGAGAGTGATGCGGATTGTGGAAAACCAAAATGCTGCTCTTCAGGTCATAGGAACCATTCACAAAACCTAGGGAAGAATGTCAGGAGAAATCTGGGGTTTGGACTTTGTCAACAGACTATGCATTACCTTCTCTGTGATCTGCCAACCATCGAGGCAATTCATCCTAATTAGCCAGATCTGGGCAATGAGCTTGGAACAATTGTAAGTTAATGTGAGGAATAATGGGCATAAATGAATTATGAAATATAGAGAGATCCTAAGTGTCTTCAGGATTAAACAGCTAACATTGCCTTTGTAAGTTAGCAAGATACCACCGTTTCTTAGATAGAAGCAGTGGAATAGGAGTTGGAGTTGGAAGTCATGAAACCCGGTTCAAATTCTGTTTCTTCTACTTACTACCTAGGGAAAAAACAAGTGACAAACCAAAACAAAATGAAACAAAACAAACAAACAAACAAACAAACAAAAACGCTCTCCTGACTGTCAGTGTTCTTATCTGTAAAATGAGCATATTGTGTCCCAGAACCTCGACGATCCCTTCCAGCCCTGATTTTCTGTTATCAATGTTCTTTGGTCTCTTCAGGAGGCAGCTAGGTTGCTCAGTGGATAGAGTGCTGGGCTTGGAGTCAGGAAGACCTGAGTTCAAATTTGGCCTCAGACATTTACTAGTTGTGTCACCCTGGGCAAGTCACTTAACCTCAACCTTAATCTAATGGTGAAGGCAATGGCAAGCCATTCCAGTATCTTTGCCAAGAAATCCCTATGGCCAGTATTGGCATGGTATGATCCATGGGATCATGAAGAATAGAAATACTGAACAACAAGAACAAATGGAACCTGCAGGCTTTCACGCTCTAAAGGGTCCCCTCCAGCTCTAAGTTCTCTAAGTCCCTTCCCTGAGGGAACAAGGCTCTGCCTGGGCAATCCACAGTGACCACGGAAGGAGAGGCACTATTCAGCCCCCTCACGTGGCTTTGAGCCCAGGAACAAGCAGCATGCTCACCTGCTCTTCGGTGCCCAAGGAAGTATATTATCCAACCAGTGAGAATGGCTTATATTTTTTAAGCAACGATATAGTGTTCTAAGGATTTTAAAAGCAGAAGGAACCTTGGAGATAAAGGACTTCAAAGAAAAGGCTGGCCCATAGCATCCATCCACCTTACAGAAAGAGAACTGAAGCCAGAGAGAGGAGGTGAATTACCCAGGGTCACACAGGTAGGACTTGAGAGAGCTGAGATTGGAACCCAGGTCCTCCAACTGCAGATAGAGTGTATATTTAATTCATAATAACAAATACTGATATAACAAAACGAGGAATATATAATTACTATTAGCACTATCATTCATGTAGCTCTTTAAGGCTTACACAGCTCTGCATTTTATTTCATTTAATCCTCACAACAACCTCATGAGATAAGTTCTGTTATTATTCCTATTTTGAGTTGGGAAACCATTCCAATCCAATGTGTATTCCACTGCAACACAACGCTTGTAGGGCTCTGCTGAATGTCACGTTCATCCCAGTCTGCTTCTCAGCTAATTACACATTATTCCTCTTTATACTCTGCGTTCCCTGAACTCTGTGGTCTATTCTTTCCTCTGTACCTTTGCCCAGACCTAGAATATCCTCCTTCCTCACCTTCATGTCCAAGAACACCAAATACTAGCACACTTCCTGCCACATAGTAAGGGCTTAATAAATGCTTCCTGGACTGAATTGAATTTCTGCCCTCCAACTGCTTTCATTGTGATGTTATGGAGAATTCGAGGACTCGAGTCTATAAAGGTGGAAGTCCTCAGAGAGAAGAGCAATATGATTTCATTTGGTTCACATCTGGAAGAAAATTTAAAAATCACCCAGCTCATCCTCTTTATTTTACAGAAGAAGAAACTGAAGGTCAAAGAGGATGAATGACTTGCACAAAATCACAGGACTTAGTAAAAGTGCAGAAACAAAGCCAGTCAGAAGGGGCTTTAGAGAAATAGAAGGGACCTTGGAGAAATAACTATAAAACTAAATAACTAAATAACTTATAGAGGGGGGAAATGGGCCCAGAGAGGGTTAACTGTTGTGCCCAACATCATCCCAGCATTGTGTGGTAGCAAAGAGAGTCAGTGTTTAAACCAGTTGTTCTGGCTCTAAACGCAACATTCTTCTCACTGTGCTCAACATGCTGAGATTCTTCAAGTTGATCATTATTTCCAGAGTATGGCAGTTTGCCTAACATAGCATCATAACAGAGAGAAAGATAAATGCTCAGTGCTAGGGATTTGCAAATATGAGCCACCCCAAGCTATTTAGATATGCACGAGGTCATGCCCCTCATTGGACAGATGCAGGATTGGCAATACTCCCTGTCTAAAGTTGTTCCTTGTTAACAATGTACAAACAGGCAGCCATCAGCAATTCCCTGATCTCTTACAGGGAGCCCCAAGCTGATGTTATGAGGGTGGACTAGAAATACAGGGCTCTTCCATCTGGGAAAATGAAGTCTGAGCAAAAATGATTAGTTGATAAATAATGTCACTCAGGGCATGGGGAGGCTGAATTTGGACTTGCTCAGTAAATCCTGGCACATGAGAGGTAGGAGATTTCCCCTTGAAACTCAAAAGAGGTCAATTTATGGCAAATAAAAGTGGAAAAAACTAGACCGGGCCTGGGTTCAAATATCAGCTTGGTTATTTATTCATTTTTGATCCTACGCAAATCACTCCCCCTTAAAAAATGAGAGGATAAGATTAAATGCTCTCAAAGGTCCATGCCAGCTCCAAATTCTGTTCTTAGGAAGAGGAAGCTTTCCACTAGACAGTGAGTACAAGGCTTGTGGCATTCCTTTTCCCCTGGGCTGCTATGGGCTTGCATAACTCTCCCTCATCCATTCTATATGGTAGCAAGTTAACCTGCTTTGAGGTTCCCCAGCCAGGGTTCACCACCATGCCCTGGCATAGGCTGGTATGTTCTTTACCTTTACCTCAGAAATTCTGGGTCCCTCCAAGGATCACCTCCTATGAGAAGCCAGTCCTGATTTGCTCAGTTTTCAATGTCCCCTATCTCCCAAAACTTCTTTGAATTACACACAAAATATGTGTATATTTTGTGTGTGTGTGTGTGTGTGTATATATATTATATATATGTATAATATATGTATTATATAGATATGTAAAAGATATATATATATAGATATGTAAAAGATATATCTATATCTATATCTATATCTAGATATAGATATAGATATAGATATAGATATAGATATAGATATAGATATAGATATAGATATAGATATAGATATAGATATAGATATAGATATAGATATAGATATAGATATAGATATATCTTTTACACATCTCTGTATTTATTGCCGCGGACATTTACTGTGGGACCCTGAACAATTCACTTAAATTCTCTCAGTCTTAGTTTCCTCATTTGTAAAATGGAGATTATAATAGCATCCACCTCCACTGGGTTATTGAGAGGAACAAATTATTTATTAAAAATACTGTGTGAACCTTAAAACACTATATAAATGCTATTGTTGTTGTCCAGTGCCTGGCATATAGTAAACGCTTAATAAATTTGAATTGATTATATTATTGATTGACTGAATGTTCTCATTACTCTCTTCCCTTAGAAGGTAAGCTCCTTAACGGTAGGGACTATTTCTCTTCTCTTCATTTCCCCAGTGCTTAAGATGGTGCTTAATAAATGCTTTTTTAAAAATTGAATTATAGAATCATAGAGCTATGATTGACCATCTTTGTCAACCCTGTAATTTGAGCAAGTTCAAGAAATACCTTAATAAATTCTTAAGTGACATTGGTGCAGACTGTTTGTGTACTTGGTGGGTAGTTCATGAGACACTTCAGGTGCCCGAGTCACAGTAGTAGCCCAAAGGGTCTCCTCTCCTAGTTTCCTTAATCTCACAGAAAGATAGAATGTTACTTTAAAATTAATTAACCTAAGAAGGGAGTGTGATATATAACTCCCTAGGCCCCCAACTCTGTGTCTTGGCAATCTCCTACTACAGTTTGATCTTTTATATTTATATTTTATAGGCAATTAACTATGCATAACTGTACAGTATATTAAATACAGCAAATTTAGCAAAATTCAAAAGGAAACTGGCAAATGTTCTTTTCATGGTCATGGCTTTGACCAACTGTCTCCCAAAACCTCCTACCAACTGAGTCCCAGGGACACAGTTTCAAAGTGCTTACCCTACCCCATCTCTACCTCCATAGGAAAGCTCAAAGGAATAGATTACATGTCTAGGACCCACGTAGAGTTGACTCTGCAAGCAAAGAACAAACAAGGGAGGGGAAAAGAGTTACCCTTTTCCCCATCTCATCCCTTCTAAGCTCCACCTGCCCCAGTCTCATTAGTACTGACATATTTGGCCTCAGAGTCAAAGCAATGCTACCTCAAGTCATTTCTCTTCCTCAACATACAATCTCTCGTAGGCCTTGGCCACAGCAGAGTCAACGATCACTATCCTCATGGCTTCTGTGTTATTCTCAGGCCTAACGACAAAATAGCAAAAGCCAGCAGCATCTCTCTCTCTGCATCTTGTACCAAAACCACATGCCATTGAGTCTATCCCTGTGGTAGGCCATGCCCTACTCAGGTCAGTCTGATGGTTCAGGTTCCACATTGGGATTGAATGAGATATGTGGAGTTACTGAAAGAATTGTGCTTACCTAGCCACTAAAAAAAAGAAAGTCTCTTCTGAGCAGGGAAAGGATAATCATCAAGGAGATGGCATTGATTCAGCTTAATGTATCTTACTCAACCTGGAGCTGACTGTGGCTCAGATCATGAGCTTCTTATGCAAAATTCAGAGTTAAATTGAAGAAAAGTAGGGAAAACCATCAGACCATATAGATATGACCTAAATAACATCCCTTACGAATATGAAGTGGAGGTGATGAATAGACTTAAGGGATTAGATCTAGTACCTGCCAGATCTAATCCCTTAAATCTATCCATCACCTCCACTTCATATTCGTAAGGGATGTTATTTAGGACAGAAGTTCACAATATTGTATAGGAGACAGCAACAAAAACAAAACAAAAGAAATTCAAAAGAAAAAGAAGAGCAAGAAAGCAAAATGGCTGTCTGATGAGGCTTTACAAATACCTGAAGACGTAAGGAAAGGGAAGAGAGAAAGGAAAAGATACACTCAGCTTTACACAGAGCTCCAGAGAATAGCAAGGAGAGATAAGGTCTTCTTGCATGAGCAATGTCGAGAAATAGAAGACAAGAAAAGGAGAAAGACTAGAGACCTCTTCCAGAAAATTAGAGACATCAAGGGAACATTTCATGCAAAAATAGGCATGACAAAAGACAAAAACGGTAGGGATTTAATAGAAGTAAAAGAGATTAGGAAGAGGCGGCAAGAATACACAAAAGAACTTTACAAGAAAGACCTGAACATCACCAATGACCACTATGGTGTGGTTAGAGATCTAGAGATCTAACAGACCCAGAGCCAGACATCCTAGAGAGCAAAGTCAAGTGGGTTTTAGGAAGCGCTGCTAACAGTAAGGTTAGTGGAGGTGATGGGAGCTATTTAAAACCCTAAAACATGGTGCTGGTAAAGTTAAGCATTCAATATGCCAACAAATTTGGACAACTCAATAGTGGCTAGAGACTGGAAAAGATCAATTTACATCCCAGTTCCAAAGAAGGGCATGCCAAGGAGCATTCACATTATTGAACAATTGCACTCATTTCACATGCCAGCAAGGTTATGTTTAGATGTCTGAAAGCTAGGCTTCAGCAGTATATGAACTAAGAGTTACCAGGAGAGCATGCTGCTTTTCAAAGAGGCAAAGGAACTAGAGACCAAATTGCCAACAGTTGCTGGATTATGGGGAAAGCAAGGGAGCTCCAGAAAAAACATCTGCTTCATTTGCTATACTAAAGTCTTTGATTCCATGGATCACAACAAAATGTGGCAAATCTTCAAAGAGATGGGAATTCTAGATTATTTTACTTGCCTCCTGAGGAGCCTGTATGCAGGCCAAGAAGCAACAGTTATAACTGATTGGTTTAATATTGGGAAAGTATGATAAGGCTACATATTGTCACCTTATTTAATTTATATGCAGAGTATATCATGAGAAATGCCAGGCTGGATGAATCAAAAGCCAGAATTAAGGTTCCTATAAGAAATATCAACAATCTCAGATATGCAGATGATACTACTCTAATAGCGGAAAGTGAAAGAGAATTAAGAAGCCTCTTGATAAAGGGTAAAAGAGAAGAGTTTCACAGCTGGCTTGAAGCTTAACATCAAAAAACTGAGATCTTGGCAACTGGTCCCATCACTTTCTGATGAACAGAAGGAGAAGAAATGGAAGCAGTGTCAGATTTTATATTCTTGGGCTCAAAGATCACTACAGATAGAGACTGCAGCTATGATGTTAAAAGACGCTTTCTCCTTGGAAGTAAAGCTATGGCAAATCTGGCCAGCATACTAAAAAGCAGAGATACCACCTTGGCCACAAAAGTCTGTATAGTCAAAACTAAAATTTTTCCAGTAGCCATGTATGACTGTGAGAGTTGGACTATAAGGAAAGCTGAGCAGCACAGAATCTGTTTTCAAATTGTGGTATTAGAGAAGATTTTTGAAGGTTTATTGAACAGCAAAGAGATCAAATCAGTCAATACTTAAAAGAAATTAATCCAGGCTATTCACTGAGAAGGTCAAATAATGAACCTGAAGCTTAAATACTTTAGCTACATAATGAGAAAGCGGGACTCATTGGAAAAAACCCTGATGTTGGGAAACATTGAAGGCAAAAGGAAAAGGGAATGCAGAGGATGAGATGGAGAGATAAAAAACAGTGAAAATGAGCCAGGACAGCCTGCAAGAGCTAGTAAAGGATAGAAGGACCTGGGATGGTATGGTCTATGGAGGCACGAAGAGTCAGACTCAACATCAACAACAGTAAAGCTTCCTCTAGTCTGTGTTTTCTATAAAAGCCTGAGAGAAAAGCAACACATTCCTCATGGGGGACCTGCCTTTGTACTTAGCCCACCAGGTAACTATACCAGCATCCAAAGCTTTAGTTCCCTAAGCCAATTGTCTTGAGGACAGTTTCAACAGCTTTTAAGTAAAAAATGAGCCAAGCCTGCATAAGTAGGTCTTTATAAGTATATTGCTTCTACTACAATCCCCAAGGGCAAGAAAGGGGAAAAAATAAAAATTTTAAAAAGAGTCCTAGACCCCTAAATTTAGATCTTATTTCTGTTCCCTTCTATTACCAGGCTTTGCCCCTGGGTGAGCACACACTCTCTCTTTCCCTATGAAGAAAAGGGGAAATCACAGTAATTATTGTCAGTGTTCTCTGACGAGTCACTTTCCCTCTGTGTCCTCAAATTTTCATTACCCAAGCCCCACGGTAAAATGTTAATTCAGAATAGATGAGGAAAGCACAGCACGGGTACTGGTTACACATAGATGTTAAGTCTGTCATGGGTTATTAGGTGGTTAGAAGGTTAGGGTTAGTGTGTGTAAATAACTCTAAACTCTAATATCATTAGCAGCATTTCTAATTAGCAAAAAGTTGGCAAAAAATTCACAAAGCAGCCAATGGCATTTTATAGCTGATCTATGGCAAGATTCATTGAATCATAGGATTTAGAGCTATAAGGGATATTTGAAAACATTTAGTCCAAGTCCTTCATTTCACCAATGAAGAAAGTGAGGGTCAAGTAGGGTTAGGGTTACTTAACTTACCCAATGTCACACCAGGTAGTAAGTAGCAAAATCAAGATTAGGGAACCAGTTCCAGAGGGGAAACAAGAGCTGGTTGTTAAATTTTCAGTGTGAGCATTTATAACTCAGAAATTAGCAAATACTACAAATCAGGACTTGATTTATTGTTTTATTTTTTATACTTAAGAAAATGAGAAAAAAAATCTTAATAATTCAGAGTAAACTTAAAAGTAAACTTAAATGCAATTGCATTATTTCCCAGAGAGCCAGTTGTTAAACATTTACCAACACATTCTTGATTAAACCCTCAATTTTCTCACTACAAACCAGCGTCCAAAGCACACGTTTCCCCCGGATTGAGGGTGAGATTAGGGTCCTTGTTGCTTAGTATAAATTGGTGGCAAAGCAACGGGGCATTTACTCCAATAGGAATGTCTATGTTAAGACAAGCCTTGGAAGCCTCTGGGACAGATTGATCTCTGCCTTCCATTTTGAACTCCCACTCTGTGGGGCCATGTTTTCCAGGACACGTCTGCTCAGCCTGGACAAATGATGGCTCATGGTGTTGAAGAGATGGTTAGCAGTGTTCTAGAAGGATTCAAGAAGGTAGCAAAACTATTGTAAAGCAAGATATAAGGGGGCTGAGTACAGAGGAAGAGGGCTCTAAAACAAATGGGCAATCAGCCATTCTAATGAAGATGAGTTATGTTGGGCCTCACATTTTGTTGCTTCTCCTTCAGCTGCTAGGTGTTCTGTTTGTTTCTTCGTTTGTTTTTAAATTAAGTAGGTTCAATTTCCTAGGATGCCTGTAGTATTAGATGTCTTACTGAAGTGTACGTCTAACAAGAAACTGGGGGAGGCTGACACCATATAGTCATACTATAAAATTGAACTAGTCTAAGGAATATTACATCGCTCTTTCTCTCTGTCTATGTATGTATGTATGTATATACATATATGTACATATATGTATGTGTACATACATGTATATATGTTTAAAATAAATGCTTCCCCCTTTAACAATTACACGTGATTTTCAAAATTACCTCTTGCGGGGGCGGGGGACTGTAGAAATCAGTAGAATTTAAGCCCCTCAGGGTAAAGATTGTTGTCTTGATCTTTCTGTCTCCATATCCAGTGCCATGTCTTAGACATAGTAAGCACTTAATAAATACTTGTTGAGATGAATTAAATCCTCTTACTGCACATTTGAATCACTGCTTTAAAAAAGTCAGAGATACATGATTGATCTGAGTCTAAAAAACCTTTACCAGTCTGCAGAAGTCTTGGGGGCTTAGAGAAGATTAGAGAGAGAGAGAGAGATTGCTAGGCCAGCCTCTGGAGAGAATTGTCCCCATTGGTGGATTATGGGATCGCAGATTTAGAGATAAAAGGGGTCTTAGAGAGCATCAAGTCTGAACGCCCTCCGACCTTGTTGGAAGTCGGTGGCTCTTACGCAACACTCTCTTACTTCAGGTTCAATGCTGAGACAAAATGAGGAGCTCCAAAGTCATTGGAGGCTTAGCAAAGATATGTGACAAGGATACGGTGACTCTTGGCTTTTTGGGCCCAGCCCCTCCCTCTTGTATTCACACGGAAATGCATTTGGTCATCAGGGCAGGATATGGTAAAGGTCTGAGTAACTCTCCTGGTATTCAGGGATCCAAATCAGAGGGAGGCCAACTGCACATAGTGGGGACTTTTTTATGACCTGAGGTAACAGGGAAGCTTCCTCAAGAAAGCAGGGGCCAGTCATGTCCCAAGGCAGCTTGACTGCTTTTTAGGAAAAGCTAATCCTTGGTGCAGGAAATGGGAAAGCTTGACTCAACCACAGCCCTCATTTTATAGATGAGGAAACAGAGGGTCCAAGAGGTTAAGTGATTTATCCACAGATGTATTCCGGAAGATATCATCTTTCAGATAATCAATTTTCATAAAGTGAATACTATTTTAAAGAAATAAGAAGTTGTTGTATGAATGCTCTGAGATTTAGGGCTTAGGAGGGACCATTAGAGATCATTTAATCAGCCCTCTCCTTTTGCATGTGAGGAAGCCAAGGTTTGGAGACATAGCGATAATTTGACCTAGATTCCAAAGCTAGTAAATCATAGTCAACATTCAAAACAAGGTCCTCTTCTGTCCCCAAAGCTCTAAATCAATCCTTTTCCCCACCACACCATTAGATATCTTCGTAAGGAAAAAAAAATCTAACATCTTTTATCTCAGGGTTCTTAACTTGGGGGCCCCAGACCAGTCTGGGGGTAAATTTCAGGGAGTCTATGAATTTGAATGGGAAAAGAAATTGCATCTTTATTTTCACTAACCTTTAACTGAAATTTAGCATTTCCTTCAATTACTTAAAAATGTGATTCGGAGAAGAGGTCCACAGACTTCAACAGATCACCAGAAGGTCGATGACACACACAAAAAGATTAAGAACTCCTGCTTTAGTTTGCCATTCTTTGTTTGGTAAGAATAAAAATTATCCCCTATTTTTGTTTCTTTTGTAAACATAGATTCACACATATTGGCTTCATTTTAAATGGAGCACAACAGCCGTATGACTGAGTCCCATTACAGCTGGCTCTCTGACACTTTGGTGAGGGAGAATGTCCATAAATGGCCACTTTCTGGAGGCTAGAGAAAAATGACTGTTACTCCCAGCCTGCCTTTTTTGTTGTTTTTTCACCTCATTTCCCTACCTCTGCCTTCTTATTTTGCGTGGAACTTTGTTTACTCATAGAAGTATTCACAACATGCCAGGCACTGTGCTAAGTAAGGAGGATACAAAGAGAAAAAAAGGCAAAAGCCAGCCCCTGCCCTCAAGGAGCTCACAGTTTAATGGGGGAGACAACATGCAAATGGTTATGTCCAAACAAGATATAGACAGGATAAACTGGAGATAATCAACAGAGGGAAGGTGCTAGCATTAGGGGGATTGGGAAAGGATTCTTATAAATGGTGGCACTTTAGCTCAGACCTGAACCCAGGGAGACCAGGAGATAGAGATTAGAGGGGAAGAGCATTTGAAGCTTAGGAGACAGATAATGCAAATGCCCAGAGTCTGAAGATGAACTGTCTTGTAAAGGAACACTAAGAAGACCAGTGTCACTGGATTGCAGGGTATGGAGGGGAGAGTAAGTTATAAGGAGACTAGAAGGTTGGAGACAGCCAAGTTATGAAAGGCTTGAAAAGTCAGAGGATTGTATATTTGATCCTGAAAGTGATAAGGAGCCACTGGAGTTTATTGAAAAGAGGAGTTACAGGCTTGGGTTTTAGGGAAATTACCTTGACAGCAGAGTGGAAGATAGAATGGATTAGAGAAAGAAGAGGAGGCCCTGGTTGGGGACTTGAGGCTGAAAGACTAATCAGCAGGCTAATACAATGGTAAGGGGACGAGGGCCTGCACTGGGATAGGGACAGTGTTAGAGGAGAGAAATAGGAAAGATGCGACAAAAGGTAGAATTAATAGGACTTAACAACACATTGGTATGGGGGAGGGGTTGTGAGGGTGAGGAGTCTAAGATGTGTGATTGGGAAGATGGCAGGGCCCTCAATAGGAATAGAAAGAGGAAAGCTTAGGGAGAAGTGGGGAGGATAATGATTTTGAGCTAAGAGCAACCCTAGGGATCATCTATTAACCTTCCTCCCTTTTTTTCCGCAGTCAATTAGCATTAATTAAACACATATTCCAAGTCTAATGCTGTGTTAGATGCTGTGGTGGGTGGGGTAGACAAAGGATGAATAACACAGTGCTTGCCTGTACAGAGCTTATAACCTAGTTGGGAAAAGTAACACACATAAAAGACTTTCTGACTGTCAGAGCTGGGAGTGGTCATCTCCAATTCCCTCATTCTACAGAGGAGAAAACTGAAGCCCAGAAAAAGGTACCAAAAAGTGAATTGCCTAAGTCACCACACAGGTAATAGGTAGTAGAGCTGGAGTCAACCCCAGGTACATTTGCTCATTCCAAAGCTCTTCTCCTGCACTTTGCTGAATGTAGACTGAAACAATCTTCATGAAATAGAGGCTAGAAAACAAATTATAGGATCACGGGATTCAATCGAAAGGGGGCCTCAAAGGGCATCTGGTACTATTCCCTCATTTTTCAGATGCAAAAACAGAGGCCCAGGAGGTCAGGTGTTTCCCCAGGGTCACACAGATGGTTAGTGTCAGAGGGAGGCCATTGGTGTCCAGGGTCAGGGCTCTTTCCCCACACCATGCAAAGATGACTGCAGAAAAAACTTATATCCCACACTGGCACCAAGCTCCCATGTGAACCTTCTATCTGTTCTGAATTGGGAACCATGGAACATTTCAGGCTTCTTGATAATTTTTAAATTTAGAAACTATCCCCATTAAACTTTCTAAAAATGGAGTCCAAACTCTGTTTTCCAGTTGAAGGAAAATCACAGAATTTGTCAGAGATAAGTTGCATCAACAACTATGTGCCTTCCCTCAGAAAAGGCGCTTCCTTGTTCTTGGCCTGTTTCCTTAATTGTCAAACGAGGGAACTATAGTTCAACAACAACAAATATTTACTGAGCACTGCTGAGTGCCAGGTGCTGTGCTTAGCGTTGGGGATACACAAAAAGAAAAGGAAAGAAAGTCCTTGCCCTCCAGGAGCTTACGATCTAATGAGAGAAGACAACACACAAGTAGAAACTGGAAAGAGAGGGGATCTCCTATCCTACAGAACTGAGACTAAATAGAGCTACAGATGGGAAGTAGAAAATGAGCTGGAGAATCCAGCTCCGCACTTTGCATCTGCTGCTCCGTCTGGCTTCGGCTCCACGGAACAAGTTGCCCCTTCTAAACTCTCCACCATGGTGCTAATTCAAGCCTTGATTGACATCCCTTCCCTCACCTCTGACTGGAGAGCGGAGTACCAAACTCCTCCCATGCCTTCCTTTACAGAGAGTAGAAATCGGACTTTTTGGCTCACTCCACTTTGCCTCTGTTGCCCTACCTTGTCTCAGCTCCACGGAACACGATTCCCCCACACTAGGTACCCTTTCATCTCCCCCAGCCACACTTTCCTGCCTCTTTTTGTATGTTGTCTCCTCCTTTAGATTATAGGCTCCCGGAGGGCAGGGTCTGTTTTTTATTTTATTAATTGTATCCCCAGATCTTGGCACAGTGTCTGGAACATAGCAGGCATTTAATAAATGCTTATTGGATTGAATTGAATTGGCCCCTTCAAAAGAAAAGCTTTGGGTAGAGTTCCGTGCTCTACTGTCCCAGTCCTCTAGTCAGAGGGAGAGGAAGCTGAGGGAGTTGGGAAGGGACTGAGTATGAGTTAAACAGCATGACAGGGAGATTTCTGGTAATGAGCTCCTGCTGGGCATTTTCTGTTCTGTGGCATCGAGACCAGGCAGAGCTGCAGGGGCAAAGTCGTTTGTAGGTTTTCTGTAAAATAGACACTGACATTCAATTCAATTCTGACATTCCATGAGACTAGGTTGTATTATGTCAAAGTTGAATCAGTCTGATGGTCATTTAGACTAATTCTTTCTTTCTGAGGCATCCCCACTCACCATATGTGACACTGGGGCCATCTTTGACTTCTCCCTCTCCCTCACCTCTCACACCGAGCACTTAGAAGGAGTCAGGCGGAATACTAGATTGAGTACTGAATTCACATTCATCCTTCCTATCTGTGTGATCCTGGGCAAGTAACTTTACTGTACCTCTATCAGCCTCCTTTCCCTCATCTGTAAAATGAGGATAATAATGGCAACTACCTCACAGGGCTGTGTGAAAATCAAGTGAGACAATATATGTGGAGTGCTTTAGTTCAATTCATTGAGTATGTATTAAGTGCATAGTATTTACAAGGCATTGTATTGGCAGTGGGGATACTAAGATGTATATACCATAGGCCCTTATAAGAAATTAGAGACGGCAGAAGACTTAGAAATCATGTAGTCCATTTTTTGTTACTGTTGTTTAGTCATTTCAGTTGTGTTCAACTCTTCATGACATGGGTTTTCTTGGCAAAGATGCTGGAGTGGTTGGCCATTTCCTTCTCCAGCTCATTTTACAAATGAGGTAACTGAGGCAAACAGGGTGAAGTGACTTGTCCAGGGTCACACAGCTAGTAAGTGTCTGAGGCTAGATTTGAATTCAGGAAGATGAGTCTTTCTGACTTCGGGCCCAGAGCTCTGACCACTGTGCCACCTAGCAGCTCCCATCTAGTCCAGCACTTGACACATCTCCATAAAGCCTTCTTCATGGAGAAAAGATTTGTATCTTCTACCAAACTGGGTAATGACCCACTTGATATAACAATATAACCATAACTGTAACTATAGCTATATCTAGATAGATAGATAGATAGATAGATAGATAGATAGATAGATAGATAGATAGATAGACAGACAGACAGGCAGGCAGACAGGCAGACAGACAGACAGACAGACAGACAGACAGATAGATAGATGATAGATAGATAGACAAAGAAAGCATCCTATAAAACTTAGAGCTATTAGATAATCTCTACAGTCCCTTTTAGATCCACATCTATGATCCTAAGGTGAGAATGCTATAGAAAGAGTATAAGAGTGTAATGTTATGCATGTAGTAAATGAGACCCAGAGACGTCAAGTGATTTGGCCATAGTCACACAGATCAGAAGTAGTAAAGCCAGGATTCAAACCCAATTGCTCTGAAAGGAAAACCAAGGTTCTTTCTCTTCTGCCACAGAAGCTTGTGTCCAAATAGGAAGAATAGGTGGATAAATATCCATGATGCAAAGTAGAATGAAATAAATACAAAGAAGACCTAACAAAGGACCTTGAGAAAGTCAAGGTGGGAGAGATCACTTCATGGGTGAGGAGCACATGGGGAGAGGGGAGGAGTAGATGATATGGGGAAGGATCTGATCTTGGCCATGAAGAGAGGAAGGGATTTCTACAAGCAGAGAGGGCATCAATGAGGCCATTTCAGAAAGTATGAACAAAGATACAGATGTATAAGTGGCCAGGCTGAGAGGCAAAAAGGGAGAGAAATCCAGTGGAGTGGGAACACAGAGGGGAGAAGTATAAGATTTTAAAATCCAAAATTGACTCCAGCCTTCCTTCCCCAAATTGTTTCCATTAACATTTACAGATGTTTGCTCCTGCCTACCCTCAGGGGAAGCTTGGTTTTGTTTATTTTGATTTTGCTAGAGTAAATTGGCCCTCCCTCTCCATGTGTAGTACTTTTTTAGCTCCCAAATGGACCACCATTGGATAAAATGTTTTTCAAGCTCTTGCTTCAGACAAGGAAGTAGTTGAAAGAGCCCTGGATTTTGAGTTAAAAGATGGATTTGAATCTAATTTCTGCTATTAACTGTTTGTATAATCTTGGGTAACTAACATTCCTTCTCTAGGCTTTAGTTTCCTCATCTGTAAAATGATGGGGGTTGGACTAAGGTGGGCAGTGAGTGAACAAGCATTTATTAGATGCTTCTCACATAATAGGCATTGGTCAAGTGAAGGGGCTACAAACAAGCAAAATGAAAGACAGTCCTTGCCTTCAAGGAGGTTATAGTCTGAAAAGGGGAGATAACACATGAAAAGTGGCAGGGCATCAGGTGTGGGAGGGGAGAAGGAAGATGCCAAGCCGGGGACATGGTGTCAAAGCCTGGAGCCTTAGAAGCACAGCTGGGAAAAGCACGAAACATAGTCAGCCAGGGCCCATCCCCAAGATGGAGAACATTGAAAGGAATTCACCAATGGGAAGAAAGATGGAGAAGCTGAAGCAAGTTCCAAGGTGAGAAGAGAGCTAAGTCACACCTTTGAAGTCTGGAGAATTAGCATTCTGGGAGGAGAATGAAGCATGGCCTTCCTGTCCCCAAATAGAGGGCAATTTGTAAAACAACCAGTACTAAGAGGTCAAGGGGAAATTTGGGCTAAGTCAGGGGTGGGAGACCTGCAGCCTCAAGGCCCCATGTGGCCCTCTAGGTCCTCAAGTGTGGCCCTTTGACTACATCCTTAGGATTTGTTCTGTGAAGCTTGGATTCAGTCAAAGGGCTGCACTTGAGGACCTAAAGGGCCACATGTGGCCTCAAGGCCACAGGTTCCCCACTCCTGGGCTAGGTGATCTCTAAGGATCACAAGATCATAGATCCCATATAGAACTAGAAGGGGCCTCAGTGACCATCTAGCCTGACCTCCTAGTGTTGAGTAAACCAAGGACCAAACAGCTTAAGTGGTTTGCTGAAAGTCACTCACAGTAAGCCTCAGCTCAAGGATTAGAACTCAAGTTCTGTGACCGCCATTGCAGAAAGGTTCTCTCTAAATTCTCACTCCAAATCTACGCTCCCAGGGTGAGACTGAGCTTACGTTTACAATAGCACTTGATATGCGAAGAATATGCCCCAGAGAGCAAAGCAACACATCTGCTGTCTGCAGTGGGAGAGAGATACATAATTGTGGTACCAACAGGCAATACCATAACCTGGAACTATTTCTTATCTTTCCTGCAACGCCAGCAGATATACCAGGGGCTGCTGTCACGTCCCCATGGGGGTGATTTCCAAGATGAGAGTTACTGTCCTGACTCAAGGTGAGCAGATAAAATATATTGCATGAGCTAGTATCCATGACAGGCAGATGGTGGTGATTGTTTTTATCCTTCAAGCCCCATTACTGATATCTATGCTGCAGCTGTGCAAGGCGGAAGTGGAGGGTGGGGGGGGGGATACATCTGCGCAGAAGAAATTCTATTACCCAGAAAGAAAGGGGGGCAAGCAGCAACAATACTCTCCATTAGCAAAGATTAATTGATTTCCTTTTTTAAGTTCTCTTTGAGACCCCACTTAGAAATAATAGGACCAAGATGGAAAAAAAAAGAACTTCAGGCTATTAGATTTCACTCTATCTGAAGTATGGAAGAGGAATATTTTTTTCTTCTTAATTCATGACTAAATGGTAATGCTTAAAGCAGGGAATCTATGGCCAGAGAGATTCCAGTGTTAATTAGACAGAGGAATCTAAAGAATTTGTCACCCAACAAAAGCCCTCCAGTTTGGAATGTCCTTGTTACGTCTGGGCCTCACACTTTTCCCTTGAGTGAACTGCCAAGCAGGTGGATGACGCCCCTTTGAGATGATAGGGTCACCAATAAATTAACAATTGGCCACTGTGGTGGTTAAAAATAAAATTTAATTGATGCTAAAATAGTTTGATTAAATTATATAGATATGCAATAGAAAGAGCCTTGGATTGATTCATTGCCAGGAGATCTGGGTTCTATTCCTGACTACTTCTGTATGACATGGTTCTCCGAGCCTCAGTGTCCTCATCTGAAAACTAGGAATAATAACATTTGTACTACCTATCTCAGTTCACATGGAGGATTTTGTATTTATGTCTATAAAGGCAGCTAGGCAGATAGAAGATGGTGGATTGAGAACCAGGTCTACAGTCAGAAAGGCCTGCGTTGAAATCCAGCTTCAGATACTTCTTGTGACTGTGGGCAAGACACTTAACCTATTTGCCTCAGTTTCCTCATCTGTAAAATGTGGATAATAACAGAGTTATTGTGAGGATCAAATGAGATAATGTTTGTAAGGCATTTAGCACAAGTCTTGGCATATAGTAGGCGCCATATAAAGGCTTATTCCCTTTCTTTTTACCTAAATTCTTCTTCAGGTGAAGACACAAAGTGAATGACTTATTGATCTGGGTTGCTGTGAGGGGAGCACGCTGCCATTTACAGAGCGCTTTAAGGCGTGCAAACCACTTTATACACATTATCTCATTTCATCCTCACAACAAGCCTACTGCGTACCAAACACTAAGTATGTGAAGAAAGACAAGACAGACCCTTCTCTCTGGGAAGTCACGTCTAACGAGGGAAATGAAGAAACTGAGGGTGGGAGAAGCTAAACGACTTGGCCAGAGTGACCCGAAGAATAACAGGCTAAGGCAAAATTCCCACTCAGGTCTTCCTGACTCCAAGTCAATACTCTATGCAATGAGCCATGTACTTGCTTATCAGATGATCTCTAGGGACCCTTTTAGCTCTAAATGTACGATTTTATCAGAAGAATGATTGGGAAAGAGTATATGAATGAACAGAAAGACAAGATTTCATTGAGGAAACTAATGATTGGAGGAAGCGAGCAGATCATGGTAGTACAAGAGATGTACAGGCCCAATACAAAAGATCAAGATGAAAGGCTTCATCACAATGGACAGATCCTCTCTGGTTGATTTTTAGGAAGAAAGGGACAACGGAACAGAATGAGAAGGCACCGAGGAACTGCAATCTGTACCAGTGAAGAGACTGCCCTGCTCAATGAGATGCTGATCCAGTGAAATATTGAAATTCATTGGGAATCCACTGACCTGGGTTCCAGTCCTGGCATGGCCCAACTCTGTTGTTGTATGACCTCGGCCAAAGTATTTCACCTCTGTGGACTTTGATTCCTTTTTTTTCCTTTTTTTAAAAAAGTTTTATTGACATTTTTAGTATTTTTTTTATATTATTATAGCTTCTCCCATTATTTTTCTCCCATCTTCCCCTAAAGAGCTATCTCATAAACAAACAACATTTTTAAAGACAGAAAAAAAGAAAAACAAGGGAGGAATCAGCATAATTGATCAATATATCAAAAAAAAGTCTAATAATATATGTAATATAGTATGCATATGTCTCTCTCACCTCTGCAAAGGGATGGAGTCTTCTCATATCTCTTCTTTCAAGATATACTGGTTCTTTATAATTTTTCGACATTCCCTTTGACATTTTTTTTATGACTATGATTTCCATTTATATTGTTGTAGTCATTGTATATACTGTTTTCTTGGCTCAATTCCCGTTATGTGTGAAATTGAGAGGTTAAACTACATCATTTCGTATCTCTTCCACATCTAAAATTCTGTGATTGTTGTGATCTCAGAAAGAATTGCTACCATCTGAGCATGAAGTCATTACGGTGAGACTAGGGTAATGAACCATAGAGGAAAGTGCAAAACACAGAACTGCTTTGAAGGAAGAAAAGTTACGGCTTGGTAACAGATTGAATATATCAAATAAATGGAGGGTTCAAAATCAAAACCAAGGTCTTCAACACCAGATCTTGTTCAGTCAAAACACTGGCCAAACAGGAGTTGTACCAGTCACAAAATATGAAAGTTGGCAGAGAGGTAAGGTGGTTCATCAACTTTAGCGACTTCACTGAGTTTGAGGCAAATGGGCTATTTCAGCCTGTGATGTAATCATGATAATAATTAAAATGAGGATGGGGAAATCACATACATTCTGAGGAGATAGAAATGGAAAAGTCTTTTATCTTCCCCATTTTCCTTCTCTCTGAACCCTTGTCACAAAAAAGGTATAATCTATATACTAACAATAATAAATTGTATGTATGTGTATAAATGTATTTTTGTTTGCTTTATATTTACTTGTTTTGTCTTCTATTTCTTTTATAGACTAGAACCACCCCCACTCCTAATTGGTCTCATAGTCTTGCTATGGGAGATTTTTCATGAGATCATAGGTTTAGAGCTACAAGAAATCTTAGGAGTCACCAAGTCCAAGTCACTGTGCTCTCTTCCTTTTACAGATGAGGAAACTGAGGCCCACAGAGGTTAAATGACTTAATAAAATTAAATTGATTTACATCAATTTATTAGAAATAATTTACTATTTAAATTAAAAATTAAAGTCACAAACAACTAGTAAGTGCCTGGGATGGCATTCAAACCCAGGTCTTCCTGATTTCAGGCCAAACATTCTTTCTACTACACTATGCTGCCTACACCGTAGGTATTCAACTTTTTCTAAATTCCTCTTTTTGAAAAGAATGGAAGTCCAAGTCCATGGGATAAAGACTGGAAAACTTGTCCTAAATTAAATGCTGAACTTTATTGGACAAGGGAAAAGCAAGCTTAGTTGAGAAATGATGTTGCTGCAAGCTCCTTCTTTCACTGCCTGAGAAAGATACATTGTTTCCTGTTCCATCACACAGCAGAGGGCAGCTGCTCTTCTCTAGTTCCTCCGGGAGGAGAGGAGGGAGCAAGATGGATTAAACACCTACTATGTGCAGAGAACTATTCTAGGCCACATGAGGACATAAATAACCTGAGATAACTTGGGCCTTGCTTCCAATGAAGCTGACATTATAGGAAAAGGAGGCTACAGAAACAGAAGTAACTACACTATCCTCTAGTACATGGTAAGGGCATTAGAGAGGTTTAGATAGAGTTATGTGATGTTCAGGTGAGAAGACTGTAGCTGAAGCCCTGGGATGGGAGGGATAGAGGAAAGCTTTAGGGAGGAGGTGACCCTTGCTTTGGGTAAGAAAGGATTAATAGGAATTCAACTAAAAAAAAGAAGGAAAATATCCCAGGCAAATGGAATAGCCATGGGGTGAGAAACTCAGGCTAACAAGGTCATAATTTTGCCCTCTGGCCAATTCTAATTATCTTGCAAATCTAATTATTTTAGAGTTCCTTTAGGCTAGCATGAAATAAACTAAGCAAAATAAAATACTTTCTAGAGTGCCTCAAGGACTAACAAATAGGAAAAGAAGCAGAGGTAAGCGTTCTGTATACTTTATAGGGTTATACAAAACCAGTTGTCACTTTTTAAAATATTCACATCAACCTGTAGGACCCACCAACTTTATCAATACTGCTTGGGAGGAAAAAAAAATTAAAATGGGTAACTTCCTTTCGCCAACCAAAGGCAGCTGAGCTATCCTTCAAGGTCACTTAAATACTCTTTCAGGATTCTCACAACAGAGAACACCAAGGATCAAGAATTTTGTTGTTGGGGTTTTTTTTGAACCTTCCCTATAAGGCAGAACTAGGAAGTATGGATAAAAGCTGCAGAGAAGATGATTTAGGCTTGTTGAGGAAGAGGGAAAATGTCCTAACAATTAAGGTTTTCCCCAAGTGAACTGGGATGCTTCTTAAGGTAATAAGTTCATCAAGACTGGAAGTAATGGAAGCTGAAGACATCAGTTGTTAAGGAGTGCTGTAGGAGAGATTCTGGCTTAAGAATGGGTTTGACTACATGCCCTCTGAAGTCCCTTCCAGCTCTGATATTCAATGATTCTGTAATTTGAACTCAGACTCTGATTCTAAACAGGAATCCCAACTTTGCTGGTCCCTAGCTATATGACCACAGGCAACACAGATGATCTAATACTTACACGAGAGGAATGCAAATAAGTCTAGATAGGTGATCATGACTCCACACCACATTTGCAACATATATCTTCAATTTATGTCTTCCCATTCCAATTTTGCTTCTGTTTCTTTCTCCATTGATCCTCACCTAAATCCCATACTACCGCTCCCTAAGGTTCCTGTGTTTTCTCACATTAGTATGTCTTACTACACAATGCTACTCCACTGTTCTTTTTATCTCTTCTTTCTTTTGAATAACATATTTCTTTCCAAATTCATATTCAAAGCATAAATCCCATATTAAGTCTCAGGGATTCCTATGTGATTAAATTTGGCTCCTTGCATCATTTACCCCACTTACTATCCATACCTTACACTTTTATAGATAAACATCTGGAGCCATGGGTTTCAAGGCTAACTCTTTTCTAAAATATTGCCTCCTGTGAATTACTGTTCTCTTCTAACACTCTTTTTTTCTATGCTTCACATGCCACTCTCCATGGTATGTTACTTGGCAGACATAAATGTGTTGGTTTTTCCCCCTTCCCTCTCCCTATTTTCAGTTAAATTCCTTTGATCAGATTCTCAAATTTCCAGGCAATATTTGATAAAGAGTTGCTTTAAAAAAAAGTGTAGCATATGGGCATAGTAGAACATTATTACACTATAGTAATAATAGCTAATATTTACACAACATTTTCTGTTTGCAAAGCTTTTCGCAAATATCTCATCTGATCCTCATTAAAACCCTGAGAGATAGATGCAATTATTACCCATATTTTACAGATGAAGAAACAGAATCAGACAGAATTTAAGTGATCTGCCAAAGATCAGAGAGCTAGTAAGTATCTGAGGTCAGATTTGAACTCAGGCTTTTCTGACTCCCGATCCAGTGTTCTGTCCATGGTGTCACCGAGCTACTTCTAAGAAATGATGTGAGGAATTCAGAGAAACATGGGAAGACTTGTATGAAGTAAAACAAGTTGAAGGTATATGAACAATATCCAATGACTACAAAAATAGAAACAGTAACAATGCTAACAAACAAATACTGATAAATTGTAATGAACATTCTAGATCTTGGAGTACTGACAGTAATACCTCCCTCTATCCCGTCACTTGATCAGTAAGAGGACTACATCAGTAAGTGGTCATTGTGTGAGTAGCCTCTACTTAAATATTTTTTTCTTTCCCACCAGAAGAATAATTGGGGGTGGGTAGGGGAAATGACCATGGTGTTCAAATAGAAGATTAAAAACAAATATCAAAAAGTAAGTAGGAAAAATTTCAGGAAAGCATTTTTATTGGCCCTTGTTAGGTGTACCCTATCCTTGGACAAAGACCCAGCATCTATATATTTTGAGCCATAATCAATAAATCCAAATTTTATTCTCAACTATTATCTTCTCAGATGGCTGTTCATTTCCTCAATCTACTTTAGAGGTTGAAAGATCATTTATGTCACTGCTGTACTTCACAGTAGAGATCTCCATTTCTTCCTCTTAATATTACTAAATGATCTCTCTCCTGAAGGTACCATAATATGCCAATTAGAACAGCAGTTCTGCCTGGGCTTACCAAGAAATAAAGGCTTTGAGTATGGTTCCAGTGATTGAGTATCCCTCTTTCTTCCAGTGGCCAGCCTAGATGAATTCGGAGAGATCCTCACTAGTTTGATCAGAGGCTGATGGGTTTCTTTTTAGCCACAGACAACCATGAAGATCATCTACAAAGGAGAAAGAAGATTGCAAGCTGTATCAGTGAAAGGACTACTAACACCAAGGGACTCACAAGTCCTTAAAATATGGAAATAATTCTTCTTATGATTATTATTTTTCTTTTTTTGTTTGTTTTTTGGTGAGGCAATTGGTGAGGCATAACACTCAGTGTTATGTGTCTGAGGCCAGATTTGAACTTAGGTCTTCCTGACTCCGAGGCTGGTGCTCTACCCACTGCACCACCTAGCTGCCCCTAATTATTATTTTTCTTGTTCTCTTCTTCCTTTACCTTCCCCCCTCTACTCTTCTTATCAGCAGCATCTTCATCATTCTACCATTCTACCATGAAACTAAGCGGGTTTCCAAAGGTAAAAGTTTAATGGGATTTATTTCTTCTCCCCCCCCCACTCTACATTCCCTGATCCTACATGTATTAATATTAAGGGAGAAGTATTTCCATCACTTTAAAAACTCCTAGTGTCAGCCATTAAGTATATCTGGGACTAACATCTCTACCCCCAGTAAGCCAGGGGCTCTGCCTCGTTATTTACACAGAGGCAGAATGCAAAGCTACAAATCCGTGGGTTTGGATAGAAATGTTGGCATTGAAACCTGTATCAACTGAATCCCTCCAAAGATGCTGAGGATAACTCAGGAAAGCTCTTTAATTCTCTGTGCTAGCATCATGTACAATAGCAAAAGCAGAAACAGCAATCATTTTAATTCCAATATTAATATTATAAAGGGAAATTTCTTTTTCTTAGGCTGTTTTGGAATCAGATTATTTTGAAAAATACATCTTTCCTAATGCAGTGACTTGATGAAACAGCAGGGGAGCTTTCCTTCACCCATTAGCACTTGAAATAGCACTTTCCTTTGGCTCAGGTGTTATAGTCTGTAGAAGAAAACTTCCCTAAATGGTTAAATTATTTTGCCTTTTTGTTTTTTGTTTTTTGGTTTGTTTGGTTGGTTTTTTTTGTTTTTGTTTTTGTTTTTGTTTTTTGTTAAAGAACTCGAGTTCCTATTCAGGGCGACTACAAATTCCACCCAGAATTTAAGGAACACATTGGAGGCCATCTCTGGCTGGGTGATACAAATCTACATTAATAATACTGTAATTTGTCACAGTTCCACAAAGCTCAGCTACCTAATAATAGCAATACCTTTGTAAGTAATACCTTCATGCCCCTAAGCAATTTTCCAAATGTTTTATATGAATCTGTTTCAAGGCTATTGAGCCCAAGCTTTCTTCCTCCTTAATTATCAAACATACTTCTTTGTTTTTTATTTTTTTAAAGTTTTATTCACAAGGCAATGGTAATCTAGAGGCTACAAATTCACTCACTCCTTCATTATCCAAAAGTCTTTCTTAAGGCAAACCTAAGATTAAATGACCAGCAAGAGCCCTTCCAAATGCATTTTGCCTGTGGCTGTGAACTGGAAAGAGCACCACAGACCCTGCTCAGGAGACCCTGTTCTTTGTCACAGCTATGTGTGATATCCTGTAAGACTGTGATGAGGGAAGAGCTTCATACCTTTATTTCCTTTCCTTAAAACATCCTAGAAAGCGAGCTGTTAACGATTTCTCAGAAGCCCAGGAGAGCGAAGACCACGAGTCGACATATTGGCCAAGCTAGGTCTAAACAGTTAGCTCCTCTATAAGAGCCCTGTCAGAGGACATCCAGCTGTTTCTAGAAGACATCCAGTGATATGGAACCCAGCACCCCTTGAGGCAGTCCATTCCACTTTGCACTGCTCTGACAGGAAGGTTGGATTAAAAATCTACCTCTTTACACCTCTTAGCACTCCTAGTACTTTCTGGGACCAAGTAGAACTGTCTAATCATTATTATTTTTATCTTTTATACAGGACTTCAGTTTGCAAAGTGCTTTAGAAATATTTCATTTGATTCTCATAACAACCCTTTGAGGGAGGTCAGATGGGCAACTGAGGCAGAGAGAAGTTATGACTTGCTCAGATTCATACAGCTAGCAAGTGTCTCGGGCTGAATTTGAATTCAAGTCTTCCTGACTCCAGCTCCAGAACTCATATCCACCACTTAGCTGCTGAAGATCCTTCTTCCAGGACAGAGGATACAGCACTGAGCCCAGGGCTGGGAAAATCTGAGTTTAAATCCAGCCTCGACACTTGCTAGCTATGTGACCCTGGGCAAGTCACTTAACCCTGTTTGTCTCGATTTTCTCATTTGTAAAATGAGCTGGAGAGGGAAATAGCGAACCACTCCAATATCTTTGCCAAGAAAACCCCAGTGGGTTCACAAAGAGTTGGACATGACTGAAAATGACTGAACAACAACACCTTTCTATGTGAATGTTGTTCAAATACAGGATCATGGTGATCATGACCACACCCCAGATGCTAGTCATGGTGTCTTCCACAATGTTTGTTGACTGATTAATTTTCTTGTCCAAATTAAACCTCCCCAGTTTCTTCAACTGACCTTCTTCAGATGTGCTCCCCAGTACTCTTAGCATTCTGTCCATCTTCTTCTGGAGGTAGTTTGTCAATGGACTTCTTTAAATGTGGCCCCCAAAACTGAGCATACACAGTCTGGCCAGAGCAAAGGATAACTAGCCTATCATCGCCCTCCATTGGAACTTACACTACTTTTTTTTAGCAATTTTGTTATCAGTTTATCATTTTTTTGTTTGTGGTGTCACATTGTTGTTTTTTTTAATCAGCAAATTTCAATTTGATGTCATAGTCATTTCACAATAAACAATGTCTCCTATAGTATGTTCCCATCAGAAAATTTTACAAAATTTTCTAATATGATAATTGCTATTGAAGGCATACATAAATGTCCACTTTACCATTTCTTATCAGAAAGGAAGGAAATTAACTTTAATAATTTGGAACTAATATTGTTCATTATATTTGACTAGAATTATGATGTTTAGTATAATTTGAACATTTCTCAATGTAGTCATTATATATACTGTCCTTTTGAATTGATTTTCTACTCTTTGCATCAATTCATAGACATGATCTCACATTTTGTCACTCTACGGACCTTTAGTAAATTTTCAGTCCACTAAGACCCATAAATATATTTTTAAAAGCATTCTTGATATTTTATTTTCCTTTAGTAAATAGTACTTCATTTTTTTCAATTACACATAAAGATAGTTTTCAACATTCATTTTTATAAGATTTTGAGTTCCAAATTTTTCTCCCTCCCTCCCCAAGACAGCAAGCAATGTATAATCATGTTAAACATATTTCTACATTTGTTATGTTATGAAAGAATCAAAACAAAAGGGAAAACCCACAAAAAATAAAAGAGTGAAAATGATACGCTTTCATCTGCATTCAGACTCCATAATTCTTTCTCTGGATGTGGACAGCATTTTCTGTCATGAGTCTTTTGGAATTTAAGACCCAGAGATATTTGTCACACAGTCTGTTGACTAGTCATGTCTCCCTCATCCCATGCTTGTGCAGCTCCTATTTGTGCCAGAGTTTAGGATTAAACATTTATGCATATACATGTTTACTTATCTGGAAAAGGGGGCTACTGATACTTGCCACACTTAGGAGGTTGCTTTGAAGATATGATATAAAAATCACTGTGAATCTATTTCGAAAAGTTTAAAGAGTATATAAAAACCAGACTTCTTGCTTTTCCACCATTTCAGTTGTGTTCAACTCTTCACGACCCCTTTTAGGGTTATCTTAGCAAAGATTAGAATGGTTTGCCATTTCCTTCTGCAGCTCATTTTACAGATGAGAAAACTGAGGCAAACAGGATTAAGTGACTTATCCAGGGTTACATATCTAGTAGATATCTGAGACCAGATTTGAACCCAGGAAGATGAGCCTTCCTGACTCTAGGCTTGGCTCTCTATCCACTGTGCCACCTAGTTGCCCCAAGACCAGAATTAGTATTGTAAAATACTGAAAGAAGAATATTGGGGTTTGTTGAGTGATTTTTATGTCAGTGGTATGAGAGTCTATCCTCTGGAAAGCTGAGTGTCTTCGATTAGCACTAAGAAAATCTCATCCTGAGCCTTCGGGGGAGTGGAGCAAGGAGGGGAGGGAACATGGTTTGCTTACAATCAAACTAAAGAACAAAAGAGAAGAAAGTGTCCCACAGAGGCTTGGCTGGGTTTCCAGCCTGGGGGCCCATGATTATTTGATCCCTGTATCTGTTTGCTAATACGAAAAAAGCTCTCATCACTCGAGGGAGATGTTTGTGCATTTCTCTGGGATGTCACCGTGTAATTCTCATATCACAGCAGCTCAGCTACAGATGGGGATTCATCGAGGGATAAAGGGGATTGGCCCCTTGCCCATAGAGTAAGAGAAGCTTTTCCTTTCTCCTTGGCATTTGGCCATCATGGCTGGCAAAGCCAACAACACCATGACACCAGTGCGTTCAGCAGCTGGCCCATGTCAGGGCTTCTCCAACTCGAACAGGCCCAAACCCTCCAGCTCAACCTTATGAACTTCTGCACTCACTCAACCTCTAGCCTAAGCTCACAAGACAGCCAGTCTTACCCTGCTCATCTTCACCTACCCTGACCCAATATCTTTCACATGAGGTTGCCAGAATCTGGGCCGCCAGACTCTGGGAACGTTAATCCACTTGGTTTTGGAATGCTCTTGCAGGGCTGAGACACTTTAACTGGCAATTGAGAGAATACAACCTTACCTAGGCCACACACTATAGCTAGGCAGCTGCCAACCACCAGCCCATATTTCCCACCCCATCCAGCCCCAACCACCCAGACTCTCTTGGTGCCTTCCCTAATATGCCACAAGTACTGAATCCCTACCCTTTTCTGGGTCACAGCAATTAAATAAATGCTACCATTTGTTCTGAAAAGGGTAAAGCATTTGACTGCCCTATGGACACTCCCTGTGACTTCCTGGATCAAAATTCCCTTCTCTGGCAATCACAGCATGATATATATTGTCTTCTCCTATAGAAATACAAATTCTAGGGTGGCAGAGACCATCTCCCATTTTACAGATATTACGCAGTGCCTGGCACATAGTAAATGCTTAAGAAATGCTTTCAGATTCATTTATTCGTTGTCGATCACTGCTGAGATAATATTTTGTAAAGTATTAAGCACAATGCCTGGCACATAGTCAGTGCTTAATAAATCTTATTCTCTCTCCCAATCAATTAATCAACAAGCAAATATTAAGCACTTATAGAAGCAGGCACCATGGATGTGGAAGAAGTGTACGTTACAGGAGACAGTAAATGGGTAGTCACTGCCACTGTACTAGACATTGGAGATACATGTAGAGAGAATTAAGGAAATCCCACTCTCAAGGAGCATTCCTGGCCAGGTAGCCAAAAGAGGCATCTGTAGAAAGTCAAAGAAGAAAGGAGAGGTGAGGAGTACTTAGACTATGTGGGCTTTAACACGTCCTCCAGCTCGAAGTCCCTTGATTCTGTCATGACAAATGACTTCTTTGAGTCTCAACTTCTCCATTCAGAAGACGGAAGCAGTAATGTTTGCACTGCCTACCTCACAAGGTTGTTGGGAGGAGAAAGTGCCTTGTAAACTTTGGAGGTCTATTGAACTACTACCACAGAGATTACCTCTGTGAATGCCACCCCTCAAAAGGAGGGGAAACTCCACATGTTCAGAAATGACTCTCCACCTTCTCCTTTAAATGTGCCTCTTGTCTCTTCTCTCCTATTTCTGTTAATGGCACCATCATGGATGGCATTCTTAGTAGAACACAAAGGCCCCAAACCTCACAGTCATCTTTGAAACTTCTGTGTCTTGTATCCGGTCAGTTATCAAGCCGTGATCATTCTCTCTCCCTTGCATCTCTCCATTCCTTACCGCTTTCATTGCTGCAACTCTCCTTTAGGGCCCATTTCTCACCCAGACTTGGTTTGGTTTTCCTCCTCTGTTCTTAAAGAGGACCATTGACATCAAGGGTGATGTTTTGACTTGCAAGTGAATTGGATCTAAGTGAGGCAGGGGTGTGCAAAGTCACCAGCCTCACTCTCTCCTCTGGAATCATCGGGGTCCAGTGGCAAAACATGGGTCAGAATCACTGGCAACCTGGACTATTGTAAGGGCCAACTAACTGATTTCCCTTTGCCTATTCTCTGTCTCTCCAATCCATTCTTCACATACCTGTCTAAATAATTTTCCTAAGGTACAGAAATGATTATGTCATTCTCCCGGTCAACAGCCTTAAGAGGCTCCCTATTGCCTCTAATATATGAACTTTTTAGTTCACAATTTAAGTTCCAATGCAGCTAGGTTGTGCAGTGGTTAGGGTGGTGAGCTTGGAGTCAGAAAGATCTGAGTTCAAATACAGTCTCAGATACTTGACTCTATCACCTCTGTCTGTTTAAGTTTCTTCTGCTATAAAATGGGGATCACTTTACAGGTGGGATCATCTACCTCTCAGGGTGGTTGTGAGGATCAAATAAGATAATATCTGTAAAATGCTCAGCACAGTATCTCTCACACAGTAAGCGCTTAATAAATGCTTATTCCCTTCCCCTATGACATCTCTGCATTTTACCTTTCAGACATCATCTCACGCTTCCCCGTTTTTAGTTCTCAGTGTTCAAAGCACGAGGTGTTTCCCCATTTTAACTTGCTTTCTCCCATATCTGTGACCATCCAAGGGCTGCTGATGGAGCACTCATTCCACATGCTCAGCCTGTTGCCATCTTCCTCTAAGCCTTGGTGTCATGGCTTCGGCGAGGCTTTCCCTATGCCTCACATGAAAGCAATTGCCTCCACTTTAGATTTCTTTGCCTTTATTACTTTTTCCCATATGTCATATTTGAAATTATATAAGCATAGTCTTTGAGCTGGAAGGAACCTTAGAAGTCACATTACCCAACCCTCTCATTTCACAGATGAGGAAACTGAGGAGCAGAAATATACCAGTCCACATAGGGAGTAGGTGGTAGAGCTTAGATTAGAACCCAAGTCCCTTGATTCCAAATCCAGCACTCTTTCCACTGTACTCTAGAGTCTTCGCATTGTGTTCATTGCATTCCCCCCAGTTGGCCATAAACTCCATGACAGCAGGAACGGCGGCATTTTTCATCATACTGCCGCCATTACCGCGCACAGATCAGTCTTTGGCATGTAGTGTTCATTAAATATTTGCTGAATTATAAAATGTGGGTCTCAGTAAGCTCACTGGATGAGGGGTCAAGAGATCTGGGTCTGAGTCCTCACTCTGCCACCCTCTTGCTATATGAGCTGGAACTTTGCCTTAGTTTGGAAGCAGCTAGATGGTGGAGTGTAGAAAGCACTAGGCCTGGAGTCAAGAAGAACTGAGTTCAGATCCAGCCTCAGGCACTTATTAGTTGTGTGAGACAGTAAGTTACTTAATCTCTCTTGGACTCAGTCTCCCCAATTGTAAAGTAAGCATAATAATAATAAATATCCAACGACCTTCACAAGGCTATTGTGAGGATCAAATGGGATACTACTTATAAAGTGCTTAACGTAGTGCCTGGCATGCAGTAGGCATCATATATAAATGCTTATTTTCTTTCCTGTCTGTCAAATGAGGCTGTCAAAGGAAAGCATCTCTGTGTGGTCACTTTCAGCTCAAAAACCCTTTGCTCCCCCTCTAAGAAACACCAAAACACTGACCTCCATGACCTGCTTCACGAAAGGTTGCCTTTGGGGGTTTCTAATTCAGATGGGCCAGCCTGCCCTTCCTTCATCCTCAAGCACACTGATCAGCCTGATTGATTGATCCTCAATTATGCTGCCCTGAAACAATTTTGGAAAGTCAATGGAGGCCCAATTTCTTTATGTTTCCGTGTTAAACATGCCCCACTCCCTCCTTGTTCCCTCCATGGAATTTCCCTGCCACTGAAAAAAATTGGCATCATGTTAGCCCGGTTGCATAGGAGGCACAGATATAAGGACTTAGAGAAGAGAGAGGGAAACTGGAATTACATTGGACTTGACTCTATTTAGAAGTGCACACACACACACACACACACACACACACACACACACACACCCTCAGGAAGTCTGATTTCTATTCTCCTGAACCCCTAAGACAAAATGTGTCCTAGATTGTAATTCAGTTGGAGGCCTGGTTTTGGTTTCCACACTGATCTCATTCTGGGGGAGCAATAGCAGCAGGAACTTGTGTCTGGACAGCTGGCATTTCCTGGCGGAATTTGTGCTTGTTAGGGAGGAAAACACACCTCTGTCATGCACAAGGGTGGAGAGGCAGACACAGGGAGGGTGATGCAGAGTGAGGTTGGAGTGATGCTAAGAGAACTCAAACAGATGAAAGAAAAGTTCTTCCTCGGTATAGACTAACCAGAAAACAGGATTTACATATTCTATCCCAACTCTGACACCCTGATGCAAGAATTCAAGGGAATGCATCTGATGTAATGCATGGCATTGTGACGTAGTGGATAAAGAGCTGGCCTCTTCAGGAAGACCTGGGTTCGAGTCTTACCTCTGACAAATACTGGCTCTGTGATCTAGGGCAAATCTCTTAAACTTTCAGAGCTGCAGGCAACTTTCTAAGATGACTGGGGTGGGGGTGGCCTGCATTGATAAAAGGAGCCTTCTCACTTGGGAGTTCTCTATTCCAGTGAAAATCAGATCCAGTGCTTCTTTCTACAAAGTCTGCTGCTGTCAAAATCTTCATTGTTATTGCCACAAGGAAGGTTAGTCACTTACATCCAAATTTGGATGCCCATTGCCCCATGAACATTATCTCATACTGTTCTATCAGTTAGCAGGGCATGACAAATGAGCTTGAAATTTGAACCTCGGTTCAAATCTTGAGCTTTGCCACCTACTGTATGACCTTGATCAAAGCCTTTAACTCTCTGAGTCTCAGTGCTCTGATACGTAAAATGAGGGGCTTGGAAAGATCCTTGGATTTGTCTTTAGAGGTCCTCAGTCCTAATCCTATCAGGGATTGAGCCTAGAAAAGTCATTTAATATGTCTGGACTTCAGTGCCCTTGTTTGTAAAATATGAGGCTTGGACTTTCCTTTCCAGCTCTTGATCCTTCTAAGGTACCTTCTACTGTCACTCTAAATCCTGTGATCTGATAATTACTACATACCAAGAGGCCTTAGAAATCCTGCTTTTGTAAACTGGGAAAGCATGGGAAATTAATCCCCCAAATATTAATAGCTCTCCAGAAAAGAAATTCGAAAAAATACCCACATATTTATGTGATCCATTCAAGATAAATTTTGAATATCACCAACATAATAATACTGTTCTTCTATTACTGTAATCATATGCTATACAATGTTCTTTTCTCCCCCATTCTCTCCCCATGCCAGTTGCTCATGCCCCATTCTGTAATGGTCTTTGGCCACAACCCTCATCTGTGCAGTTTTCCAAGATCCTTCCTGCCTACACGTCACATGTCTCTTGGAGGAAGGAGCAGGTGAGCAGTGAAGATCCGGAGGTAACAAGGGAAAAGAATGATACATGTGGAGAGTGAGGTCACATTTGAGCAAAGTAGGACAGGGAAGATATAGAAGACAGAACCACAAAAGAAGATGGAGGGTAAAGGTTGGACTGGGTGATGTCTAAGGTCCTTTCCAGTGATAAATAATCTTATGATCAGTTGGTAAATTCTGTCAACTACAGCATGGAATCATCTGTCTTCCACTGCCTTCTCTCCAGTCTCTCAGACATCAACCATGGCCTCAACACTTCTTATCTGTTCTTATCATAACCTAATATAGAAGCCACATAAGTTAAAATAAGACTGTTCCCCTTTTCACTATTATTAGAAATATTCCTACAAATGCTATTGATACTAATAAAATAAGAGAAGGGAGCATGCATTTATTAAGCACCTAGTATGTGCCAGGCACTCTGCTAAGCACTTTGCAAATATTCTCACTTGGTCCTCTAAACAGCCCTGGGAGGTAGATGCTATTATTAGCTGCATGTTACAATTGAAGAAACTGAAGAAGACAGATGTTAGGTAACTTGCCCAGAGTCAAACAAATAACAATTGTCTGAAAATGGATTTGAACTCCTGTCTTCCTGACTCATGCGTCAGAGAAGAACTCTGAGTAGAGAGTTGATCTCAGGAAAGACCTCTGGTTGAGTGGGAAGAGAGTTCAAGACTTGTATTGCCAACGGCTGCTTGGAAGAACTGACTTAGGAAGAAAAATGTTCTGTCTGTCACCTATTGTCTAAGAGATGGAAACTTGTCAGAGCCCAGCCAAGGAAGCAGGCACAGAAAAGCTCTGTAGAACCCAGCCTTGGGATTTTTGCTTTTACTGAGAGATTATGATACTATCTCAGAGGACAGTCAAGGGAGCAGACTTAGAAAATCTCTGCAGATCCTGGCTAAGGGTTTCTGCTTTTGCTGAAATAATGAAACACTAACTCAGAAGGCCAAAAGAAAAGCAACAACAGCAGAGCAGTCAGCAAAGGGCCATCCCTATTTATCAGTGGCATGGACTTGAATCTCTCTCTCTCTCTCTCTCTCTCTCTCTCTCTCTCTCTCTCTCTCTCTCTCTCTCTGTCTCTCTGTCTCTGTCTCTCTCTCTCTCTCTCTCTCTCTCTCTCTCTCTCTCTCTCTCTCTCTCATAATTTCTCTCTCTCTTTCCCTCCCTTTCTATCTCTCTCTCTCACAATCTCTCTCTCTTTCTCTCTGTCTCTCTTTCTCTCTCTATCTCTCACTTTGTCTCTCTCTCTCTCTTTCTCTCTCTTTCCCTTCCTCCCTCCCTCTCTCTTTCTCATAGTCTCTCTCTCTCTTTCTCTCCCCCCTCCTCGCATGCACACTCTCTCTCTCCCCCCTGTCTCCCTCTGAAGTACTTACAATCATTAAATTGTTCTATTGACTATTTCTGAGCAAAATAAAGAATATTAAGGTCAACAGTGCATAGTTATCAGTTGACCTTGGCATACGGGTTCCCTAATATGTGCTTCTTTGCTATGGTTGTATAAGTTTAGGCCCCAGTGGATGCATGTACTGCTAGGAGAGCATGTTTTCAGTTATGAGTTGAATGTTATATTACTGTTATTGTTATTTAGTAAATGTTTCTGATTTAGTTAACTAAGTTCATTTTGGCCAATTTATTAAGTAGAAAGCACACTGGTGATGGCTGAGGAGCTAAAGAGTCTAGCAGCAGGGAAGCAGCCATCCAATCAGGGTTGGCCCTAGGACTATGAGAAAAAGTGGTGCAGCAGTGGCTACCCTCTTTGGAAACTCCCAATCTGCCAATGAAAATTCAGGTTGGGTGATTCAGCCAGTCAGCCAGCCAGGGCAAGAGAAAGAGAATCCATGTCACAGATGTTTCTGTAATTTTTTTAATCCTACTCTCTTTATGATAAAGGCAAAGCTTTTTTTTAGAGCATTGTGCATTTTTATTTAGTCACTTCTAATCTTCCTTAGTTCCTCTGCACCAAACAGTTCAGACTGAAAAAAATGACTCAGGAGATTTACCCTGACAATCTTAGAATACCACTAACCTTTGTATGACAATCAAATTCATTTCAGTACTTTATAGAGACTTCCTACTTCCTCGAATTCATAGTCTTTCTATCTTTGTATCAAAGAAGCAAATTTCTCCAAAATCATAGGAGACAGTTGGTAAGGTCATTAAAAAGACCTTTACACATAAAGCAAGCAACGTTGTTGGAAGGAATCTTCGAGATCCTTCAAGCTGCCACTTCCATTTCACAGTGAGCAAACTAATGACCAGAGAGGCTGAATGACTGCCTGAGATTTCACAGCAAGTAAAAGACAAAGCCAGAGTGTGAACTCAGGTCTCCTGAGTCCTATGCTGATACTTATTCTGGAACATAATAGCTGCCTACCACAGTCAAAAGTGACCAGCCAACTTTGTTATTTTCTGAAATTGTTTTAAAAGGGCAGTTATATTTTACCATTTGCCACAATTTCTTCTTTCTCTCTTCCTTTGTTTCTTTCTTCCTATTCCTCTTCTCCTCCTCCTCTTCTTTCTTCTTCTTCTCCTCCTCCTTCTCCTCTTCTCTTTCACCTCCTCCTCCTTGTTTTCTCCTCCTCTTCCTCCTCTTTTTCCTCCTCTTCCTCTTTTTCCTCCTCCTTCTCCTTCTTCTACTTCTTTTCCTCCTCCTCCTCCTCACAGCAACATATTTAAATGCTACTTTTAAATCTTGGGAAACATAGAAAGCTTCCTATGCAGAGGTAGAAAGAATGCTCAACTAGGAGACAGAAGACCTGGGTTTGATACCCAGGTATGCAGTTAATTAGATTGTGACCTGAGGTCATCTCCCTTTTCTGGGCCTCAGTTTCCACATATAAAACCACTCAGCGTCCTCAGCTCCAACCTTAAACTCTTAACCAAGGTAAAGTATTAAGAACTCATTTCTGTATCATGGTTAAGTTTTATGCAGCCTCACAACTACCTTACAAAATCGGTCAGATGAGGGATGTCCTAACTTTACAAGTAAGGAAACTGAGCCTCAGAGAGATGAAATGACTTGTTCAACCAAGCTTACACAGCAAGTATGAGACCTAGGACCCCAACTTCAAGCTATAAGTATTTTGTATATCACCATTTTGTAGATACTGATAGGTATTCGTGTTGTCTCCTTAAACAGAATATAACCTCCTCCCCAGGAGAAACTATTTCATCTTTTGTCTCCAAATCCTAGTGCTCGGTAGAGTGCTTGATACAAAGTGAGTACTGAATGACAGCTTATTTATTGATGGATTGATTGGAACTCCTACTAGGCCATGTTGCCTCTTATCCTGACCAGCACTTTCTTCTTTTCCCTCCACTCATCATCAAAGTCAATCTTATCATTTCTTGCTGATAAATTTCCATCCTCATCACCTGTCTCAGAACAAAACTTTTTCAGAAGGAAAAATACTACAAAAGTATTTCAAGGGTATTTCTCTTTCATGAATTTCTACAACCTGGTGATATATCTTCCAAGGACTAGTTCCAAACAGGAAATTTAGCCAATTTTGTCCCTGTCTCCCAGTCAGTTTGGTAAGTGACCAGCTTATTTAATTTGTGAAACTATAAATTTGGTCTTTGGATACCCGTTGTGGTCCCTTCCAGAACCCAATCCATGAATCTTAAAATCCCAAGATTTTATAATTGATGTCTTAGACTCATTCAAAGGCTCCATTGACCTGAATAATGAAACTGTCAATAAGAACTACAACAGGGCAGTGACAGTTGATACAGAGAGAATTCCAGAGAGGGCACTTGTACCTTCACAACCAAGCTACTTGTTAATGAAAGATTTGAAAGAATATCAAAATCACTTAATAAGAGCACCACTAATAGAAGGAATCAAGTTAGAAGAAGAAATTAGGGAGATATAGTAATTGATAGTTGGCAAATAACTTACAATCATCTTTCAGGATGCAATTTTTAAGTTTCTGGGTTCCTAGAATTATAGGATGATGGAATCTCAGAACTGGAAAGGACCTAATCAAATCCATACCTGAGTAGGAATTTTCTCAACAGCAACCCTTACTAGTAGCCTTTGAAACTGTGTATGAAACTCTCTAATAGTGGGGAACTTGCTACCAGCCTCAGTTCTACCACTGGACTTCTTTAATTTGGAAGTTTTCCCTTACCTTGACCATAAATTTGCCTCTGGAGACTTCTGCCCACTGCAGCCAGTTCTGCCCTTTGGGGTCAAGCAGAACAAGTATAATCCCTTTTTCATGTTGTAGCTAGTGTCTGAGGTCAGATTTGAACTCAGATCTTCCTGACTCTAGGCTCAGTGCTCTATCCACTGAGCCATCTAGCTGCTTATAAATACGAACCTATGTTCCACTAAAATACCAGTTACCTTTTATATGAACTGTTGTCTCCCCACACCTCCCTTATTCTTCTACACCTATCCTCTTCTCCTAGAGTAGCCTTCTAGTTGATCTCCCTGCCTCAAGTCTCTCTTCTCTCCAAGTAAACTTAAACACAGTTGTCCAAGTGAAAAAAAAGAAGCCCAGGTTTGGCCCCCTCACTCCCCTTCTCCGGTAGTTTTCTATTGCCTCTAGGCAATCAAATGCCTAGTCTCTTCACAGCCTGGCTCCAACCTCCCTTTCTGAGCTCAGTATACATTTAGTCCTCTACACACATGCTTCAGGACAAATAATCTGGCATCTTGCTGTTCCCCACACACCCCATCTCCCAGGCCTGTAGGGATGTCCCCCATGCTGGAATGTAATCTTTCCTTCCCTCCACCTCCTAGAACACTTAATTTCGTTCAAAACCAAGCTGAAGACCTACCTTCTACATGACGCTTTTCCTGATGCCCTCAAATACGATTGATCTCCCTGCCCAATTCCCTTACAATTTTTTTTGTATATGTCTTGTATATGCTATATGTGTATTTATTGTTTCCTCTCTATAGAAGGGAATGCATAGAATGATTTGAGAACGAGGACTTTTGCCTTTGTAGAGCTCCTGGAACTTTAAAGACATTTAATAAATACGTGTTGAGTAACCGATATCATCTGCATGTCTTTCTTTGCCTTTGATCCTTTTACATTGATGCTGTTGCTGCTTCACTAAAAGGGACCAATTTCTTCCTGTGTCTTTGACATAGCTGATTTTCCTATTAAGGACCTGGTCTTTACTAAATGCAGTGTTTTCTTTTTGCTTCTTGATTTAGCAGCACTGGGAAAGATCATTCCTGTTTCCAGGCCTCTAAAACATCTTTGCCCAAGATGGATTTCCTGGCTGACCTTCAATTCACCTCCTGTACCAGAGCATGACTCTTCTTTCAGGGAGAATTGTATACATTGATGGAGAACTGGAGGGACAGGTATGCTGGAGCTAGCTTGTGAGCCAATTGTTAAATTTTCAGTGGGAGCTTTTATATCTCGGAAACTGGCAAACACTACAAACAAGGGCTTGACTTACTGTTTTGTTGATTGTCTAGATTTAGGAAAGTGATGGAGAAAATGTTAATAATGCAGATTTAATTTAAAAGTGTTTCCTATGTATATTTTACCTCAGAAAGTCAGTTGTTGAAGATTTGCCGTCATAACTCTAACTGTAGGGATCAGACATCGGTACCCAGAAATGATCTCCAATGACTAGCTCGAGCACAGCATTGACATTAGAATCCTTCAGGATTTAGGTTTTCCCCAGAGTACAAGTAGATCACCTGGTTATTTCTTTCATATTCAATTCATGAAAAATAATTAAGCACCACAGGTGGTACAAAAAATATGAGACATAGTGTCTGAATTCAAGCAGCTTACAATATAATAGGGAAAAGGAGGGGAGACAGATAAAATACGTACAGATGAAGTAATAATCAAGACCATAGAATAATAAAAGCAGAGACAATTACTGTCATTGGAATGAACAAATACTGGAGAAGATAAAAAGCTTAGAGCATAGCATATAGAACATTAGAACTACAAGGAAACTTACTCCATCAGCAATCCTTTATTTTACCTCCCACATGCTGGGCCCTGGAGATACAAAGATAAAGGTGAGGTGGCCCCTGTTTATATCCTACTGGTAAACAACATGATGTTGGTTTGGACCCCAAACCCGTCTCTTGCTACGCGTGTGGCTGACGGCAAGTTATGTAACTTCTCTGGCCCTCAGTTTTCTCATCTATAAAAGGAGATTAGATAAACTGGACTCCAAGATGCCTTTCAGCTCTAAATGCATGATGAGTAAATGCAAGAAAAATACAACATAATATAGGGGTAGAGGACACTGAAAACTGAAAGAATCTAGAGAGGTCTCTTTAGAGAAATCACATTTGAGCTAATTCTCACCTGAAGTTAGCTAAGGGAAGAGGGAGGCCCAGGACAGCCTGTAAAAAGGCAAAGAGACCGGAAATTCAGTGTGATGTATGAAAAACAGCAAAAAGGCCAGTTTGGTTGGAACATAGAGCATGTATGTGTACATGGGGAGAGGAAGGAGAAAAGTAATGTGTAATCAACCTATAAAAATAGACTACAGATGTATTGTCATTAACTTTAACTGTCAAATGGAGGATTCTCTGTTTTTGCAAAGAAGTCACACGGAACTACCAGGAAGCTTGGTGGTGCAGTGGACCTGGAATCAGGAAGATCTGAGTTCAAATCCAGCCTCAGACACTCACTAATGGTGTGACCCTGGGCAAGTCACTTAACCTCACTTTTCTCATTTGTAAAATGGGCATAATAATAGCACCTATCTCCCAGGGTTGTTGTGAGAAGCAAATAAGATAATAATTATAAAGCAATTAGCACAGCTCCTGGCACACAGTAAATGCCATATAAATGATATCTATTATTATTAACTAGTTTTACCCTTGAATAGGGAGTAGCATGTTCAAACTTGTCATAAGTGTAAAGAATAACAGAGGCAGAAAAGGTCTTACAATATAGACTGTCAGAGAACAAAGGGAACTTAGAGATCATCTACTCCAATTGCTTCATTTTACAGTAGGAAAAACTGAGGCTCAGAGAGGGAAATGGAATTCAAAAGAATTTGAAGTCAATGCACACTGGCCTCATCGAGGAAAGCTTCAGGAAGAACCTGACCTGGACCTTGAGGAACAGGTAGGACTTTTGTAAGTAGAGAGAAGGTGGGAAGAATAATTTAGCCTGAGAAACCATTGTAAGAAATGATAAATAAAGGTGCACATAGTCAAATGGAATGCACTACCTTCTCAAAAGTTAATAACAAAACAGAGGTAACAATTAGGCAAACTGGGAGTTTTCAGACGCTTGCGTAACCCAAAGAACAACTCAGTAGAATTGTCTTTATACTAAAAAATGTTGATGCACGATCACTTGCGTCTCTATATTGAGATTTGGGAAAGAGTTGCCATTGTTACCATTATGATGTAGAGTAAAGGACACTGAATTTAGAGTCAGTGGGTCTCCTACTGGATCCTATTCTCAGTTCTGCTATTTTTTATCTACGCAATTCTGGGGAAGTCACTTAACTACCGTATGCCTCAATTAACTCATCTGGAAGATGAGGAAGTTGGGTTACATGAGATATAAAGATTTCTTATAGCTCTGACATCCCATATTCCACATTCTGAGCCAACTGGGACATTCTTTCTATTGGGTTTTAATGTCCCTTCCAGCTATAACATCCTGTTTAATGTTCTAAGGTTCCTTTAAGATTCAAGGTTCTGTGTTCTAAGATCCCTTTCAGTGCCAATATTTTGTTTTATGTTCTAAAGTCTTATGCTTACAGTGCGAGTTCCTTATATCCCCAGCACTTGGTAGAGTGCTTGGCACTCTGTAAGTGATTAATAAATGATTTTTCATTCATCTATCCATTCTAAGGTTCCTTTTAGCTCTGACAGTCTATATTTTATGATACCCTCCAACTCCAACATTCCATTCTGTAAGGTCCCTTTGAGTTCTAACACTCTCTGTTTTATGTTCTAACGTCCCTTCCTATTTCAATTATATGTGGCGTCCACCTTACTCTCTTTGGGCCCTTTGTCTAATCAGGTATCAGCCAATTTCTGGTGTTGACCAGAAGAGAAACAAGAAACTAGTGAGACATGGCAACCACGGAGGAGGTGCCACAGGAGTTTGTAGAACAGAGGCAAGCAGGAAACCTGAGTATCAGTAAGGAGAAAGTTTATTCATTATTTATTTATTTAATATTTAGTCCTTCCTTGGCTGTACCCCAGAACTCCATTAACCAAGAACAAGCTTGGGGGGTCGAGGAGAGAAAGTAGTCAGAATTCTGTATAAATCCAGCTCATGAACAATGAGCTACGAAGCAATTGCTAAAACGAGAGATTGCTGATTGTGCCAAAATTCTAAGTGGAAACAATAGTAGTAATGACAGCCAGCCTGTCTCTTGAGCTTCCCCTAACCTCAATTTAAACATTGACATCCCACCTCCATGCCATAAGGTGAACAGCAATTGGGAACTACTTTTTTATTGTATGAAACCCTTTGTTCAGCCCCAGGAAAGAGCAAACAACCTAGGAGACTAAAGCAACTAAAAGTCGTCTCTTCTACAATGCATGGGTTTGGATAATATCTATGCATTGATTAGAGACAGTCTGGGTCTAGGAGATGCCGTGGGCATGCAATGAAAGAGTAGATGCTCTATTATGTATTCACTTTTTCCTTTTATTGATTTTAGATTGAGTAAAAACATTTTATTCTGTAACTTTGCACATCTTTCCATTTGGTTGGGTAGCTAACTATATTATGTCAAGGTCAGCCAGCTAGAGCTTAGTGAAATATCAGAAAAACAAAGTAGAGTCTCCAGTAGCTAAGAGCACCATACCTAACTCAGATTGGGTAAATCAACACTAACCATGCCCTTTAACCTGATCAGACAAGTACAGCCATCCAGAAAGCACTGGACATAGAGGACAGAAGCTGCTCTGATAACAATCTAGCAATAGTAAGAGGAAGCTAGGTGGCACTGCTAGTGGACATAGTTAGAAAACCACAGAGAGCTCAACACTTCCTGAAATTCCTTCTAGAGAAGGGTTCAGGTTATATCTGCTAGGAGGAGCATGAGATTTCGCAAGACTGAGTCATTTTGGTGAATAGTGTCAGGTAAGTAGCTAGTAACGTGTCCTTGTGATTAAATGATTATTATTACTCCTGGGAGAGTAGCATGGAAATTAATAACTAAAATAGCACTTTTTGCATGTTTGTTGGTATAATTTTTAACACGTCTAGAATATAACTCACTTTTTTCTGTTGTATAAAACTGGTGGGATTATACTGGTGGGTATCTTGTAGCTTGATATAAAATCTTAAAAATTTAGTGAAATTAAACTATTTATTAAGCATCTCTTAGCACTTGTCTAATGAGGGTTGTTTTGAAGATAAAATGAGATAATATATGTAAAGTGTTTTATAATCATTCAAAGCACTAGTACATGTTAACTGTTGTGGTTGTACTTTATGAAGAACTCTGTGCTTGATTGGGACAAAGAAAGATACCAATTTCAGGAAAGATATTCCCCGCCTTCAATGGGGGCTGGATTCAAATTCCACCATTGGCAGTTATGATCTGCATGATGATGACTAAATCACTTCACTTTTCTGAGTTTCAGGGTTTTTTTTTTTTCATCTGAACAGTGGGAATTTTTTTTTAAAGAGGGGTCCTACCTCACTGGGTTGTTTAGAGGCTCAGAGGAAATGATGTATCTAAAGCCCTCTAGAAAATTAAAAGTACTATGTAAATGTCAATTGCTGTGCTATTAGATACCAATGCATGTAACTACAACGTTAAATCTTACGTAAGTGGGTAAGAGAGTTAGAAAACAAAGTGTTATAATCCGTATTAAGTACCATCCATTAAATTAGGTGCTAAAATCTGGTCTTATTACTTTTTGAACAGTTAAATGGACTTGGTTAATTTTCTTTCAACTTTATTCTTGTTATGTAATCTGAAAATGCCCTTGCAACTTAAAGATAAAACAAGCTAAAACTGTTGCAACTGGCCAATGGACCAGCAGATCATAAACCAATATGACTGCAGGAGAGAGACTGAATTATTCATTAAGGGAAGGCAATATAAGATTTCAAGCTAGAAAAAGCTTAGAAATAATCTAGTCTGACTCCATCCCCTTACAGATGAGTATACTGAGGTCCAGAGAGGAAACGGTACTTGCCTAAAAAGACACAGGTAATTAAGTAGAAGAGTCAGGACCCAATCCAAGATTCTCTATGCTCTTACCCAATATTTTTCCTATTTTTAATTCATTAATAGGTGAGGAGAGAACAGGTTATTTAAGGCTTTGTCCAGGTCTAAACAGACAAACGAATTGTAGCTTTAAGTAATTATCTGGTGGATTAGAACTGGGAGAGGGGAAAGGACAGTCTGATTAATTCAAGGGGGAAAATAATCCATGTTGGCATTTTTAAAATGTGGACAGGGTGTAGTGGCTCAGAGTCAGTCCTCAAACAACTCTACTTCCCACCAATCTTTCCCAGCACTGTCCTGCTGGGTTATTCTAAGTAGAAATAAAAGCTGTTGCTATGGACAACTCCTTTAGCCAATCACAGAATGGAAAAAAATGACATTCTTTTAGAAATGTTTAGTCTTTACCCACACATGCATGTCTAGAATAAAAAGCACTCTTTTGGAGCCTTTCTGTGTATCTTTGAGGAGTTAGATGTTATACCGTCTTTCATACATACTCTTTGGGCTATTCTTAACAAACAGCAGAGCTGACAGATGAATAAGCGTCACGATTTGAAAGGGTATTGGTTACATGGGGTACTAGCCCGAAACAGGACATTGCCAAAAGTTACACCATTATAACTTCATTCACAGAAGTATAGAATTTGGAGTAGGAAGGGGCCTTGGAGATTTTGGGATCTTAAAAATCATTTAGGAGACCTTCTTGGTCACTATGCAAATACTCCTGGAATATATTAAGCTTTATCTACTAACACCTTAGAAAGACCTTATGTGGAATAAGGTTAGGATAGGGCCTGGGATAGAGCAGGGCAGTCCTGGTTGGAGGAAAGGGGTAGCATGTCAAGAAGAAGGACAAGGAACTGCTGAAAGGAGAAAAACAAAGGCACAAAAGATCAAAGGCAGTATGAGAGTCTGGAAATAACAGTAGCTAGCATTTACATAGAGGTTCGAGATTTTTAAAGCACTTTACATGTGAAAGTCATTCGATCCTTACAACTTTGTGAGATAGGTACTGTTATTAACCCCATTGTATAGATGAGAAACTGAGGCACAAAGAGATTTAATGACTTGCCCAGGTCCACAAAACTAATAAGTATGTGAGGAAGGATTCAGACTCAGTTTTTTCCACCTCCAAGTCCCACACATTGTACCATCTAGCCACTGTAATCAGAGAACTTAGATTTGAAATCTGGCTCTGCTTTGTTCAGTCACTACCTCAATGTGGGCCTCAAATTCTCCATTTGTAAAATGAGAACATTTAGTAAATCAGCAATTCACAAGCTCTTTGGTCTCAGGATTCCTTTACATTCTTAAAAATTATCGAGAACCCCAAAGCTTTTGTCTTGGGGGGGGGAGGGTATATCTATCAATAGCTGCCACATAAGAAATTAAAATGCCATAATACCATTATGAAAATCGTTTTGATCTATAGACCCAACTTTGGGAACTGTTGAACTAAATCATCTCCAAGGTCCTTTCTAGTTATAAATCTTTTAATTTATGATGGTTATCTTTTTTAATATCCTGACAGAGAATCAGTTCCAGACTTCAAAATAAAAATAAAACTGCATGAGCTAGTTCCACTGCTATATGTACTTGCATGGTTATCTCCATTGTGTCATCTTTTTTGATGGGATTAGGCAGAAGTGGTCCAGGGACAAGCCACTATACTACTATTATTCTTTTATATTTAATTCTCTCAGGATTGTTGAACAGATAGATTAAAAACACTGCTTTTCATAATTGTTTAAGAGTATTGGGAAGCAATTCTGTAAGCTTACTGAAAACATCTTTGGGACAGCTCCAACAGCAGAGAGAATGACAAAGAGGACATGTACCTGTTCTGACAAGGCTTCAGTTTTTCTTCTAGGTTTCTATGTTTTGAAAGCTTTTCATTCCACATAGTTGGGAGATGGTAAGTACTCAAAATGGGTGAGATCTATTAAAAACATTGTTCTTAAATTGTTGTGGATCAATGTTATGGCAAGGCTAATGTGCACAATAGTTCTGTCTGTAATGATGCTCTGGTTCTAAATAATTTGCTAAATTCTCAAGGGTGCTTTGGGGTTTGTACTTATAGTGCGAGGATATGTTGTCTCTTAAATTTTAAGTGCATAGAGTGGACTTTATATGTTAAATCCAACTCTCTCATTTTACAGATGAGGAAACAGGCACAGAGAAGGTAAGTGACTGGTCCAGTATCACAAGTGAGTAGACATGTAACCCCAGGATTCAAATTCAGGTCTTCCTAGCTCCAAATACAGTTCCCCCTCCACTATATGATGCTTCCTCCCATAAAGAAACTGAGGCTCAGAGAGGTTAGTGACTTAATCAACTTTACCAAGTTGAGGAAGAATTTGAACTCATAACTTCCTACCTCTCAGTCCAGAGTTTGATACACCCTACAACATTGCTACCAAAGGATACTGAGGTCTAGTATATCATTCTAGTAGAAAGAGTATTAGATTTTGAACCAGAAACTTAGGTCAAAGCCCCAACCTTTGATACTCACTAAGTCTTTTTTGGTATCCAGTAGATGCTCAACTTTTTCAGCCTGTGTGATATATTGTATAATTTCCATCATTTGACTGCATAATCCATATTGGTCAATAAGTCTAGGCTCCCTAAGAATAACCATTCTGAAATTTCTTTTGATGATGACCTAATTCTAAATCCCTATAGTAAATTCCATCTGTTTCCCAAACCCTCAATTCTAGTGCTTTCTTTCTAATAATTACTTCTAATTTATCTTGTAGATAATTTGTCTTTAGTTGAGATATGAAGAAAGCCAGGGAATTCATGAGTTATAGATGAGAAGGGAAAATATTCCAAACACGGGGGACAATCAGAGAAAATGCCTGGAATTGAAAGATAGAGTTTCTTGTTCACAGAACAGCAAGGCAGCCAGGGTCACTGGATCAAAAAGTATGTGGCATGGAGGGAGGCATAAAAAGAATGGAAAGGTGAGTTGGGGTAGGGGAGAGTGTCTGGGGAGCTAGTGGAATTTATTAAGTGGAGGCAGGGATGACATGGCTGGACCTGCACTTTAGGAAAATCACTTTGGCAGCTTGATGGAGAATGGGTTGGAGTGGGGGAAGACTTGTGGCAAGCAAACCTCCCAGCAGGCGATTATTCTATTAGTCCAAGCAGAAAGTGATGTGCTCCTACTTCAAACTGGTGGCACTATTAAAGAAAAGAAAGGGGCATATCGAAGAGATGTTGCAAAGGGAAACTGACGGACCTTGGCAACAGATTGGATATAGGAGGTAAGAGAGAGTAAGTCAAGGGTGACACCTAGCTTGCCAGCCTAGGGAACTGGGAGAGTAGAGATGCTTTAAACAGCAATGGGGATGTTTGGATGGGGAGAGTCTTTATGGAGGGAAAATGAGTTCAGATTTAGACATCCATTTGAGTTTAAGATATTTACTAAACATCTAGTTCAAAATGTCTTAAAGACAGTTGGAGCTGTGAGACTGCAGGTCAACAGAGAGGCTAAGGGCAGGGTAATTAGATTTGAGAATCATCAGCATAGAGACCATATCATATCATATCATATCACCATTATCATTTCATGATAGAGATGACAATTAAATCCGTGGAAACTGATAAGATTGCCAGGTATAATAGTGTAGTAGGAGAAGAGAGGAGGGCCCAGGATAGAGCCACCTGTGGGCCACCTATGTTTATCAGGCATGACCTGGGTGAAGATCCAGCAAGGGAGACTGAGATGGAGCAGTCTGATAGGTAAAAGGAAAACCAGGAGAGAAGATCTGTCCCAATCAATCCTCATAAGGAAATAATTTTCATGGGTGAAGGGATTAGAAAAAAAAACTTGCTGTTTGTGAAGTTTATTGAAATCTACTTACATTCACCTAAAAATTAGAGGTAGATATAAATGCAGAACAGATCTAGGCATGGCCTCTACCAGACTAGTGAAATTGCAGACTTGAGGGCCTCAGTCAGTTATAAAAAATCTAGACCATCTTGACTGATTGGGAATTTGCTAGAAGCTCAGTCTGGGATATTAGGGACTTCCAATCTTTGCCCAATAAGAGTTAAAGAGCATAAAATCCAAAGAGTGCATGTAAAGCAGGGATTTCAGTCTAATTTTGCAGACGGGGAGACTCAATCTTAGTCAGAGTCAAGGCTTACACACAGGCATAAAAATGAGGGAGGGTACAATTTTCATTAATGGTATTTTGGAAGGAGCATTACACTCAGAACCAGAAAATTTGGATTCAAGCCTTAGCTTTAAACCTTACTAGTTGTGTGACACCTGCACAAATTGTCATCTTGCTGAGACTTCCATTTGCAAAGCATTGCTATGAGAAGAAAAAAGCCTTAAAATGCTACAGAAATGTGATTTTTTTATTATTTAAGAAGTAGAACAATCAGCCTTCTAAAGATTCATCCTGAGGACTCCAGGTCTGGTTTTAAACCAGCACCTTTCAGATTCTGAGGAAAAGATGGCACCAGTTATAATACAATATTGCATCCCTTCTTCCTCCCTCACTCTTGCCTGTTATGCTCTCGTATAGGCTGTCACTTACGTCTAGGGTGGATTCCCCCCTTACTTCTGCTCATAAGAATTGCTACCTTCCTTTAAGATTCCTCTACCATTCTTTAAGAGCCACCTCCTCATTAAAGTCTTCCCTGATCTCCCACTACTCCTGCCCAACTTGCTGGTAATCTCCCTCCTCCATCTATCTCCTGTTTGCTTCTCTGTATACATGGTGCATCCCCAGTAGAATGTAAGCTTCTGGATGACAAAGACTATCTTTGTGCTTCGTTTCGTCTCGGTAGTCCCAGGGCCTACTGCTGTGGTTCAGTCATTTCAGTCATGTCCAACTCTTCATGACCCCACTTGGGGTTTTCTTGGCAAAGACACTGAAGTGGTTTGCCATTTCCTTCTCCAGCTCATTTTACAGATAAAGAAGCTGAGGCAACCAGGATTAAGTGACTCGCCTAAGGTCACACAGCAAGAAAGTGTCTGAGGCCAGATTTGAACTTAGGAAAATTAGTCTTCCTGACTCAAGCCCCTGCACTCTAGCCACCACACCACCTAGCTGCTCCTTCCCAGGCCTAGAGAGTGCCTTAAATGTAGTAGATGTGTAACAAAAGTTTGTTAACATGATTTGCATGTCCCTGCCAGAGTCCAAGAGAAGAAATCCTATCTCAGGGAAACTCTAGAATCTCAAAGACTCGCCTAACTCAGCCTTTGCACTCAATAGATGTTTAACAAATGTTTGATGATGAATGAATGATCTCACAGCAGTCCCTCAAGACATGTCCCTCTGCACGGAGAGAACTGCCAGGCCTGGCTTTCACAAAGTGTGTCCTTGGACATAAGAACCGCCAGATTGTGCAAAAGAACAATCCTTCCCTTCATTCTGTGCGTCCCCAGCTCCTGCTGCTTGCTCCTCACCTGGGTCACTCCACACTGGATCATTTTAGATAGGATTAAGGCAAACAGAGCCTGGACTCCTTGAGATGGAGCGATTAAAAGGAGACCCTTGTGAATACAGCTTCACAGCAGTGCCCCACCCCCACCTCTTCACCAAAGAGTGAGCTGGAGAGACCCAAACGCTCATTCCACCTTAGTACATACGGTTCTGCTCCCCATAAGCACCACAAATAAATCCGCAGGCTTCTAGGTTTGGAACTCTTGCCAGAGCTCAGTTGCTATGGTAACCAGAAGCCAACATGGGAAGCAGGCTTGTGCCATCCTGAGGAATTTTATTAGCAGGCTATGAAAAACTGAACAAACAAAGGGAAGATTTGTCAGGTTGCAGCAGGCAGCAATTTCTTTTAAGGGGGCATCATTTGTTTTCCCCCTTCTGGTCGTTTTTGTTGGAGCTTTAAAAAAATAAAAATCAAATCCAGTCATAAAACTAGTAAAGGTTTTTCTTGGGGTTGGAGTGGGAAGGGATACTAATAAAATTTAAAAAAAAAAAAAGAAAAACAACCTCAATGGAGAATTAGAGAAAGAAGCAAAGGGACTCGGGAAATGTCGAACACCCAAAGCAGCCTTTTCAGCAAGGAGAGATTAATCACAAGGAAGGGGGCTTTACTTGGTTGACGTGTATGTGAGCAGGATGGGGGTGGGGCGCTCTGTTCAGGGCTGCAAACAGTTTCAGGAAGGAGAAGACACAGTAGAATTTTTTTTTCACTCTCACCATCGACTCTGTAGTTCTGACGCAGTTGGCTGAAGCCAACAATGTGAGTAGGTTATGGACTCATGGAATATTAGAGATGATAGTGTTCTTAAAATAGGAGCACAGACCATCAGCATTAAAAGAGACATTAGCCCTCATTCATTCCCTCATTTCACAGAAGTCCAGATAGTGGAGAAACAGTGCTGAAAACGATTCACAGAGCATGGGATTTGAAGTTATAGGACCCAAGTTTCCAATTCTGGCTGTGCTCCTTACTACTTAAGATTGGACAAGAGATTTCACCTCTGTGGGTCCCAGCTTCCTCATTGGTAAAATGTAGGGGTTCATCTAAATGATTTCTATGGTCCCTTCCAACTCTACATCCTATGAACTTGCCCAAGTCCCCATGTCAAAACTCATGACCCCCAGATTCAAAGGGCTGTGCCAACTGTTTTGGTTAGACTGAATTTTGCTGCATTTTATTTTACCATATTGTCTCAATGAAGTCAGCCATTGTCTGGAGTTTAGAGGGCATAGAATCATAGAATCTCTGGTCATGTAGTCCAATCCTTACTTGAGCAGGATTTCTTCTTCAGCTTTATTGCCAGAGGGTCATCCAGGTCTGTTTGAAGTTCTGTCTTCTGGGGACAAGAAGAAATAGCCTAATTCCTCTTCAATATGTCAGCCCTTCAGATACCTATGGGCAGCTACCATTCTACCACCTTCGCACCTACCACCCGTGGCCTTTCTTTTCCTGGCTAAATCGCCCCAATTAATTCCATTCATTCTACGAGGCATGTTCTTTGACCCCCTCACCATCCTGGTGGCCCTTCTTTGAATGTGCTTTACTTTTCAATGTCCTTCCCAACAATGTCCATCCTTAACCAAATTTTAGTTCAAATGTAACCTGGCCCTGGCAGAGATCAACAGAGCTATCCCTTCCCTCATTCTTGAATATTATGTTTCCAATGTTCCTTAAGTTCTCATGAATATTTCTAGCTGCTATGGCACTGCTGACTCACACTCAGCTTGTGGTCTATTACAACCACCTACCCACGCCTAGGTCTTTTGCATAATAGCATAGAAGCTTTTTGAGGACAAGAGTCATTTTATGTTGCATCCTCAGTACCTAACACTGTGCCTTACATATAGTGAGGAATTAATAAATACTTGTGGATGGAATTGGACATGCGGTGTTGCACTTTGATCCAATATACCACTATTGACATTTTTTTCCTTTGACGTGCGGAGATTTTTATTACTTCTTTTTAATTAGGAGATTAGAGCTCTTGGCAGAGGCTTCGCCTTTAAATGACATTTAGAAATCCCTGCCCTAGAATTGTCAAACTCCTAGAACAGTAACTGTCTAAACCAGGGGTGGGGAACCTGCAGCCTCGAGGCCACATGTGGCCCTCTGGGTCTGCAAGTGTGGCTGTTTGGATTCCATCAAAGGGCTGCACTTGAGGACCTAGAGGGCCACATGTGGCCTCGGGGCTGCAGGCTCCCCACTCCTGGCCTCTAAACCATTCATTTCATCCATTCAACCATTCAGCAATAACAACAGCCACAAGAAAGCTTTAAGCTTTATAGTGCATTACACTATTGGTCTTGGAATTTGTGAGGTAAATGTGGCAAGTATGACTATCCTCATTTGACAGAAGAAGCAATCGAAATTCAGAGACATAAAATGACTTGCCAAGGTCATGCATCTAAGGTTTAGAAAAGTCAAGATTGAACCTGAGTCTTTTAACTCTCAGCCTAGCACTACCAGAGAGAATCTGGGTTACGGTCCCTCCATATCTCTTTTCCTATCTAATGCCCATCAGAGAACTTTTCACATAGTAAGTGTTTAATGCATGTTTGTTGAATCAAATAGCGTAACTATTGATGGCAGTCAAATACTTTTAGGAATTTTTATTGATGCCTGTTTTGATACCATACTCACTTTTTAATATTCCCTATCTTCACCAGCATCATCTCTTATGATAGAGTGAAATGGTTAATCAAATCAATGGACACAGTAATCTCTTCTGAAAGCACATTCAATTTTTTGCTCCTTAAGTCCTTTGCCTTTCTACCAAGGTTGTCTATCTTTTGGAACCAATATTTCCCAAAAAAACATTTCAAAAATATCATTTGAGAACCCCATATAACAGTTTATTTAACCACAATTCTTAAGCAAAGTAGGCCATTGGCTTCTGGGGAAAAATATACATCTAATTTGGATCTCTGAGCAAGTTTGTGGCATAGATTTTCCTTTCTCATCTCTGGCTGTAAATTCTCTAAGAAGAAAGATTTTCTGTGTCAAATTCAAGGAGAATTTCTAATTCTGGATGTGACTTTGATCCAAAATGTTTCATTTCTGGCTCTTTGCCTCTCCCAAAATATTGATTTCTTGAGGAAAAAAGGTAAAAATCAATGCAGCCATTCCTAAGGGCTAAGTGCACCTTAATAAGAGAGAGCTCTGGCTAAATCAGCCTCAATTATGACTCAATGAGAAAAGCAGGAGTAGGGCCAAAACCCCATCAAGAACCTTCAATGCCTGAAGGGTGACAGGTATTGAACAGCCAAAAAACAGTTCCTCTCACCCATCACCCCCCCCACCATTGAAAACATTTACTGGATGATGCTTCACAGAATTGCATCTTTCTTATACCAGCTGTCATCATCATCGTGATTTCTTTAAATCCGTTCTACTAACAGGTTCTCAGCCAGTGAAAATGAGAGCAGGAAGAGCTCTGGATCTGGAGTTTGAATATGGGTTGGGGTCTGGGCTCAAGTATTTAATAGCTGCATGATCTTCCACACATCTTGCCTCTGTGAGTCTCATTCTCCTGTTTGTCAAATGAGGACAATAATCCTTGTACTGACCACCTTCCCAGATAATTAGCAGGAAAGTGGCATTGTAAAATGTCAGTTTCTATTAAAAGGAAACCCTCATGAATCCAGCTTCTCAAATGGTGGTCCCAGCTTTCCAGCAATGCCATTCTACCCCTTCACCAAAGGGCAAAATGTGAGGAAAGTAGCACTATAAAATGAGCTACTTATCAATATTAATATTCCAGTATTGATATTAATAATTTTCCACATACATTGCTTTCCACTTTTTAATTTTATTAAGGACTAGACAAACATGAACATTTCAATATATAAAGAAAAGAAAAAGAAGATTTTATATGGGACTGAACTTTAAAAAAAAAAGTTGGTGGTATATTTAACATGATATAACAAACCTGTCCTTGTCTGCATTCCTTTCTGAAATTCTGCTCTTTCTGTGTATTTTTACAAAATCATTGGCATTCATTTTCCTCTTTTCTGCCTTATTATCACTCCCATTCCCCAAACAGAAGCTGTCCCTTGTAACAAATTAGTCAAAGGGAACAAATTCACAAATTGGCCATGTCTGAAAATACGTCTCATTAAGCATCTCTAGTCCAACATCTCTCTGCCAAGTGGTGGGAAGTATGTTTCATCATCAGTATCCTTAAGTCACTGCATTGATCAGAGGTCTTAAACCTTTCAAAATTGTTTGCCTTTCCCTTATTGTAGATATTGTATAAATTGTTCTCCTGGAATTTTAGGAACTTTTATTGATGCCCATTTTGACATCATGCTCACTTCTAATATACCCTGTGCCGACCAACACCATCCCTTATGACAGAGGAAAATGGTTAATCGTTTAATAAATCATTTACTGATTAATCATTTAATCATTAAGCTCACTTCATGTTATATCTGTTAATACAGGTCATCCCAAGTTTCTCTGAATCTATTCTTTCTGCAATTTCTTGCAGTGCAATAATATTCAGTATTCATGTGCCATAATTTATTCATCTATTCCAAATTGATAGGCACCTACTTTCTCCAGTTCTTTGCTATAACGAAAAATTTTGCTCTAAATTTTAATGTGACAAATGAGTGTGGTGTCTCCACCTCCACAATAGTGCCTCATACCTGTCACACACTCCGATCTGCCCTCCAAGATGGCAGGTTTATGTTCCCACAAACAGACTACAACAATGCAGTTACCCTCAAATAGCTTAGAGTTTTAAGTGTAACCCTTTTGTGAGGGAATGCATTTCCCCTATTCAACACTTCAGCTCTTAAGACGTGACTGAAGTGCTTCTATTTACACAAAATGAGACACTCAATGATGACACATTTAGACCTTACACAAAATCATTTACTTAAGAATAAGACAAAAGAAATAATAGAATCACAAGCACTCATCCATGAGAATAATATGCTCAGCCAAACTAATGGCAGGAATAATAAACCCATCAAACTCCACACTAAACCAGGGCAATGCTCTCTTAACATGTACTCAGTATATATGAGAGAAAGTGAGCAGACACACTTGCAGAAAAGACCTGGAGAGAAGCACATAAAGAGAGGAAAACTCAAGTATTCAGGCTAACTTGTAAGTGCAGAACGGTAAATTTTGGTGTTCTCTTTCTATTTTAGGAACTGTCCATTAAAGGTCCTTGATGAACATAACTTCTTTATTGAATAGATGCTTCCACTGCTAAGCTGAACTGATCCACTGGAACTCTGGGACTATAAACTTTAGTGTTGCCTTTGGAGCTAGGAATAATCTATAAAAGTTTATTAATGAACTTAGTTTCTGTGTTGAACAAATGGTTCTACTAACTTGACTAACACCTCACTGAGTACAGCATCCTGTTTCAGTTGAACCAGTCAGTCTTCTGGGTAGCATCTCTGATCCTCAGCTTCCAAGCTGTTTCTTTACTCAGCTGGACTAATTCTTTATCTTTATTTATTTATTAATTTATTTAGGTGAGGCAGTTGGGGTTAAGTGACTTGCCCAGGGTCACAGAGCTAGTAAGTATTAAGTATCTGAAGCCGGATTTGAATTCAGGTCCTCCTGACTCCAAGGCTGGAGCTGTATTCACTGTACCACCTAGCTGCCCTCTGGACTTATTCTTTAACAACAACTATGCTAACCATAACTTCTAGCTTCAAGTTTACTTGATGTGGCTCTGAAATCTGTTCTTTTTAACTGTGTCTGTCTGTCTTTCATCATCATCATCATCATCATCATCATCATCATCATCTTTCTGGATTTAGACTCTTGCTCTTCTATGTGAATGACCCCCACCTTAAGTTTGTGATTAGCAGTCAAATGCTCATCTCCTGTCTATAATCGGATATGTCCCATTTAATAAAATAGTTCTGGCATTCATAAAGTCCCAGTGTAATACAGCTTGTCATATTCAAAATGAACAACAAATGTCTTAGAACTCTTAGTCAGAATAGCTTTTTCTTCAAAATCTGAGCAGATCTGTGCTTCAAATAAATGAACTGCTAAGCCAGCCTTGAATCAACAGCCGCTCTTCTCAGAAGCAGACTTATGCCTCATACAAATGAACTACGAAGGGTAACTCATGTTTACACATGGGTGTTTTCTCTCTGTTTTTGACATCTTTAGGGAATATGCTTAGTAGTAGCATCATTGGGTCACAGAACTCACATAGTATATTGACTTTTGAGATAGAGTTCTAAAACAATCCCCATAATACTTGGACCAATTCCCAGCTCTGCTAACAGTATGTTGATATTCCTAGCCTCCCACAGACTCTCCAGCAATTACCATTTTCCTTTTTTGTTGTTTTTGTCAATCTGGGCATGAGGTAGAGCCTTGGAATTGTTTTAATTTGCATTCCTCTTATTACTAGTGATTTATAGCATTTCATGTGATTGTTTATAACTTCTTTTGAACACTGCCTATTCATCCATCTATTGACAAATGTATTTGTTCTTATATACGTGCATATCTTTTAATTATGTCCACAGATGTGAGTTGGTCAAATAGTACTAATTGAGCACTGTGCTAGATACTGTGAAATAAATAAGGAAAAAAGATGATTCCTGGTTCTCAAGGATTATGGATTAGAATCCAAAGGGACCTCAGAGATCATTCAGTCCAACTCATTGAATGATCATTCATGGTCATTTTACAGATAATGAAACTGAGGACCAAGGTGGTAAAATGACTTGCACAAGCTCCTACAAGCTCCAAAACCAAAATAGATTCCATTTCATCTAATTCCAAATTCAGCATCCTTTCTATGAACCCCACTCCTAACACTAAATGCAAAAGAGCAGAAAGAGCTGGCAGCAAAAGAAGCAAAATCCCCTCCTTTTCTTTTTGAGTTCCCATCCTTGATTATAAATTATAATTCTGAAATGATGCTTCATGTTCCTCTGCATTTCTGAAATTAATCTTTGTATTGGCTGAATGCCCTTGACTAAAAAAAAAAAAGAAAGAAAGAAAAAAGAAAACCAGGACTCTTTAAAACAAGAGAGCTGTGTGGTCTAGAGTTCTGGAACAAAGAAGAGGAAAAGAGAAGGGAATATGCACTTATATATTACCTTCTATATGCCAGGCAGTGTGCTAAGCACTTTTTACAGATATTATTTCATATGATCCTCACAACAATCCTTTGAGGTAGGTGTTATTATGATCTCCATTTTATAGGTGAGGAAATTGAAACAGAAATTAAATGACTTGCCCAGGGTCACACAGGAAGTAAGTGTCTGAAGGCAGATTTGAACTTAGGTCTTCCTCATTCCAGGCCCACTGCTCACTGGCTCTATTGTACCACCAGATGGCTCTGAAGGGTTAGTAGAAGCAATGAAACCTCAGTGAGTTCATGAGGAATAGGTGTTGTTATTCAGCCATTTCAGTTATGTCTGACTCTTTGTGACCACATTTGAGGTTTTCTTGGCAGAGATACTGGAGTGGTTTGCCAGTTCCTTCTCCAGCTCATTTTACAGATGAGGAAACTGAGGCAAACACAATTAAGTGACTTGCCTAGGGTCACACAGCTAGTAAGTTTCTGAGGCTGGATTTGAACTCAGGAGGATTCCAGGCCTGGTTCTCTATCTACTATGTCATGTAGCTACCCCAGTGGGGTAAGAAACTGGGAGCATGTGAAGAAACTCCCTCTACCAATACAAATCAGGGGCTGCTTTGCAGCTATAGTATTAGGGAGCTGCCTGGGGCACTGAAAAGTTAAGTAATTTGTTTTGGGTCATACAGCCAATATATTTCTTTTTAAATATATTTTTATTTATTTTATTAAAGATTTCATGATTATATGTAAAAAAAATTAACATTTATTTTTAAAAATTTTGAGTTTCAAATACTCTCCATCCCTTGCCCAATCTGTCCATCCCCTACTTGGGAAGGCAAGCAATTTCATATCAATTATACATGTGAAGTCACAAAAACATATTTCCATATTAGCCATGTTGCAAAAGAAAAAAAGAAACAGAAAAATAAAGAAAAATTTAACGGGGTGTGTCAGTCTGCGTTCAGAGTTCATCAGTTCTCTTTTTGGAGGTAGAGAATATTTTTCATCATGGATTTCTTGGAATTTTCTTGGATCATTGCATCAATCAGAGTAGCTAAGTCTTTCACAGTTGATCATACTTACAATATTGCTGTAACTATATATAATGTTCTCCTGATTCCACTCACTTCACTTTGTAAGGGTTTATACAAATCTTCTTGGGTTTTTTTTTTCTGAAATCATCCTGCTCATCAATTCTTATAGGATATTAGTATTCCACTACAATCATGTACTAAAATTTGTTCAGCCATTCCCCAATTAACGGGCATCCGTTAATTTGCCACCACAAACAGAGCTGTTCTAAATATTTTGTACAAATAGCTCCTTTTCCCTCAGTCAGAATATTTCAGAGGAGGAATCTGAAACTAGTTCTACTTGACTATGAGGTTGGTTTTTTTAATCTACATTACTATGCTGCTTCTTAGTGAACAGGTAGAACACAGTATCACTACCACCACCACGACCACCACCATCAAAAATAATAATAACAATAATAATAACAATAATAATAATTCATTTCAAAGAGTTGTGATGGGAGTGTGTATGAGTAGTCTTTCCCTACACACATGTCTCAGCCCTTCTACAACTTAGTAGATAATTTGCAGAGTTGCTGTGGCTGAAAAATTCATCCACATAGTCAACATCATGACAAGTCTCTCCAAATATAGGTAGGTTAGCTCTCAGATAACTTGTGCATACTTCATCACTAGACCATACACAAAATCTTTCCAGCTTTTAGGACCTATAAGAGATGACACTCACTTGGCTTAGTCTTCAATACCTTGCAGTGATCTCCACATCCAAGAAATCTGAAAAGTAATTTGGAACTATTTCTCAAAAATCACTAAACTGCATATACCTTGTGACTCAACAATACTATTTTTGGGTACATACTCCAAAGGGATCAAAACAATAGGAAAAGGACACACACACACACACAACACACACATACATATACATGCATGCATATGTAAACTCTATTTGCAGCAGCAGAGAACTATAGTTTAACACAGTGCCCATCAATTGTAGGAATAGCTGAACAAAATACAGTATATGAATGTAATGGAATACTACTATACCATAAGAAATAATGAAAGATGATTTTAAAGAAACTTAGGAAGAGTTGTATGACCTGATACAGAATAAAGTGAAGAAAAACAGGAGAACAATTTATGCAATAATAACATTGTAAAGACAAACAACTTTGAAAAATTTAAGAAGTTTGATCAATGAAATGACCAAGTATGTCTTTAGAGGATAGATGATGTATCATAGATGTATGATGTTAACATGTATGATGTTACCCATTTCTTAACAGAGAATGATGTACTCAAGCTACAGAATGAAACATACATTTTTGGACATGGTCATTTTGTAGGTTCATCTTGCTTTTCTTGACCATGTTTATGTGTTACAAAGGTTTTGTTTTTATCATTTTTCCCAAAGATTGGGTGGGAAGGAGAGAAAATAAATGTGTTATTAATTGAAAAAATCAATTGAGGTTTCAGAAAAGAAATTATTGGTAAAGTACTTTGGTGGAGGGATAATAATAATAATACCATATTTCCATTGTACTATTAGATTTATAAAGTACTTTTCTTTTAACAATCATGTTAGTGCAAATATATTAATATGTTAACATATAGTAATCTATCTAGATATATCTACTTAGGGTATGGGTACAACTGAACATTTCATTTCATTGGGAGCTTCCAAGGAGGAAACTTCCTCTACCAATGCAAACAGCTACCTACCCAAATTCAAGTCTTAAAGAATTATTTGGGACCCTCAGGGTTAGGGAACTTATTTAAGGTCATACAGATAGTACTATCAAAGTCGATTACTTGAATCCAGATCTTCCAGGCAAGCAAGTATGATTAATCCCATTTTATAGGTGAGAAAAAGAATCTCAGAGGTGGTAAGTGACTTGTTCATGGACATAAAACTAGCAAGTGTGAAGCAACTGTCAGTCTCTGAAAGGTCGCTATGAAAAAGGATACTTAGTGTTTATGAAATCACATGAGAGCTTCTGTGCTCATCAAGAGGTGCTCTGGTCATCCCAAGGAAACACGGTGGGTACCTATTGAGGTAGAGGAACCAAGGCTTAAAGCGGGAGGAATATAGCCAAATGCCAGTCTGGTCCATTAACCCCTGCCCTTATGCCTTCTAGAGACTGCAAGTACTGATATCCAGCACTGAAATCAGCCTGAGAGCTGATACTTTGTCCAGACTCCACTGTCTTCCTGGAAGCTTAGGTCTTTTTCTTCTGCAAGTCTATGTGACCTTGCCTTAACTTGCAGAACCCTGGATGGTTCTGGACAGACTTTGCCACCATTCGTACCCACCCTAGTCAAGTCTAAGGGTCATACACTATTTACCTTCAAGAACAGCTCCTTTTCACCATTTCTTTCAGCCTCTTTTCTTGACTTATTTTCCTAGCAGCTTTTGGTTCCTAAAACCTTTTGATTTGTTTTAATGGTTGGATAAAAAGATACTAGCAGCAGAGATAACAGCAGGGATATCTGACCTCATTCATGGTCTGGTGTTCTGAGCTTCTTTGGAATCTCAGCAGATTGAAGTATGTGATTGGAACAGAACACTGGTGTGTTCAGAAAACACTTCTCATCAGTTAATAAATAGTGAGATAATTTATGTATAATTCATTTTAAGGACAACTAAGTGGTACCGTGAATATAGTGCCAGTCAGGAGGACAGTTCAAATTTGGCCACAGAGACTTACTAGCTACGTGACCCTAGGCAAGTCACTTAATCCTGTTTACTTCAATTTCCTCATCTGTTAAAAAATGCCTTATATTCATTATTTTATTTAGGTTCCAAGACAACTCTGTGAGATAGGGATTACAGATGTAATTTCCCATCATACAGATGAAGAAACTTAGTTTCTGAGGGTGTAAGTAGTCTGGGTATGGGTGAATCATTAGTAAGTGTCAGAGGCAGGATTTGATCTTCCATGACTTCCTCACTTCTCTGCAGATATCTGCAAAATGATATATCTACCTGTCACCTCTGCCTTGACCTTGTGGTCTACAGCAGGCTGTTAGATATCTTCACCTGTGGGTACTAGAAGATACCCTAAATATCAAATAATTAAGCCTAACCTCATCATCTACCACAACTATAACCAAAGTTGGTGAAGTTCTCTTCTCAATTCAATGAAACTATTTTAATAGCCTTGTTACTAATCTTCCTGCCTTCAATTCATCCTATTCAGAGTGCTGGACTTGGAGTTAGGAAAATCTGAGCTCAAATATCACTATGGATACTTAATTAGCTGTAGGACCCTGGCAAGACACCTAACCTCTCTGATCCTCAGTTTCCCAATGTGTACAGTGAAGATAATAATAGCATTTGCTTCATACAGCTGTTGTAAATGACAAATGAGTTAACATATGTAAAAGCATTTTGTAAAATATAAACTATTATGTAAATGTTACATAATATAATGTTATTATAATTATTATGCTATTATTTGAGTAGTCTAACTACGCTGCCATGTTCTCAGCACTCCTCTATTACTAAAAACAAAACTAAACTAACACAAACAAAATATTCATTGCCTACCAAATAAAGCATAAATACACAATCCAGAAATTCAAGACCCTCTATGATATGGCAATAGCCTTCACCTTTATGTGGTCAACATTCCAGCCAATCTGGGTGACTAATGGTCTTCTGATCTCATCCTGCCCTCTTCCATCTCTCTGCCTTGGCTAATGCCTTCACCTCTACTGGCATGTACTTTTCTTCCTCTTCCTCCTCCTCCATCTATTGAAGTCCTTCCCTTCCTTCAAGGCCCAACTCACCTGCTACCTCCTCCTTGAAGCCTTCTCTGAATTTCCTGCCCCTCAGATTTCTCATGGCACTTCTGCTCTTTTCCCACCTGGCTTTCTGCTTTGTACTGTAGATACACGTATTTGTCTTCTTTTCACTCTCTGCTCCCTCATCCATATAAATCATGGCACTGGCCCTCAAGCAGGGTAATTTTTCCAGGGCAGAGAAAGAGCCCTGGATTTAGATCAGGCACACCTGGGTCTATATATAAGCTCTACCAATTAGGCAATAGCTGCAAACTTAGGCAAATAATTTGCTGTCTCTGGGTCTCAGTTCCACTGTTGGCAAAAACAAAGATTTTGGACTAAATTGCCTATGGTCCTTTCTAGCACTAAAATGTTGTATGATCTTAAGCATTACTCAAACACAATCAATAAAGCAATTGGCACTGGATAGAGGCACAATTTACTGTAGCTTCTAATAGTAGCTTCTAAAGATTTTCATTGGTTGGCTTGTATTTTCCCTCAATTCAGGAAAATTTTTCTCTCCCCTCCTCATTTCCATGAATTTGTAAAGTACAATCCCTAGACTTGAGAAACTTCTATTTTGCTATCTGTAGAAAGGCAGAGCATATAATTATGAGAACCTAATTATCAGTTCTTTCCAAAGAAGTGGACTGGTTTATCTGTGTTTACAGTGTTTGACTGAATACCATTGAAAACTATCCTTGCTCATTCCCGTAATTATTGTTATCAATCTCCCTCCTTGTAATACCAAACAACTATTTTTTCAAATATGAAAACAAAATTAACTCTTTCCAAAGACAAAAATGAAACGAGTGCCTTTTATTCATTACAGAGATAAGAGCCTCAAACCTTTGAAAGAAAACATTGTTCAGCACAGATACAACCTGCTCCTCACCCCAATTTCCCTAAGAGCATAGAATCACAAATCTTAGACTGAAAGAAATCATTAGAGATCATCTGGTCCAACTTCTAGGCTTTGGACAAGTAAAGTACCATTTTCCAGATGAGAAAACTGAGACCCAGAGAAGTTAATTCATTTGCCCAAGATTACATAGCTAATAAATGGGAGACCCGAGACCAGAAATAAGTCTAATTAACTCCAAGTCTTGAACACTTTCTATCACAGTATATTATGCTGCTTCTCCTACTTGTCATTTTTGTTTGTGCTCTTTCTTGGAAGCCAGTGACCATGTTAATTTTCTGTATTTTCCATAGCTACTATCATAGTGGGAAGCTAGGTGGAGCAGTGGATAGAGTTCTTGGCATAGAGTCAGGAAGACTCATCTTCCTGAATTCAAATATGGCCTCAGATACTTACTAGCTCTGTGACCCTAGGCAAGTCACTTAACCATACTTGCCTCAGTTTCCTCATCTGTAAAATGAGCTGGAGAAGAAAATGGCATTAACACTCCAGCATCTTTGCCAAGAAAGTACCAAATGGGGTCACAAAGAGTTGGATGCAACTGAAAAATTACTGAAGAAAAACAATCATAGTGCTAAGCATATAGTGGGTATTTGTTAATTACTTTTTTCCTTTCCTCCAATTGAATCTTTAATATTTTTTCTAATTACACGTCAAAATAATTTCTAACATTTGGTTTTTTTTTAATTTTGAATTTGATTTTTTTTTCTTTTCCTCTCACCTTTTTCCCCTCTCTAAGATGGCAAACAATTTGACATAGGTTATGCATGTGCAGTCATGCAAAAGTCATGCTGTGAAAGCACAGACCAAAAAATAATAATAATAATAACCACACAAAAAGTAAAGTAAAAAGAGTATGCTTCAATCTGCACTCAGAGTTCATTAGTTCTTTCTCTGGAGATAGATAGCATTTTTCATCATAAGTTCTTCAAAATTGTCTTGCTTCATTGTGTTGCTGAAAATAGACGAGTTATTCACAGTTGATAATTGTACAATATTGCTGTTACTGTGTACAATGGAGTTCTGGTTCTGCTCACTTCACTTTGCACCAATTCATGTAAGTCTTTCCAGGTTTTTCTTGAAGCATCCTGATGCTTATTTCTTATAGCATAGTAATATTAGTAATATAGTAATATTCCACCACAATCATATAACACAATTTGTTGAACCATTTCCCAATTGATGGGTATCCCCTCAATTTCTAATTGTTTGCCACCACAGAAATTATTACTACTAATATTCCTGCACATGTAAGTACTTTTCAATTTTTTATATCTTTTTGGGCTATAGACCTAGTTGTAGTATTGCAGGCCAAAAGGTATGCCCAGTTTTATGCCCTGTGGGCATAGTTCCAAATTGTTCTCCAGAACATCTGGATTAGTTTAGTACTCCACAAACAATGCATTAGTGTCCCAATTTTCCCGCATCCCTCAAACATTTTTACATTTTTGTCTTATTAGCCAATCTGATAGGTACCTCAGAGTTGTTTTAACTTGCATTTCTTTAATCAATAGTGATTTAGAGCATTTTTTCATATACCTATAAATAACTTTGATTCCTTCTTCTGAAAACTGCCTATTCATGTCCTTTGACCATTTATCAATTCGGGAATGACTCACATTCTTGTAAATTTGATTCAGTTCTCTATACATTTGAGAAATATGGCCTTTATGAAAGAAACTTGCTGAAAAAAATTTTCCTCAGTTTTTCCTTCTAATCTTGGTTGCATTGGTTTTGTTTTATGCAAAACTTTTTTAATTTAATGTAATCAAAATTGTCCATTTTATCTCCTGTAATTCTATCTGTCTCTTGTTTGGTTATAAAGTCTTTCCTTATCCATAGATCTGATAGGCAAACCATTTCACGCTCCCCTGATTTGTTTATGGTATCACTCTTTATGTCTAAATCATGTACCCATTTTGACCTTATCTTGGTATATGGCGTGAGGTGTTGGGCTATACCTAGTTTCTGCCAAACTGCTTTCCAGTTTTTCCAGCAATTTTTGTCAAATAGTGAGTTCTTATCCCTAAAGCTGGGATCTTTGCATTTATCCAACCCTAGATTACTATGGTCACATTGCCTAATGCTGGCTTGCCAAGGAGCTATTGGATTTCAAGGCATGGCCTGGCTTGCCAAGAGTAGCCTGTACGAGATTGCAATGTATTCTCACCTCAGTGAGACAGATCTCTCCTGTCGACGTTTTAAATTGTCTGGGACTGGAAAACTGTTTCACTCCATCCTTTTGTAAGTTCTGCCACTCCACAATTCATTTTGAGCCACTATTTTAAGTTGTTTGGAGGGGAATTTGGTAGAGCTCAGGTGAATCCCTGCATTACTCTGCAAGTTTTGCTCCTCCCCACAATAAATGAACAAGACTATGTGATATTAGTGTACAAACACTCAATTTAAAATCATACAAGCGAAATTCATATCTTGGTTTTGTCACTTACTTTGTGCATGATCTTGAACAAATCATTGAACCTCTCTGTGCTCCAGTCTCTACTTCTATAAAATGAGGAGGATACACTTCATGGTTATTATGCTCTTATTTGAGTAATCTAACTATGCTGCCATGTTCCTGGCACTCCTCTACCAAAACACATTCAGTAGCTCTTCATTGCCTACCAAAGAAAGCATAAGTTCCTAATCCAGAAATTCAAGACCTTCCACAATATGGAGATAACCACCAAAGGTCATTGTCCAGTGAAATTCCAGTGAATAAATGAATCAAAGCAAACTGATGGAAGGCCAACCTCTTTATTTTAAAAATGAGAAAAGTAAATTCCAGAGAGATGAAGCAACTTGACTTGCCCACATAGTAATGAGTAACGAAGCCAGGATTCAACCTGGGACTCCCAGCTCCAAACTCATGCCCTTTCTACTATATCACTTCTAGACTACTCATTTTGGTATTTTACCATTGCTGCATTCTTCCCTGCTCTCTATATGTGTAAGGGAGCTGTGCATTTTCCTCCCTATCCAGTGGTGGTGTTCAGCAAAGTAGCTGATTTGGTTCATCCATCCCCCCTAAATGGTTATAAAAGGAAGATAAGAGATTTGAAATGAAGCTTTCATGGTTGCTGGAGGACAAATCCTTGCTTAGAGAGGGCATGGAGCACCCTGGGAACAACTGGGAGGATAGCAGCTGGGCACATCTCCATGAGTCCAGAGCCGAGTAGACTTGTACAACAAAAGCAAAATCAAGAGGATGCTCATTTGTACCACTACGTTAGAACCACATTTGGGTAACTCAAGTGTTCCAAGCCAACACAATGTGTTTAATGGGGTTTGTGCTGGGAACATCCAAATCGAACATGAGAGTAACCCGAGGGGCCTTTCGAGGGTGCTCAGCTCATCTAAAGCAGAATCACTTGATGTCCCCTACCATCTGGGTGGGCATAGCAGAGTGCCTCCGTATTAGGAGACCAGGGTATGCCCTAATACAAGTCCTTTTACAGAAGGATCTTTGGAAATAGTTCTTATCTCAGGGCAGCTAGGTGGCATAGTGGATAGAGCTCCAGCCTTGGAGTCAGGAGGACCTGAGTTCAAATCAGGCCTCAAACACTTGACACTTAGTATCTGTGTGACCCTGGGCAAGTCACTTAACCCTGATTGCCTCACCAAAAAGAAAAAAGAAATAGTTCTCATCTCTATATAAAATTTTCATTTGAGGAGTGACCTGACTAAGATTCTGCCAGCTGAGCGCTATACAAAAAGATGGTGGGGGAGTGAAACATGGAAGAATAATGATGAGAAGCTACAATAGCGGCAACAGCTCCATCATGTCCTGGGAGTTAGAAAGAACTACAAGGATGGCAAAGAGCTATACCAAAAAGGTGGCCAGAGTAACCATGGAAAAGAATTCTAATAGAGAACCTTGGAACCACAGAATCTGAGAGATGGAAAGGACCTCAGCAATGGCCAACCCATACAGGAAAAGGCTATTCACTGTAGTATAGAACTGGTGGCCACCCAGCCTCCGACGGAAACCTTGAAGGAAGATGAAACCCTTACATCTCCAAGCATCCGTTCCATGTTTGGATAACTCTAATCGTTAAGAAGTTTTTTGGTTTTGTTTTCTGTTTATTTGTTTTTATGACAGCAAGCCTAAGTCAACATCTTGACAACTTGTACTCATTGCTCCTGATTGTAGTTTCTGGGGCCAAACAAAACAAATCTAATCCTTCCTCTGTATGACAGCGTTTCAAATACAGCTACAATGATGCACTTTGCCCCACCCCCCAACCCTGCCCCAATTCCAGTCTTTACCATATGTTCAGTTCCTTCAACTGAGCCTCGTTTGACAAGAACTTGATGCACTTTACCATCCTGGTTGCCCTCCTACAGACATTCTCCTTTTTATCAATATCCTCCTTAAAAGGAGTCTAGAAATAAAAGCAATACTGTCAGTCCACTAAAAGGAATTATGAAGTTCCTACTATGTGTCAGATACTGTGCCATGTGCTAGAGATACAAAGAAAGGGAAAAGATGGTCCCTGGTCTCAAGGAATTCACAATCTAACAGATGGGATGGCATGCAAATGACTACATATGATCACGATATGTACAGGCTAACTTGGCAAAAAGAAAAAGTAGTCATTAGCTTTAGAGAGGATCAGGAAACTCCAGATGACTTCTGACAAGGGCAGAGTATGGTGGGATTAACACTTTGCTCTTCCTGGAAGCTCTGCCCCTCTTAATGAAGCCCAACATCACACTTGCTTTTCTTCACTGCTGCATCACAGTAGTAACTCTTACTAAGCTTGCAGTCCACTAAGGCCCCAAATCTTTTTCAGAACAACTGCTATGCAATCATACCTCCACATATAGTGACTAGAAGAGCCTCTGTAGGAGAAATGCACTGAAGAAACATATGAGAAAGTTGCATTTAAGAGCTTTACTCAGTACATGCTTCTAAGTAACTGAGGCTACATAAGTTACTGGGGAGGGAGTGTTCACTGGGCAGGTGTTATTTCTGTAGATTCATTTATATTCATTGCCTAGAAAATATACATTTTCTTATATGAGATTTGTGACTCGTGTTTGTTGAGAAAATTGGTGAAAATACCCTGGTCGATATCAGATAGTGAAGTTTCCAGGCGGTCTGATTTGGGGCACTGAGCCTGGAACCTTGGTGTCATGTGATAGCTGTTAACATGAGAAATTAAGCTACTGATACAAGTGTGCCCTGTTTTTCCAATGAGATTATAAATTCTTCCAGGTGGGGTAAAGGCTGTGTCTTTCATGTCTTTAATAGTCACTGACCTACTGTCTCACCACACCCAAAACCAAGAAAGGAGGGAGGAGAATATGGTCCAGGGGGCTCACGCTCCAAGGGTTACCCTAAAGGACCTCTGAGGCTCCTTCCATTTCTAGAACTCTACAAATTCTTAATGGCAACTCCTGTTAGAAGAGATTCAAAGCACCTTTAACTCCCCTTCTTTATTATATGGATAATTCTGACAGCACAAAGAGCGGCTAGACATCCTCCTCACCCCAACGGGTCTGCCACTGATTTCAATCTCTATAAAATAGCCATAAGTCCTCATAGAAGCTCTCTTACCTGGCTACAAGAATGAGTAGGCCTGGAGCTGGGCCCAAGCTGCAGTCAGAAGTAAGAAAGAAGAAGGGATAGTCATGACTTCATGGCTTTTAATCAATTTAATTTAGAGATAATGTCTCCATGAAACCTGTTTACAAATGTTCCATATTAGAAACCAAAGACAAAGAGTTCTCAGAAAATAAGCCTCCTGCTTTGCTCTTTAAAATGCCAAACCAATTTTATCCCACTCTTCTTTTTTCCTTTTTTACCTTTAGTCCCAACCTCTCTCTGCTTTATTATTAGCTTCTCTCTTCCTTTTCCCTCTTCCTCCCTTGCTCTCCCTTCCTTCTATCTCTCTGTGTCTGTCTACATCTCTTTTCCCTCCTCCTACCTGCCTCTTACTCTCTTTACCCTCCTGTCTCTCTCTCTCTCCCCTCATTCTCTGTCTCTCATTATTTCTCTCCCTCTCCCTCTCTCTCTCTCTCTCTCTCTCTCTCTCTCTCCTCTCTCTCTCTCTCTCTCTCTCTCTCTCTCTCATTTTCTCTCCCTTTTTAATGGTTTCACTACCCACACAGTCAGCCTTGACATTTTCAGCTGAAGTTAATAACCAAGGTGTCATAGCATTAAGCAGCAAGTAGCTAAGGGGGAAAAAAAACTTCCTTACAAAACAACAGCAACAGCAAAAAAAAATTTCAATGTGGGAGAAAGAAATAACGTGAAGAGAAAACTAGCAAGAAGATTCCCCATGGTTCTCTGCACCTGAGCATTACAGTAACTAGTATCCTGATTCTATGACATATGGTTGAGTCACAAAAACCCTGACCTGAGGCTGGTTGGCCATGTCTGGAACCAGGGGAGTTTTCTGCCCTCCCTCTCTTTTGGGAGTCTCGCCAAGTCCTATCAGTTCTACCTCTCCATCATGGATCCACCACCTCCTTTCACCTCAGACAGCCACTGCCACCTGCCTGAAAATAGGAAAGGTCTGAGAATTCCATCTACACTGAAGTCTAAATAATTGGTGAGGGGTTTTGCCCTTTGAAATGAAACACTTTCTTTAGCCAAAGGATCCCTTATGATGGCATTTTCAGCATTAGGGAAAAAAAAGCTTAACGTGCTCTCCAAGCCCTCCCAACCAGGGAGACAGCCAAAGCCTGGATGATTCCAGATCAGCACACAACAGTATCTTTAAGATTAGTCCTGCCTGCCTGAACAACACTCAGTACCAGGGGGAAGATGAAAGGCTGTTTCAGCAATTGCATCATTCATTCTCCACATCTTTTTTTTTTCTATTCTCCCTGTTCATTTAAAGAAGAGGGGGAAGGCTGCCAGCTTATGACCTGCAGTAGGTTGATAGGCAAGGTTATCAGCAACGTTCAAGAAGCCAACTAGAAAGAAATAGTTACTGTGATAGATTAAGCAGGGGTTAAAAAAATCTCTCACCCTGCCCAACCACATTATTAAGTATTTGCTTCCAAATAAATCCCAACAGTTTAAAAAATCTTTCCTATTTCATCAGTTGATAGTTCCATAAATAAAACATTAGATTTCTTTTTTTAGTGAGTCTTGGCAATCTCTTTCATTTTCCTCTAATAGAGATAGCTGTCCATAAAGCAGAGATGTGGGGTGGCACAGGGGAAACAATGTTGGACAAATCACAATCTCCCTGAGCCTCAGTTTGGGGGGATTGTTTGTAAATAGCATTTTCTTTTTTCCAAGTATATTTAAAGATAGTTTTCAACATTCATTTTTGTAAGTTTTTGAGTTCCACATTTTTCTCCCTCTCCCCTCCCCAAAACAGCAAGCAAACTAATGTAAGTTTTACATGTGCCGTCATAGAAACGTATTTCCACCTTAGTCACGTTGCAAAACAAGAAACAGAACAAGAGGAAAAAGCCACAAAAGCCCCCAAAACCAAAAATCATGTTCTTCAGTCTGAATCCAGACTTCATACTTCTTTCTCTGGATATGGATAGCATTTTCTGTCATGAATCTTTTGAAATTGTCTTAGATCATTGAATTGCTAAGAAGACAAAAGTCAATCATAGTTGACCATGGCACAGTGTTACTGTGTACAGTGTTCTCCTGTTCCTTCTCAATTCACTCAGCATCAGTTCATACAAATCTTTCCAGGTTTTTCTGAAATCCACCTGCTCATCATTTCATATAGCACAATAGTATTCCATTGCATTTCTATATCACAACTTCTTCAGCCATTCCCTAATTGATGGGCATCCCCTCCATTTCCAATTCTTTGCTACCACAAAAAAGAGTTGCTATAAATGTTTTTGTACATGTAGGTCATTTTCCATTTCTCATAATCCCTTTGGGATACAGACCTAGTAGTGGTATTGTTGGATCAAGAGTATGCACAGTTTGATTACCCTTTGTGCATAGTTCCAAATTGCTCTCCAGAATGATTGGATCAGTTCACAACACCATTAACAATGCATTAGTGTCCCAACTTTCCCATGTCTTGTCCAACATTTATCATTTTCCTTTTATGTCATATTAGCCACTCTGATAGGTGTGATGTGGTACCTCAGAGTTGTTTTAATTTGTATTTCTCTAATCAATAGTGATTTAGAGCATTTTTCATGTGACTATAGATAGCTTTAATTTTTTCATCTGAAAACTGCTTATTCATATCCTTTGACCATCTATCAATTGGAAAATGTCTTGTATTCTTATAAATTTGACTCAGTTCGCTATGTTTTTGAGAAATGAGGCCTTTTTCAGAAACATTAGCTATAAAACTTGGTTCCCATCTTTCTGCTTTCCTTTTAATCTTGCTTGCTTTGGTTTTCTTTGTACAAAACATAATCAAAATTATCTATTTTGCATTTCATAATGTTCTCTCTCCCTTTTTTGGTTATAAATTCTTCCCTTCTTCATAGATCTGACAGGTAAACTATTCCTTGCTCTCCTGATTTCCTTATGGTCTCATCTTTATGTCTAAATCATGTACCCATTTTTTACCTTATCTTGGTATATGGTGTGAGATGTTGATCTATGTCTAGTTTCTGCCATACTATTTTCCAGTTTTCCCAGGAGTTTTTGTCAAATAGTGAGTTCTTACCCCAGAAGCTGGAGTCTTTGGGTTCGTCAAACAGTAGATTACTATAGTCATTTTCTACTATGTCTTATGTACCTAATCCATTCTACTGATCCAACATTATTTCTTAGCCAGTAGCAAATAGCTTTGATGATTACTGCCTTATAATATAGTTTTAGATCTGGTATAGCTAGGCCACCTTCCTTCACATTTTTTCATTGATTTCCTCCATATTCTTGGCCTTCTGTTCTTCCAGATGAATTTTTGTTATTTTTTCTTGCTCTATAAAATAATTTTTGGTAGTTTGTTATGGCATTGAATAAGTAAATTAATTTAGGTAAAATCATCATTTTTATTATATTAGCTTGGCCTACGTATGAGCAATCAATATTTTTCCACTTGTTTTGATCTGACTTTATCATGTGAAAAGTGTTCTGTAATTATGTTCATATAGTTCCTGCGTTTGTCTTGGCAGGTGGACTATCATGTATTTTATATTGTCTACAATTATTTTAAAGGGAATTTCTCTTTCTACCTCTTGCTGCTCAGCTTTTTTTGATAATATATAGAAATGCTGATAATTTATATGGGTTTGTTTTATATCCTGTTGACTTTGATAAAGTTAATTATTTCAAGAAGTTTTTCAGTTGCTTCTCTAGGTTTCTCTAAGTACACCATCATATAATCCGCAAAGGAATGACAGTTTTGTCTCCTCATTGCCCATTCTAATTCCTTCAATTTCTTTTTCTTCTCTTATTGCTAAAGCTAATATTTCTAGTACAATATTGAATAACAGTGGTGAAAATGGGCATCTTTGTTTCACCCCTGATCTTATTAGGAAGGTTTCTACCTTATCCCCGTTACAGACAATGCTTGCTGATGGTTTTAGACAGATATTACTTATCATTTAAGGAAAGAAAGCTCCATTTATTCCTGTGCCTTCTAATGTTTTTAATAAGAATTGGGTGCCGTATTTTGTCAAAAGCTTTTTCTGCATCCATTGAGATAACCATACAATTTCTGTTGGTTTTGTTACTGATACGGTCAATTATGCCAATATTTTTCCTAATATTGAACTAGCTCTGCATTCCTGGTATAATACACCTGGTCATAGTATATTATCTGGGTAATAAATTGTTGTAGTCTCTTTGCTAATATTTTATTTAAAATTTCACATCAATATTCACTAAGGAAATTGGTCTATAATTTTCTTTCTCTGTTTTGACTCTTCCTGGTTTAGGTATCAGCACCATATCTGTGTCATAAAAGGAATTTGGTAAAACTTCTTCACTTATTTTTCCAAGTAGTTTATATAGTATTTGGATTAATTGTTCTTTGAATGTTTGGTAGAATTCACTTGTGAATCCATCTGGCTCTGGAGATATTTTCTTAGGGAGTTCATTGATGGCTTTTTCAATTTTTTTTTTCTAAAGTGGGTTTAAGTATTTTATTTCATCTTCTGTTAATCTGGGTAATTTAATATTTTTGTAAATATTCATCCATTTCACTTAGATTGTCAGATTTATTGGCATAAAGTTGTGCAAAATAGCTCTTAGTTATTGCTTTAATTTCTTCTTCATTGGTAGTGAATTTACCCTTTTTCATTTTTGATACTGGTAATTTGGTTTTCTTCTTCCTTATTTTTAATCAAGTTAACCAAAGGTTTATCAATTTTTTTTTCATAAAACCTGCTCTTAGTTTTATGTATTAGTTCAATAGTTTCCTTACTTTCAATTTTATTAATCTCACCTTTAAGTTTCAGAATTTCCAATTCGATATTTAATTGGGGATTTTTAATCTGTTCTTTTTCTAGCTTTTTTAATTGTGTTCCCAATTCACTGATCTGCTTTTTCTCCATTTTATTTATGTAAGCATTTAGAAGTATAAAATTTCCCCTAAGTACTGCTTTGGCTGCATACCATAAATTCTGGTATGTTGTCTTATTATTGTCATTCTCTTTGATGAAATTATTGGTTGTTTCTATGATTTGTTGTTTGACCCACTCATTCTTTAAGATTATATTAGGATATTTAGGATTTAATTTTTAACCTATCTTTCCATGGCACTTTATTACATGTAATTCTTATTACATCAAAATGCAGTGAAAATATTACATTTAATATTTCTGCCTTTCTACATTTGAATGTGAGGTTTTTATGCCCTAATACATGACCAGTTTTTGTGTATGTACCATGTACTGTTGAGAAAAAGGTATATTTCTTTCTATACATATTCAATTTTATCCAGAGATCTATTATATCTAACTTTTCTAAAATTCTATTCACTTCCTTAACTTCTTTCCTGTTTATTTTGTGGTAAGATTTATCTAGTTCTGAGAGGAGGTTGAGGACCCCACTAATATAATTTTGGTATGTAATTCTTCTAGTGAATCACTTAACTTCTCCTCTAATAATCTGGCTCCTATACCACTTGGCACATATATGTTTAGCACTGATATTACTTCATTATCTATGGTACCTTTTAGCAAGATGTAGTTTCCTTCCTTATGTCTTAATGAGAACTATTTTTGCTTTTGCTTTGTCTAAGATTAGGATTGCTACCACTGCTTTTTTTATTTCAGCTGAAACATAATAGACTCTAGTCCATCCTTTTACCTTTACACTGTGTGTGTCTTTCTACCTCAATTGTGTTTCTTGTGAACATATGTAGGAGTCTGTCTTTTAATCCATTCTGCTGTCTGCTTCCATTTTATGGGAAAGTTTATCCCATTCATATTCACAGTTAGTAATCATAACTAACTGTGTATTTCCCTGCAGCCCATTTTCCCTTGATTATACTCTCTCTCTCTCTCTCTCTCTCTCTCTCTCTCTCTCTCTCTCTCTCTCTCTCTCTCTCTCTCTCTCTCTCTCTCTCTCTCTCTCTCTCTCTCTCTCTCCCCTTTGATCATGTTCCTCCTCACAGTGTTTTGCTTCTCACCACCACCTCAACCCACCCTCCCTTCTATCAGTCCACCTCATTTTTTCTTTTCCCCTTCCCTTCCTACTTCTCTATAGGCTAAGATAGATTTCTTTACCCAACTGAGTGTGAATGTTCTTCCCTCTTTAAGCCAAATCCAATGAGAATAAGGTTTAAACAATATTCACCCACTCCCTTCTTTCCCTCTACTGTAATAGGTCTTTTGTACCTCTTCATGTGATATAATTTACCCCATTCTGCCTCCTCCTTTTGTCTTCTGCCAGTAAAATCTTTTTTTTTCACCCCTTAATTGTTTTTTTTTTTATGGTCACATCAAAGTCAACTTATACCCACACCCTCTGTCTAGGTATACTTCTTCTAATAGCCCTAATAGAGATTCAGTTCTTAAGAGTTAAAAGTATCATCTTCCATGTAGGGATGTAAACAGTTTAACTTTATTGAATATGATGTTTTTTATTCCCTTTCCTGTTTACCTTTTTATGCTTCTATTGACTCTTTTACCCTCTGGTTCTAGGATATCAGAGCAGTCTTCCTTGTTAATTTCTTGAAAGATGCTATCCAGGCTCTTTTTTTTATCATGGCTTTAGGTAATCCAATAATTCTTATTTTATCTCTCCTGAATCTATTTTCTAGGTCAGTTTTTTCCAATGAGATATTTTAGATTTTCTTCTATTTTTTCATTCTTTTGATTTTGTTTGACTAATTCTTGAGGTCTCACAGTCATTGGTTTCCACTTGCCAAATCCCAATTTTTAAGGAATTATTTTCTTCAGTTAGTTTTTGTAACCCGTTTTCCATTTGGACAATTCTATTTTTTTTTTAAGGAGTTATTTTTTTCAGTCAATTTTTTACTTCCTTTTCCAAGCTGGAGTCTTTTTTCATGATTTTCTTGCACAACTCTCATTTATTTTCCAATTTTTTTTTTACCTTTCTTACTTGATTTTTAAAATCCTTTTTGAACTTTTCCAACAGGACTTCTGGGCCTGAGACCAATTCATATTCCCTTTTGAGGATTTGCATGTAGGCATTTTGACATTGTTGTACCCTTCTCAGTTTGTGTTTTGGTTGTCCCTGTCCCCATAGTAGCTTTCTAAGGTCAGAGCTCTTTTTCATTTTTGCCCATTTTTAAAAGTTGAGCTCTGCAGCTCTACAGCAGACACTGTCTCAAGCTTCTTGCATTGAGGGCCAGGGGTCCTGTCACTGGCTTTCTATGCCAGGGCCTCCAGGGCTGGTGACTTGCCTACTGAACTGGACAGGCCTGGCCTAGTTGTGCCTCTTATGCCTTGGGTTCTGGGGTTGGCAGTTTGCCTGCTGCACTGGAGCTGGAGGCCTCACAGCTGGCCTGCTGTGCCATTGACCTGTTGAGCCCAGACCTCAGAGCCTTGGTTGCTGATCTGTGCTGTGGCTAAGAGCCTCCTGCTGGCTTGCCTGGACCCCACCTACACAGGGCTGTGTTTCCCTTTTACTCACGTGAGACAGACCTTACCTGAAGTCCTTCTAAGTTATCTTGGGCTGAAAAATTGTTTCACTCTGTTTTTTGTGGATTCTGTCACTCCAGAATTCTTTTAGAAGCTTATTTCTGAGGGAAAGTGGGAAGAGCTCAGACAACTTCCTGGCTTCTCTCTGCCATCTTCTGGGATTCTGTTTTGTTATTATAAAATATGAATAAAACCTTAGAGTACCTACTTCAGAGGGCTGATATATAGTTCAAGGGAGATAGCAGTTATTAAGAACTATAATAACTAGCATTAACACTGATTTAAGGTTTTCATAGCACTTTACAAATTCTCACTTTATCCTCAAATCAGCAACGAGAGGTAGGTACCATTATTATCCCATTTTACAGATTAAAAACTGAAGCAGATAGAGGTTAAGTTACCTGCCCAAAGTAATACAACTAATAAGCATCTAAGGGAGGACCTGAACTCTTGTCTTCCTGATTCCATTCACTGGGTCAACTAGCTTCCTGCAAACCTTTCAGTTATTTGCACAATTATTTTCTTGCTGATAATAAGATGATAGGAACTGAAACCAATAAGGACCTTGGAAATCATATTGCCCAGTGGTTCCCAAACTTTTAAAATATAAGCAATTTCCTTTAATACCACATGGTATTAAAGCTATAGCTGAAATGTCTTTTAATATATGTATTACTACATATTACATATTATAAACAATATTATATATGATATTAATCTATTTTAAAATACAAAAATGGGCAAATATATAGGTCTAGACCTATGATTTCATCTATTTATAGAATTCCAAGTGTAGAAAATATTCCATAAGTACACATCAGTAAAACCTTTTTAATTTATAGTCTTCGAGACCAGTCTGGAGCACACAAAAAACAGGTGACTTCCTCAGTATTTCATGCCTAATATGGGTCAGAAACAAGACTTAAACTTAGGTCTTCTTGACTCCAAGGCTGACCCTCTATCTCCTGCCAGACCACTTCACTATAAATTCAACGATGCTTTCAAGAGAATTTATATATTTTTTTCATCACATAGAATCTGCATGTACATTTGAAATATAGAAATCCTAATATGTATGAGACATTTTCCAGTCTATAGAATATTTACTTATTTGTGAATTCACATATGAATTTTAAACAAAGGTTGGGACCCATTGGTTTAGTGCAAATGTAGGAGAGGAAACAGAGGCCCATAGAAGAGAATGAGTTCCCTAAGGTCATGAGGTGAGTAAAAGAACTGGGACTCAGCTTGGGTTTCAGATTTTAGATTCTTTGATTCCAAATTCAATATGTTCTAATACATTTTAGATGTTTATGTCTGTTGAATGAATGAATCAGTATAAGAATAAATAAAGAAATTTGACCTTTCTTGATTGTTTCTAAAAACTAAAAACAAAAAAAAAATGGTACTTTTTACCAAGGGTAGAAATCATCAGAGAAGGAACATGACACACTGGATGAGAGCTAGCCTCCGAGCCAGGAAGACCTAGGTTTGAGTCTCTTCTCCAATAATTCCTGGTTTGGCAACTTTAAACAAGTCACTTAGACCTTCAATATCCCTCCCCTCTCCACCCTGGCTAATTGTCGGAGTTTATCATTTGCCAGGAAAGTGGTGATCTGAACTGGTTGAGAGAGTTTTTAAGTGGGAGCACCCTATGTCAATGAAGGTAACAGGTCTTGTCCAAAGGAAAAAAAAAAAGCAACATGGCAAACAATCTAATTTTCTTCCTCTTCTTTTTCAATGAATGATACGGGATGGTAAAATTTAGTGCTACGAACCTTAGGACTGTTTATTCCGATCCTCTCATTTTAAAAATGATCAAACTGGAGCGCGCGCTCAATCTCCTCCGAGACTGAGAGATTTTAGCGACACAGCTGAGAGACCGCTAGGCAGCCCCTCCATCCTGCCGGACTCTGGACTCTGCTGCAGGCTCGTGCCTCCCGCCGTCTCCTCCTGTTTTCCTCTATGGTCCCGGCCACATGGTATGATCATTAGGTGTTCAGTTTCCCAACAACTTTCTATGGAAAATCAAGGGAAGTGGGCCATGGTTGACGTGAGCAACTTTGAAGAGTGGGACCCCTTTAGAGAAGCTTGATCAAGGTGCCATCATCATGAGACCCTCCAAATCAGGACTCTGGCAGAGTTCCTCTATCTCGTCTTGCTCAATCAGTGGAGGCTATCTTTCCATTTCTCCTTTGCCTTCTGGGAGGTAGCAGAAAGCCAGCATCATCATGGTTGGATTTAAGCCTACAGACTTGACCCCAACAGCCACCATAAAGTTCTTTGGGGCTGGCACCGCTGCCTGCATCGCTGACCTCATCACCTTCCCCCTGGACACAGCCAAAGTCTGACTGCAGATTCAGGGAGAGAGCCAGGGAGCCATCAGAGCTTCCTCTGCCACTGCCCCGTATCAGGGTGTTATGGACACCATTCTGACCATGGTGAAGACTGAGGGCCCTGGCAGCCTCTACAACGGGCTAGTGTCTGGGCTGCAGCACCAGATGAGTTTTGCCTCTGTCTGAATTGGCCTCTATGACTCTATCAAGCAGTTCTACACCAAGCATGCAGGCAGATCAGAGCATGCAGTCATTGGGAACCACCTCCTGGCAGGCTGCACCACGGGGGCACTGGCAGTGGGAGCAGCCCAACCCACAGATGTGGTGAAGGTACCAGGCTCATGCAGGTGGCAGCCGAAGATACCAGGGCACAATGGATGCCTATAGGACTATAGCCCGAGAGGAGGGGCTTTGAAGCCTATGGAAAGGAACTTCACTCAATGTTGCCCGCAATGCTATTGTCAACTGTGCTGAGCTGGTTACCTATGATATCATCAAAGATGCCCTCCTGAAGGCTCACCTCATAACTGATGACCTTCCATGCCACTTGACATCACCCTTTGGGGCTGGCTTCTGCACCACCATCATTGCTTCCTCTGTGGACATAGTCAAGACAAGATACATGAACTCTGCTACAGGCTAATATGCTAGTGCTGGCCATTGTGCCCTCATTGTGCTTTGGAAGGAGGGACCCCAAGCCTTCTACAAATGGTTCATGCCTTCCTTCCTCCTCTTAGGCTCCTGGAATGTAATGATGTTTGTCATCTACGAGCAATTGAAACGGATCCTGATGGCCACTCACAGGTCCCAGGAAGCTCCTTTCTGAGCCCTCTCCAGCTAGCTTTCTGCCTGATGCCTGTCCCCTTTGAGTTTGACCCCATCCTGCCTCTCCTCCCCTGCCTTAGCATTGAAGGATCTCCCCCTACTCTCCTGCTTAAGCCCCATTTAAACCTTCTCCAGCCCACTTCTCCTGCCATTGCATACTCACTTCATTCTTATGCTCCTTACATCTAATAAAGCCAAACCAGAAAACAAAATGATCAAACTGATGTAGAGCCTATATCATATTGCATGCTGTCCTGGGGTGGGAAGGGTAGAAAATTTAAAACTTCAAAGCCTATGGAAGTGAATGTTGAAAACTAAAAATGAATTAATTTTAAAAATGATTGAACTGAGGATTCAGAGTGTAGAAGAGACTTGCCCAGCACCCTGAAGGAAGATAGCAGAACTGGTGTTCAAACCCACTTCTCCTGCTTTCAAACCCAACATCTTTTCCACTCCACCACATTGCATCTGATTGTCCAACACTGTGAGCTGCCTTAAGATGAACTGTCATGGTTTTAGCTGGGTGCATCTTGCAGAGTTCTGCCTGTAAATGTGTACATATTATAGGGATTGATTTTTTGGCCATCAGCTCTGCAGGAAAAGGAGGAAGAGCTGGGAGTGGGGGCACAGAATGGGCCAGCTATTTATTTATTTATTTAAATGATAATTGCTGGCATTCAATTTACTGTGCCATCTGGCTTGGGATAAATTTGAATACGTATAATGGAAAGCTGCAGGGAATTTTAAAGAGGCAAGAAAGAGATAATTTCTTCTGAAAGTGTCCCCACTGCTGGAAATGATGCACCCCTACCCCCAATCATTTTGCAACCACCTGGACAAAGGTGAATGGCTATGCCCTTAAAGGAGGTTTTTCTTGTAGGGCTGGGAGAATATGGAGCCACTAAGGGGATTTTGTCCATAATTCATAAGCCTCATTGAATTTAGAGGTTAAAGAGAGTAGAATTTCACAGAATTTAGAGGTTATCTAATCCAACCCTCTCATTTCATAGAGAAGAAAACTGAGTTCCAGAGAAGTTAAGCGACTTATCCAAGATCTTACCACTATCAAGGGACAGGGTCAAGAATTTGAATTCAGATCTTCAAACAGTGAATCCAGTGAGTTCTCTTTCTGCTACAAGGTCAATTTAATAGCTACTTTTCATAAGCCTCTTCTCTACAAACATACATAGTTGGTATGCTTGAATAATGCTATTTTGTCCTATTGACATTCCCCTCATTCTTCTCCGGTCTTGAACTCACTAGAAAATATCGGGGCTCATTCACCAACAGCTAGCTCTAGTCTCTCAGGCTACACAGCAGTGCCCAAATCAGAAAGCATATATTTTATCCTAGCAGGCCTATTTCTCATTCCTTTGTTTCTTCTTATCCATAATAGATCCTTCCTACATCATCTTGTGTTTGTCGTTCATTATTCAAAATAAGGTTAATAGCAAGATGGAATATATTTGGGGGAAGGGGAGGCATAAAGCCAGAGTCAGCCTGTTCTGTTTTGGCTTTCATATATGTTTCCAATTTGATCAAGTTTGATGTGTTAGAGAAGAAGTCACAGATGTCTCAAGAAAGTCTTATAGAATTACTTAATGCCCAAAGGCTAATGCCCTCCCTTAGCCCCCAGCTGATTGAGCAGAACTAAGTACAGCCATTGCTCGCAGGATAATCAAAGGGAGGGAAAATACAGGTGTGGCTAACTTTCCAGAGGCCAGAGTCCTAAGGAATACACAGAAGAAATGCCAGTGTCAGACAATGTTCACAGGAATTACAAATAATGGAGCATGTATTTACCACATGTCGGAGCCCTATCTATGTCTGAGTCACTTTCTGCCAAAGGTTCCACATTTAACGTCAGTCTAGTAATTGCCAGCAATAGAATCCAGTCTTCTACCTCCAAAAATTTCCCCACTACAAATCAACCCATTCTCCCCATAATGATAGCATAATGATGTTCATTTACAAGTAGACTCAGCACTCTTTTTGGACATAAAACTGATCCAATTTGCTACATTCAGCTTTTCTTCTACCCCTGGCCATGGTGCTGAACCAACTTAAGTAGGTGGATCAGGTATTCACCAAATAGTGTGATTTCAAGGGTATTGGTAAGGTACTCCTATGCCAAATGATCTCCATGTGCCTGAAATTCCACCATTAATAACTAATTTATTAGCCCAATTTGTGACTCTATTAAAAATGAAAAATCTCCTAAAGAGACTGTGATGAAGTGAAAAGAAGACTTGACTTAGAATTTTAAGACCTAGGTTCAAGTTCTAATTCTTCTATTTAACAGCTATATGGCATTTGACAAGTCAGTTCCCTCTTGTGTATGTCATCTTCCTCATGAATAAAATAAAAAGGTTGGACTAAATGAAAGCTAAGGTCCCTTCTAGTTATGAAATTCTATGTGATTATGTGAGGAAGCATTGTCACTAATGTCTTAATAACAAAGTGAATGACTATCTAAATACATTTCCTCTATAAAAGAGGAACCAGAACATTTAAAGAGCATTGAGGATCTCTGGAAGAGACAAAAGGACACAATATTATAAAACTCATTAGGCTGACCTATGTGAAGAAAGCACACAGCTCAGTCTAGTGTGTTCTTCTCCTATCCACTTTCTCATTGACCATCATACAAATCTTCATGAATGTGGTGAAAGCTACACACTTGTTCCCTTTAGGGAACTAAGGTGCACATAGATATTTGAAAACTTTTCACCCATTTATTCTGCCACCATCACTTTTCAGATGAGGAAACTGAAGGTCAGGAAAGAAAAGTAACTTCACACTCCATTACTATGACTCCACAGACTAAGACTGTTCAATAAGGGGGGGAAATAGAAAGTATTTCAGTAGGGGAAAGATTTATACATTCACATGGTACTTGCAAAGAAAAACATGCACACAAAGGAGTTGGCCTCAGATGTAGATGCTGAAACAGTGGGCATACTTTGTATACCTGGAGTGAGTAACAGACCAAATGGAAAGAAAGAATTGTAGTGTTGCATCAATGCAGCATCCTGGGGAAATGGAGTCTCAATCAGAGAGGGAAGGCGAGAATGAGAGAGAGAGAGAGAGAGAGAGAGAGAGAGGGAGAGGGGGAAATAATCAGGACAAGAAATAGCTTGGCAGGCCTGTGAAATAACAAGAGACCAGTATAACAGGGAATTACATACTCTGAGCAGTAGTGAAGCATAGAACTAGATTGTGAAAAAGTAAATATGAACCTTGGTCTTCATTGGTACTATGAGTCATGGAGACTGTGCAGATATGAGGTAGGGGGTGGGGAGCAGTGACTTTTTAGAGTCAATTCTTTTTTCAAAAAAAGGAGTAAGGAGAAGGTTGATTGATTCTTTAGGAATCTCAAAATATACAGGGTAAAACTTTGGATTGAAAATGCTATGGAGATTCCTTTTTGAAGGGGATAAGAGTTTTCTTTAATATCTTTGAGCTCCATTTCACATTTTTGTCAGGAAAAATAAAATATACTCTATATCTGATATTGTAATAATCTAATTGCTTGCAAAGGAGAAGAGAACCCTTTTGATTTGATCCTCACAACAACCTAGGAGACAGATGTCATTATCCCCTCTTTACAGTTGAAGAAACTGAGGCAAAAAGAGGTTAAGTGACTTCCCCAGGTTCATACAGCTAGTAAGTGTCTGAGGCTGGATTTGAATTCATGTCTTAATGACTCTAGATCTGGTACTCTCACTACTGTGCCCACTTAGAAACCTCCGTAACAACAATGTCAAGAACATTAAAGTTCAGTATGATCAGTGGGCTGATAAATGCTAAGAATGACAAAAATGACTGTTGCTGCTGCTGCTGCTGCTGTTATTGGTGTCCTAAAGATACATTGGGGAAAAGAGGAAAATTAAAAAGACATCCCATCACTGATCAGGGAAGGTTGATAATAGATGACAGAGGGAAGGCAGAACTACTTCTTATTTTGCCACTCTTTTACATTCCAAGAAAAATATTTTTTGGATTGAAAGAACAAAACAAAAATGGCTAATAGGAAATGTAAAAACTTCCAAAATGTAGGGAGCTAGGGAGTCCTGTGATGAGTGCATGTCACCAAGCACAAAGAAATTATACATTGGGGTAGGAAAGGAAATAAGCATAAATCAAACAACTACTATGTGCCAGGCATTGTAAGAAGTGCTTTACAAATAAAATCTCCTTTGATCCCCACAACAACCCTGGAAGGTAAATGTTATTATGGTCCCCATTTTACAGTTGACAAAACTGAGTCAGAAAGAGGTTTAGTGAAGTTTCCCCAAAGTCACACAGTTAGTATGTGTCTGAGGCCATATTTGAACTCATATCTTCCTAAGTCCCACTACTGTATCCACTCGGCCATCTAAGTTCCTGAATACTGACACAACAGTCAGGTATTATTTCTGGACTGTTGTCAGTGATAAATGAAAAAAGTAGAGAATAGAAAAGGTGTTACAGGATTGGAGGAGGGCAAATTTCTTGATTTGAAAAAAAGAATAGAATGAAATCTACAAACTGTGGGTCAAGTAGCTGATGATTCTTAGACATATTTCGAAATATATTATTAGAGAGATGGTGAATGTCTGGAAAAGGAAAGAGTGAACCACAAAAACTATCATAGCTTCACCAAGAATCATCATGTCTGATTAACCTCATTTTCTTGGCAGTTTATTATATCAGAGGAATAGTATAGAAACCATTTACACAGATGTTAGCATAGCACTTAACAAAGTCTTGTTATTTTTATGGAAAAGATAGCAAGAGGTATACTAAGTGATGGCACAATTAGGTGAATTCAGAACTGGCTAAATGCCCAGATCCAAAGAAAAGTCATTGTTGGATCATAAGGTCATAGATATGGAGCTGGCAGGGATCTAGAAGCCATATAAGGAAACAGCCTCAGAAAAGTTAAGTGACTTACTTAATGGACAAATGACTTTCTAAGAATTCAATGCCAGCTTGGAAGGAAATACATAAAGAAGTGCACCAGAGATATGAGTTTAGCTCTGTGCAATTTAACTTTATTTTTATCAGTGATTTAAATAAAGCCATAGATGGCACACTTTAAAATTGGAAATAAAACAAAGTTGGAAAGGATAGCTCAATCATTATGTAGTCAAAATTATTTTAAAAGATCCTAATGACAAGAATTTTGGGATAACACTAATGCAGTTCATCTGGAAAAGATCTGGAAATTTGGTGCTCAAAACAAATCAATTGTAATATAGTAGTCTCCAAAGTTAATGCATCTAATTTTGCTTTCATTATATTTTGTTGCTGCTGTTTTTCCTTTTCATCATACTTTTTTTCCACCCTCCACCTTCCTTGTTACAAAGAACAGATATTAACCAAAGTTAACTGATATAGGTTCTCTATCTGATTTTAGTGCAGTTTTATGCTTTAATAGTCTTCAACTGCACTAAGATTTTTGAGACACCTTGTATAATTATCCTGCATAGTCTGACTTATACATGTTATCTTTCTCGTTAATATGTAAACTCCTTGTGGGCAGTGACTTTATTTTGTTGTTTTTGTACTTCGGTTATTCTTTGTATCCTCATCACTTAGCTCTCATCATTTACATTTCTTTGCCCAAAGTGCTTAATAAATGTGCATAATAATTTAAAAAATGGTGCTTAATAAATACTTGTTCATTCGTATATTGATGGAAGATTATTGTCTCAGTTTCTCTATTGGTTCTCTGAGTGTTTTCTAAGTGTGCCATTGTGACACTTGCAGATAATGACAGCTTTGTCTCCTTTTTGCAGATTTGGACCTCTTTGTTATTCCCAAAGCTAACATTTCTAGATCTATTTTAAATAATAGCCTTGAGAGGTAGGTGACATTTGTTCTATCCATTTTTCCCAGAATTTGGAGTCCTGAAGGCCTGAGATTAAATCCTGACTTACATACTTAACAGCTGTTTGATCCTGGGCAAGTCATTTTCTCTCTCTCAGACTGAGGTATTCGTTAGTAAATTAGGAACAATAATAGCACCTAACTCACAAGGTTGTTGGGAGGATTAAATAAGCTAACATACATAAAATGCTTTGCAAAATTTAAGGTATTATGAAAATGTTAGCTGTAAGCTATTTGTGACTCATTCTGCTAATTATTTCTTTAATGTTGGGATATCTTTGTATCCTTGATATAAATCCAACCTGAGTGTAGTGAATTCATTTCTGGATATATAATTACAGTATCCTCTCTAATATCACCTTTAATGTTATAGCATCTGTATTTCTTATTGAATACTCTTTCTTTTCTCTGTCTCTCTCTTGTTTGGGTACTCTTAAATGGAGTTTGGTAGAGGGACTTTTGTCCCTACAGAGATTTTTGTCTTTATTTTCTTAGAAGAGTTATTGTTGCAAATGTTTTTTAAATGTTTCATACAACTCACTTGTAAATCCAAATAGTCCAAAGCTTTTATTTTTCCTTCTGGTAACTGATTTATGGTTTTGTGAATTTATTTTTCTGAGATTGGCTTTTGAAATATCTCTTTCTCTTTTTTTTTTTTAGTGAGTATTTTACCTTTTTGCAGATACTCAAAAATTTCCTTTGGATTTTCACTTTTGATGGTGTACACCTGTGCATATGGGACACCAACTTATATGTTCCATCCCCTCTCTCTGTTAAGATTTCATCATGTTAATTTTTTGTTTTGGTAATTTGATTTTCTTCTCTATTTTTCTTAATTAGCTTAGTTGATAGTTTCTGAATTGTGTTGGTCTTTTAAAAAACATATTTTATAATTTTTTATCAACTTTATGATCTTTTTATTCCTTTTGTACTTGTTTTTAGGTTGCTAATGCATTTATTTTCTAGCCCTTTTGAGTGTATTTTCAGTTTTCTATTTTACTTTTTGTCTATATTGTTAATATAAGTTTTGAAAGATGTATTTTTTCTGAGAACTTATTTAGATGAATTCCAAAAATTTAGATATATTGTTCCATTATTGTCATTATACTTGACATAATTATTTGTTAGCTGTATGATTTGTTCTTTAATTCATTTATTCAACATGTCATTGCTTAGACTCCAGTTAAGCTTGTTTATCTTGCTTATATTTAATTTTGATGTTATTGTATTGTAGTCTATTAAAGATGCATTTATTATATCTGCCTTTTTACATGTAAAAAAATTCCTTTTTGCCATAGCACATGAATAATTTTTATTAAAGTGCAATGAATGTTTAAAATGTGCATATTCTTTAATATTACCATTCAGAAGTAGCTATAAATGAATCAAATCTAGTTTATGAAACAATTCATTAGGTTCTTTTTCTTCTTGTTCATTTTTCAACTAGACTTATCCAACTCTGTGAGTTGAGTATTAGAATCTCCTACTCTCATTGTGTAATAAACAGCTTCCTTTTGCAATTTAGTTGGCTTTTCTTTTAAGAACTTAACCACTATGCTATTTCAAACAAAAGTAGTTAACATTATTTACCAGTATCTCTGGTACCTTTATACATAATGTAGTTTCCCAATATATCTTTCAGATTGTATCTCTAATTTCCTTTCTAGCTCTAAGTCTCACTGAACTTCTAACATCAAGAGTATGTCTGGAAAACTTGGGAAAAAAATATTCCCTTCAATTTGGTCATTTCAAAACATGTGTGACTTTAGTGAGTGTAAATGATGCAAATATATATAGGACACAGATCCTACTCTCAGGGACCTTACAACCTAAACAGGGTTAGGGCAAGCTCAGTAGTAAAAACAAAGCTACTAATAATATACCCTTTGTCCAGAATATGAGAGAGCAAATAGAAAAGGTTCTAATTGTTAAGATACTTGGTGGCTAAAATATGAAATATGATTAGCCTCTAAAGAAATTATGTTCTGAGTAGGCAGACTTCAGAAAAACCTGGAAAGACTTCTGTGGTCTGATGCTGAGTGAAGTGAGCAGAACCAGGAGAACATTGTACACAGTAACAGGCCACATTGTGTGATGGCTAATATTGATAGACTTAACCCTTCTGAGCATTACAAGGATCTAAGATATCTCCAAAGGGCCTCATGATGGAAAATGCTATCCACATCCCAAGAAAGAAGTATGGAGTTTGAATGCAGATCGAAGCATACAATTTGCAACTTTTTTTTCTTCTGCTGTGTTTTGTTTCCTCTTTCTGGTGATTCCTCTTATTGGTTCTAATTCTTCCTTACAACATCACTAATGTGAAAATATGATTAATAGGAATGTATATGTACAGCCTATATCAGATTGTGTGCCTGTCTTGGGGAGGGAGATAGGGAGGAAGGGGGGAGAAAATTTTAAAACTCAAAAGCTTATAGAAGTGTTTGATGATAAATCAAAATGAATTAATTAAAGAAAAAGAAAAGAAATTGGGGCAGTTAGGTGGCGCAGTGGATAGAGCACTGGCCCTGAAGTCTGGAGGACCTGAGTTCAAATCTGGCCTCAGACCAAACACTTGACACTTACTAGCTGTGTGACTCTGGGCAAGTCACTTTACCCCAACTGCCTTAAAAGAAAAAAAAAATAAATTATATTCTGTGTCATGCACAGATTCAAAGCCTCCCTCCCACAGGAACTCAGTTGTATTTGAGCAGAAACGATAGAATTACATTCCTCTCAGGTTGGAGCAATAATTTTGGTGGTCTGTATGATAGAAAGATTACTAGCCCTGGAGTTGGAAGATGTGGATTCAAATTATGTCTCTGTGTGACCTCAGGAAAGTCATCATGTCTTCCTGGGCCTCAGTTTCCTCATCTGCAAAATGAGGGAGTTGCATTAGATAGCCTCCGAGGTGTCTTCCAGTCCTAGTCTTTCCTACACAAATAAACTGTGATATAAGAGAAAAGGGGAGAGAATAAAGCAAGGGTTCAAAGAATGTGTTCAGAGACATTTGAAGAGAGAGGGATCGTTTTCATCCAGGCTACAGGATGAGACTTGAGCTGGGCCTTGGAGAAGGGGAGGGACTTCCATAATGAAAGGCACCAAAATAGGCCTGGAGAGGATTAGAGCAGTAAGAGAGGAAGTAATCTGCTTTGGCTGGAGCTAGAAGTGAATACGAAAGAGTAGCATCTAAGACGGCTGAAAAGGTGTGTTAAAGAGGAATTAGGGAGGAATGGTAATGCCATCAGCTGTGTGACCCTGAGCAGGCCTCTCTGTGCATCAGTCTCCTCCTCTGCAAAATGGGGGGGGGGTTGGGCTCAATGACCTCCAAGGCCCCTTCAGACCCGAATCCAGGATCTTAAAACCGTAATGCATAGTTTATACTTTATTTGGTAGGTAGTATGGATCCACTGAAGGCTTCTGAGCAAAGAAACCCTAGGAGCCCAGTGGTGAGTTAGGAAGATTCCCCAGGAAGAACTATGAAGGATGGATTGGAGAAAGATTTGAATTTGGAAGAAGGATCAAAGTCAGGAAAGATGGCAGCCGGAATGACCAAGTGAACTTAAAGTGTGAATGGAGAAGAAGGCCTGGATAGGAGAGATCCTGTAAAGGTAGAAGCTACGGCAATAAGCAACTAAGGAGCATTGACATGACTGTATCAAGGTTTTGAAATTAAGTAATAGAGAGGATCATGAAGCCAACAACATATATAGTCTGTGCATATACATACATAAAAACCTACTACATTTATAAGATATGTGTATGTAGATTTAAGTCTAGACCTGTGATTTCATTGTAATAAGGGACTCCCAATTCAATTCAATTGAATTGAAATTTATTAAGTACCTACTATGTGCCAGGCACTGCGCTAAGTGCCTGTGATACAAATTAGAAAAAGAGAGCTATTCCCTGCCATCAAGGAGCTTATAATCTAATGGGAAAAGACAACACACAAAAGGAAGTTGAAAGTTGAAAAGTCTGGGGATGGAAGGTTAATGAAGGGGTATAATGTTCCATGGAATTGAAACAAGCAGAGCTTTTGATGAAAAATGGAGAGTTACCTGCAAAGTTTTGATTGGAGCCCTCTATAAAGGCAGACTTTGGGAAGAGCTTATTGCTCTATCCTCCAATCTTCTAATCAGAGGGAAGAGGAGGCCTGGAGGAATTTTTTAGGGGGGCTAGGCAGTGGGGTCAGTGACTAAGTGCCCAGGGTCACACAGCTAGTAAGTGTCAAGTGTCCGAGACCGGATATTAACTCAGGTCCTCCTGGGCCAGTGCTTTGTCGCCCGGAAACTGGGGGAATTGAATATCAAACACTCAGTCAATCAACACGTTGATGAGATTTCAGGTTATCAGCTCATCCTGGGTGAGGATATTCACAGAGTGCAAATCAAGCAGGGCTGCTGATAGAAAATGGACACACCTCCCAGGTGAGGAAATTCCCTCTACCAGCGCAGATCAACACCTATCGTGAAATTCATAGTTTTGATGAGTCACTTAAGGGGGCATGTGTGAACTGAGAAGCTAAATGATTTACTCTGGATCATATTCAAAAGGTGACAGGGGTCAGAGATAGGCCCTGAAACCAGGTCCACCTGACTTCAAGGTTAGCTATAGACATTATGCCGTGCTGCCTCTATAATAATAATTATCACTCACACGAAGATAGTGAATAGGTAGCATAAATATTATCCCTATTTTACAGATAATAAAATTGATACCCAAAGAAGATAAGTGATTTGCCTATGGACACACAGCTAATAAGTAACTGATGTAAGGATCCAACTTGGGTTTTCTGTCATCAAATTCAATATTTTCCTTAAGTGCAGCAGGAACACTGTGACAGGTTGACATTCTCCAGAGGGAGGGGAAGTTGGAACAAATTGTCTTTGAATATCCAGGGAAAAGAAATCCATTCAAAGGCTCCTACCTCTCTACAGCTTGAGCTGTAAATCAGGGCAATCTACTTGTTTAGCCCATTATTCTCTTCCTGTTTCCCCTCATTCATCCACATATTGCTCATAGCATTAATTCATTAGGCGCCTTCTTGTTTATTTCCCTGAAAACAGCTGCTGAGAAGAATAGAAATAATCCTCTTCCCAATGATCGCATCCAATATTATTACTAGCTACAAATGAGATGTCCCTTGTAGTGATAGATGCCAGGTACAACCTGAATGCCCAATTCCATGGTATTATCTGCACAGAATAACAAAGGAGTGCAGATGGGCATGAGGACAGGGGTACTTTAGACATGTCCTTGTATATATGTTTGTTTTACCCGTATTAGTGTCTCTCAGCCTTTAGAGGGAAAATCCCATAGTCTTAGTAGTCTGGTAAGGCTATCGTTTTCATACCCTTCACATACCATTACTTCTAGGGTATGTAAAGACAGAGTTTGGCCTATCCAATCCAACTCAATCCCACACTGCCAGGTCAGCTCACCATGGGAGTGTGGAATGCACAAAGCTGTCATGAAAGGACCGAAACGTGTGTGTGTGTGTGTGTGTGTTGAATCCCACAGTCAGCTCCCTAACACTCACTCTATGTTGTCCCTTTATTTGCTACATATCATCCTCTATTTAAACCTCCACTCTGCTACCCTGTTTGCTGCTTTCATCTGAAATTTGGGTTTTAGAGGGCCTCAACAACCAACATATTGACCAGCCTAGCTTTTTGACTTAAATCCCCTTGGATCCTGATTTGGACCCCACTCCCATTGCCCTGAAGGGGTCATCCCTCCCCATCCTCTAGACACCTTTTTTTTTTTTTAAGCAACAAATGTTACCATATCCCTGGGCAAGATTAGTCTAGCAATGCCTTCTACATCATGCATGGTAAGTGTTTAATAAATATCTGTTCAACTGAATTCCATTGATTAGGATCTGATGAGAACTATTCCTGATGATGTCACTGCATTGAGGAAAACTGCAGTGGTCTGATCTCCAAGACACACCCTAGGAAGTATAGAGTAATTCAGATACTTGTGTGTTAAAATTAAGGAACTTGTAGGATGATAGGAAGGGACCTTAAAGATCATCTCTCCCAAATCCCTCGTTTCACAGTGGGGAAACTGAGGCCTAGAGAGTAGAATTGGTTGTCCAACGTCACACATATAGTAAGTAGCAGAGAAGTGATTGATTCATGGGTTTCTGACCCTAAATCAAGGACTTTGCCCAGTATTTCACTCATTCTTTCCTTCCCTTCCCCCTCTGCTCTTGGCTCTTCTCCTCCCTCCCCATCCATACCTCAAGCTGGCCTTTTCTTTAGTTGATTTGTTCGGTCTTAACATCATCAGAATGAAGGGAGTGTCTGCGCCATGTGCAGATGTGTAAATGTCAAAGCTCCTTCCGCTCCCTCCCATAATTTCATTTTAAATGTTCAGGAAGGTTTGTAGCATTGGGGGGGGGGCAGGGAGGGAAGGCAGGGGACGGAAGCTGTTTCTGTCTTTCCTGAATGTAAATAGATCATAAGCCTGATGGAAGGCTTCAAGAACCACAACGAAAAGACTCAGGCATTCATTGTTCAGATATATATTATATCACAGTCAATTAAACACACACACACACACACACACACACCACACACACACACCCCATTCCCCTTTTTTACCTCCAATTAAAAATAGTGCACTGAGCTGAAATGTAAAGTGAGTTTAAGGGAAGTCACATGGACCTTGCAGAGCTCAGTTTGGTTACTTAGCAACAGGAAAGAGCTATTTTGAATTGGGTATTGGTCAAAACAAAAGGAAAAGGAATGAGTCATGCCACTTTCCTTCAGTGGGAGTGGGTGGTGAGAAGGGGCCTGCCTTTTGAAAAGAACAGGTAACAGCACCAGGTTTGACTGAGATTGCCAAAGATTCAGCATCTCTTATTTTCATTCCTGTTCAATACACGAGGCAGAAACCAAAGAGCCATCGTATGATTCAAGATCATTTAGATATGCTGTAATCAGTACCACAGAGAGGTAGCTCGGTACAGTAAAAAAAAAAAAAACCACTAGAACTGGGGTTCAAGAGGCCTGGCTTCCAATTACAGGATCATAGAATTAGAACTGGAAGTGAGTAAAGGTACCATGGAGTCCAACCCCTCATTTTGCAGATGAGGAAATTGAGGAACAGTGAAATTAGATAATCTCTCTTGAGGGTCTAGGTGGAAACTAGAATGCTCAGTGGCTAGAGTGCTGGGCCTGGAGTCAGGAAGACCTGGCCTCAGACACTTACAAGCTGGGTGACCCTGGGTAAGTCACTTAAGTTCTATTTGCCTTAATCCACTAGAATGGAAATAACAAACTACTCCAATATTTTACCAAGAAAACCCTATGGACAATGCAGCCTACGGGGTTATGAAGAATGGGACACAGATGAGCAAGAACAGTTAGTGATGGGGAAGCTAGGTGGTGCAGTAGATAGAGCACCGGCCCTGAAGTCAGGAGGACCTGAGTTCAAATCTGGCCTCAGACTAAACACTTGACACTTTCTAGCTGTGTGACTCTGGGCAGTCACTTAACCCCAGTTGCCTTAAAAAAAAAAAAAACCCACTGTCTAACACAGGGATAAAACCCAGGCTTTTTTGACTCCAAGTTCACCCTTCTATCTACTCCACAAGAAATGTCAAACACATATCCTTGGGCTGCAGATTGAGTGCCAAACCAGATTTAAATTTTTAACAAGACAAAAATATAATACAACATAAATAATGTTAATGTGTGTTTTTTTAAGTCAATGTCACACCATACCCCCAGGGCTTCTTATGCACCCTTTAGTGGCGTCTGTTTCTATTTGAGTTTGGCACCACTGCCTGACACCCCCAAGAGACCTCATAGTAAGCCCTTGGCCAAGGCACTCCACCACCATGAACCTCAGCTTCCTCATCTGCAAAGTGAAGGAAAGGATACAGACTAGATGGATTCCTCAGTCCCTTCCAGCTCTGACGTTCCGTGGTCTAGGTTCTCTTCCACATCTAACATCCTGTATCCTATGCCTCCAAGTCCCTTCCAACTCTCAAATTCCTATGTTCTCTCTGAAAGTCCCTTCTAAGTGCTGACAGTCGATGATCTGCCTTCTACTATTCTATGTACTGTACTTCCACAAAGTAGCCAATGGTCACTTATCAGAATCAAAGAACCTCAGAGAAGGAAGGTAAACTTAAAGGATCATGTCAGGGATGACACAAGGGCCCTGAAGGACAGATTGCCAGTTCTGCCCCCCTTGATATAAACAGGGACACTGAGGCACTTCCAAGATTCTATAAAACCCTACAGAGACAGTTACACAAAATACCCCATATTTCCACTTATCTCTGGATCAGCATTGTTGGTAAGCAGGGATTATACAAAAATCTGGCACGGAAGGAAAAAAATGGAGAAGGAGGAAAGAGATTTGTTTACAGTCAGCCAGTCCCAGCCTCTCTGTTTTTACTTTAGTGAAAACAAGGGCCCATATGTTGGTGGGGGGGGAGAGGCTATCTATGAGTTGGGTATGTGCATTTGAGCCTCAAGTCATCACTGGCAGCACTTCAGGGAGGTCCAGCCACTATGTCCAAAGGCTTCTGCAGCATCACTGGTTTACTATGCCCTCGGAATAGCTTTGTTGATAACATTTTGTCCACAATCTGAGAGGTCTAATTCACCCGGGAAGTACAAACAAACAGGTCACTGTCCTATTGGTGAGACATTTGCTGGCTAAAATCTGGAATCTGGCTAATAATAGAATCACAAATTGAAAGCTAAAAGGAATCTTAGAGACAATGAAATCCAGTCTCCTTATTTTATAGATGAGAAAGCCCAGACACAGACAGATTAAGTAATTTGCCCATGGTCACAGAGCTAGTAAAGGTCTGAGGCTGGTTTTGAACCTAATTTTACCCTGACTCTGAGCCCATCTATATTCACTACACTAGCCGGCAGAGTACAATTTCGCATTATGTACAGGTGACCATATAGAGTCACCTCACCAAGGAAGTTTGATTATACCTGAAAAACAAATAGAGTTGTGCTCTGGGACAGACGAGTCCATTCACTGGGGTGAGCTGCCAACTTCCTAAAGGACAGGGAAGTGAGCAAGTTCCTATCATGCCTACATGGGTTAATATCTCAACTTCTCTCCATCTTATGAGATTCTTATCCCTATCTTTCATAAATGCTCAATGGAAGATCAACTCAACAGTCTTGTGCTCTCCCTCTAGTTCTTTAATGTTGTAAGATTATTAGTGCAGCACTCAGGTCGGCCTTGTTCTTATGACATTACCCACTTTTCCTGATCATATTTCATTCAGTTCCTCTTTATAAACACTTCTTGAATGCCTGTGACATGCAAGGTCCTGTACTAGGCACTGCAGATACAAAGACAAATAGTTCCTCCCCTTAGGAAGTTTCCATTCTAATGTGTGGGGGCGGGGCATGCGGAGGGTGGTTATATAGTTCATACCACTGCTTACACTCACGGTCAGCTTTACTAATATACAACAGCCTAATTATATTCAGTGTCTTCTTACTTAATGCTCCTGAAAATTTGAATCTTCTGTGAGTATGGTATTCCATGACTTACAGTCACATGGATCACTAGGAATATATCAGCATTAAAAAGACAGGCTTTGCTCTAATTCACAGCTAGTGGGGCTATGAACTGGTTCAAATGTTCTGGAAAATAATCTGGAGTTTTATAAGAAAAGTTCCTGAATTGTTCATATTTTTGACCCATATATTCTACTCCTTGAACATAGCAGCAACATGAATTTATTGAAAAGAAAATAACTACATATATATATATATATATATATATATATATATGCATGTATATGTGTTTGTGTGCGTGTGTAGCTTCATAAGCAGCATTATTTGTGACAAGAAGAAATTGGATATAGAAGATCTGTTCAACAATTGGTAAATGTCAGAAGAGATTATGATATATGAATACTGTGGAACATTACTCATTATGGTACAGTGGAAGGAGAGATGATCACAATACACAAAGGGCCTAGGATCACATTCCAACTTGACCCTACATGTATGACTTTGGAAAACCAATTAAACTCTCTGGGTCTCAGTTTCCTCATCTGTTCATTGAGAGAGTTGTACTAGATAACCTCTAAATTCTCAGTTCTAGAGCTATGATTCTACTCCATTACAAGGAATAATATATTAGAGGTTGCCTGAAAAGTCTTTTAAGTCTTTTGGGACACCTTGTATAAAGAATTTAGAGAAACATGTGAAGACTGGTATGAAGCTATGCAGAATAAAGGACACAGAGCTAAAAGAAAATAGAGCACAATGATTAGAACAATATGATATAATGAAACAAAATGCTCAATGTTAATACTATAGAGTCAAAATTAAAGGATATGCCCCTCCTTTCTATTAACTACTGCTAACATTTTACTAGGAATGTGTATAGTAAAGGAGTTTGCATATTTGCTGGGAAATGTCTGTGGTATCAAAACAAAGTGTGCCCATACATTCTTTTTTAAATTAAATACATGTTCTCGTGGCAGGGAGCATATTTCATTGTTGTGGAGTCTTCAATAATGTCCACCCCACTTGGGGTTTTCTTGGCAAAGATACTGGAATGGTTCACCATTTCCTTCTCCAGCTCATTTTACAGATGAGACAACTGAGGCAAACAGGGTTAAGTGACTTGCTCAGGGTCACACAGTTAGCAAGTGTCTGAGGCCAGGTTTGAACTCAGGGAGATGAGTCTTCCTGACTCCAGGCCTGCCACTTAACTTCCTCAGGGAGCATATTAGGGTTATTGCGCATCCCACCCAATTCCCCAAATGGGATCCCTGCTCCTTCTTCTTCTTTTCATTTCTAAATTAATGATCTTTAGCAGTTATGTAATCCTACTCCATCAGGGTGTATGTGTGTTCAAGGAGGACTAGAATGTCTGGTGTGGGGACTTTCTGAGCTCTTTTCAGGGCTGCTCATCCACCTTTACTGTCCAGCTGGCACTCAGCTCTTAACCTGTGACTCCAAGAAGCTGTAGTGTGTGCAGTGGCCACACCCCGGTAAACATCTTGGCAAATGGGCTAAACCAGGTTGAGGACAACCAATAGGCCAAAAACCTATTGATAAGTTAAGGAGATGTCTACCCCAAGCATGTGAAGACTTCTTTTGGTGGAATGGGCAGATGAGAAAAATGTGTTCCCATGGCCATGAAGGTAACTGAAGCTGGCAATTTTGAGTGCCTAGAGCTTGGTCAGACATTGAAGATGCCAAGGTCATCACCAGTCATCCTGACTTTTGTCCTGCCACTGGACTTTGGTGACTCAGAAAAAGAAAGTGAGGCAGATGACTTTGTGTAGCTCGGCCTCACTTAAATCCAATTCTCGCATGAGTGAAGATGTCACAATGTGATGTCATTGGTCCTTCTTGAAAACAAAGAATACACAATAATAATAGTTTAAAGCCATCATCTTACAAAATGAGGAATCTTAGGCCAGTTGGCTCCCTGTATTCAGGGACATCTCTAGTCATCTTGTGTATCCAGCTACTGGACCCAGATGGCCCTGGAGGAGAAACTGAGGCTGGTGACTCTGCACTTCCCTCCCTCACTTAAATCCTATTCACCTGCATATCATGGCATCACCTCCCTGATGTCATGGTCCTCTTAAGAACAAAGGAGAAACAACCTCTGTGAATAGTAGAAGGTGCCTCACTGAGGACCCAACTGGAACTGGTCAGTTGGCCAACACAGCTTCTTCCTTCCTTCCTTCCTTCCTTCCTTCCTTCCTTCCTTCCTTCCTTCCTTCCTTCCTTCCTTCCTTCCTTCCTTCCTTCCTTCCTCTCTCTCTGTCTCTCTCTGTTTCTGTCTCTTTCTCTCTGTCTCTCTGTCTCTCTCTGTCTCTCTGTCTCTCTCTGTCTCTCTCTCTCTCTCTCTCTCTCTCTCTCTCTCTCTCTCTCTCTCTCTCTCTCTTTTCATAGGGTATCATACCCTTACGCAGAGGTGCTCTGCCCAAAAGAATGTAAACTTTTAGGGGCAGCTAGGTGGTGCAGTGGATGGAGCTCCAGCCTTGAAGTCAAGAGGACCTGAGTTCAAATCCAGTCTCAGACACTTGACACTTACTACTATGTGACCCTGGGCAAGTCACTTAACCCCGATTGCCTCACCAAAAAAAAAAAGAATGTGAATGTTGATCACTGAAATTTCACAAAATATCTTGGGGTTTATGGGCTAGATTTTTTTTCCTTAAGTATCATGCCTTAAACCCAAATCACACGGGCTTTCTGTCACTGGCCAACAATATGTCCCAGGTGAAGCCCCATGTGGCTATTGAACTCAGGTCCTCGGACTCTAAGTTCAGAACTCTCTGTACTTCCTTTTTCCTTTGCTGGCTTTGGACAAGTTACTTTCCATTTCTGGACTTCAAACTCTTCACCTCAAAATGAAGTGGATGACTTTGATAAATAACAGCCCTCTTTTCCATTTTCTCCCAAATTCAACAACTCCCAAGTGGAAAGATCATTGAATTTAGAGCAACCAAAGACCCGTCTTGAAATCTCCACCACTGAGGAGCTATTTGAGCCCTAGGCAAGCTACTTCATCTTTTAACTTTCAGCTTCCATATTGGTTTTTTTTTTAAATAGAGATAATGATGCCTGACTCACATTTCTCAAAGACTGCTGTGAAGATAGTACTTTATAAATCTTAAATCCCTATTTGCAAAGAGGCAACTTAATAGTGGACAGGGAACTGCCCTCCAAGTCAGGAAGGTAGATTGAAGTCTCACATCTGATATAGCTAGGTGGCACAAGTGGATAGAACTAGATTTGGCCTAGATTCAGAAAAACCTGAGGGCACCTAGGTGGCGCAGTGGATAGAGTACCAGCCCTGGATTAGGAGGACCTGAATTCAAATCCGGCCTCAGACACATAACACTTATTAGCTGTGTGACCCTGGGCAAATCACTTAACCCATTGCTTAGCCAAAAAAAGAAAAACCTGAATTCAAATCCCTCCTGAAATACTTATTTGTTGTGTTATTATTATTAGCTGGGCATCATCTAGCCTCTATCTGCCTCAGTTTCTTCAACTGTAAAACAGAAATAACAGTAACACATTTCAGGATTATCGTAAAGATCAAATGAGATAATATCTGTAAATGAGATAATATTTGCTTAGTATAGTGCTTGTCATATAACAGTTGTTTAATATCTTCTTTTTTCCTCTCTCCTTTCCTTCCTTCCTTCCTTTTCTTCCATCCCTCTTCCGTTCCTTCCTGAAACATACCAGCTGTTTGGTTCTGAGAAAGACACTAAACTTCTGAGGGGCCCCAGGCAACTGTCTAAGACTATGAGTTTCAGAGCCGACCTCTCTCAGTGGAGAGAATCCCTTCACTGGGAGTTCTCTTCATGGATGAAAACACAGACCTGATCCCCACTCCACTACACCCCTCCCCCCAAAAAAATCACTACAGAAATGTGAGTCTTTACGTGAATTGTTAGTTCACATTAAAGACTGCAAATTGCCGGGTCCCTTCCCATCCTCAGCAGGAGCCACCCCATTGTTATTGTGAATTTTCAGCAATGCCCAGAGAACTCAGCCTGTAAAATCAAAGTGCTGCAGAATGATGGGATTCCTAGCCTCTGAAAGGTTCATGAAAAGACAAAGTCCATCCCATTAATTGCTATCCTTTGAAATATCCTTTTGATAGAAAGCAAAGAACCCATAGGGTGATCCTTTTTTTCCCCTCTATCCATTCTTAGTAGCCCTCTTTCAACTCATTTAAATGCACATCCATTATCATTAAACAGTCTCAGAAATTTAAATCTAGGAAGAATAAAACAGTTCTCAGAATATTTGCAGAGAGTCACAAAATCTCCAAACTTGAAGGTCATTTAGTCTAACCTTTCTCAAAATAGGTAATCCCCTCAGCAACACTCTCAGTAAATGGTTACTGGACTTCTGCTTGAAGGTCTGCAATTTGAGGGAACTCACCATTTTCTTGAACAGCCCATCCCACTCTGGAACACATCTAATTATAAGAAGTTTTTCTTTAGAGAGAAGAAAAATCTACCTCCTTGCTA